>NT_176836.1:286447-425849 GCF_000188095.3 Bombus impatiens | reverse complement strand
ATATTTTACAATAATATGATGAAGATGTTACAGAAATTTGACTCGACTTTGCGATATCTCTAGATAAATTCGTTTGCTCGTCAGATTTGTCGAAGTGTCACGTTTGACTCGTCAGAAAAAACTGAACGCCCTTCGATCATTCCTTTGTCTCATTTGGAAGAAGACCCCCACTATGCTCGGGTCATGCCACCGCTCGCGCCTATGATCACGTATGCCTCTTCTAGTGTGAAAAACGTAACGGTCAAAAATCGACGTTTCTAGAGCTCGCTGCTTGGCGACAACTATGCTCTCGTCGATACATTGTATATGATCCGGCGGGCAGATAAGACGGTTTGCCTGCGACGTTGTAGGACCGCGAGCGACGATTAGAAAATACAGCCTGTGGTAAGCCTCGTGGCGTAACAATTATATTAATTACATGTGGGCATCAGAGACTCGGGCATGGGAGAAGTCGATCAGTGTTGGGCCGATCCGAGTACACTGCTATGCTAGAAACTAGTAGACAAACGACATTGTTTACAGATAATCTACGTATATTGTCCGCCGATAACCACCAAAATATGTGCAGACAATGTCGTTTGTACACTAATCGGGTATCTTGGTATTCCTCGGTATGGACGAGTTGAGGATCTGTTGGAGATGGAACGGTTCCTCTTACTCAAGCACGAAGGAGATTTCAAGCTTTTGAAATGATGACTTTTGAACGATAAGCACATACGACGCCCACTTGCGGAGTGGAATATCATGTAAATATAAATAATTAAGGTTATAACGACGAAGAGATTTTCTTCTTGTTGATATTTACAGAAGCCCAGAATTTAATGATTTTGTTCGTGTTTTACGATCTTTCGAATTTTTCCAAAAATTTGTATACCCATACTTTACCGACATAAATATCAACCTAAATAATACGCTAATAACATTTTGTAGGAAATGTGACGATAGATCGTATTAACACTTTACCGACCGCTAGCAATTCAACAGCATACGCACGTCCGACCGGCAGCTCAGGCGCAGATTCTCCCTGGCGCCGGCTCTGTTTCGGTTTAGACTCTCCAATACCATTCTTTTCGTTCATCGCGAACGGTATGTTTTTCAAATTGGTATAAAACCGTGGGAGCTTACAAAGCAACGCGATTGACGCAACTGAGCAAGATACCTTAGTACTAGATAACAAATTACTACTCAAATAATGAGAAAGATTGTCGGCGACAAAAAGCCGATTAATAGGCTATCGGTTGGTAAGCGTCGACGACAAAACTGATTAATAAACTATCGGTCGGTAAAGTGTTAAAAAATGTATAGTCCCATTTAAAAACAAGCGAACCTTTGTTCGATTTCCCAACGATTCTTCACGACGCATCCATGAAGAGGCCGGTGCGTCACTTCGTCACTCTCTTCAACTTTACTTACTTTCAAATTCAAATTTCCTATTTTCGCCTTTACTTTCCATCTAAACAGCAAATACGTACCGCGTCATAAATCTCACCATCGCACAGCGAGATCGTTGTTTTGCAGACCTACCAGGGGTAAAAAAGATTCTCTCTGCATCTGCCCATGGACACTGCTCTTCTTCTTCATTGCGATGAAAAACGAAATACTTGCTCGTGCGCGGGCATTTTACGGAACTGTTCCCCGACAATTGTCTGCCAGTGTGGACTAGGCTTTAACGAGACACAATCAGCGTGATTCAATCAATCAGCGTACGTCGATAAAATTCGATATTCGTAAAAGATTCCCATAAGATTTTGTAGATGATCGTGTACAATTGATATTGGACTGGTCGTAGTTTCATTGTTTCAATAAGCACACGAATAACGTTGCCAACAATGAAGAAGAAGAACACGTTCATGCAACAGCACGTTCTTCTGCTTGCACGGCCGTGACTGAGAAATTTCGAAGCCAAATAAACCAGTTTGAAATGATATGCAAAATAATGGAAATCAATTCAAATTTTCTAGCTGCATAGTTTAACGCTTAAGAACCAATTGACTTGTTACAATGCAAGTGGAAAACTTTTGCTTTCCTGCTTCCATAAAACTCGGAATTACCTCAATTATCGATCGATTTTAAAATGAAAAGCAAGATTAAACTAAAAGCTTTAAACTAAAAGCAAGAAAATATACTTTTGAGTTGCGAGCGAAGTACGTTTCGAAATTTGCTCCGACCAACGAGTGAAATTAGATTTATCCACCTTCGTTCACAAATACCTGCTAATTTTATATGAAAGCTGATAATTGGTCCACATTGTTAGAACTATTGTGCATGTTAATTTAGCTTTACAGTTTGTATTCGTCTAAAATAATGGAAATCACTGTGCACATGGAAATTATTTGACAGCAAATCAATGAATACTCAAGCTGTTTACTGGTTGTTTATAAATTACGTTTGATGAATTAAAAAGTGAATTTGTCAAACGCTTTCATAATGAACAGAAGATCAGAGAATGGAATAAAACAGTTGGAGCACTCAACTTCTACTCAACTTGGTAATAAAACGAGATTTCTCCGTGTATTTTCGATCAATCGCAGGGAGACGCCACGAACAGATCGATCCCCTTATTTCTTGTAGGATAATAAGGGTGATTGATGTGGTATAACACTGCGATTAACAAGTTATAAATTTTATATTTCCAACAACTTATTACACTGAAGAGTTACACCGTTACGTATGATATAAATGTCGTAGACGATATGATATGTGGCAGATCGGTATCAACAGGACACCGACAGGTCGAGGCATCAACGCGGCGCAACACCTCCTGGGCGATCCGCGGGTACCAACCGTCAACACCAGAGGGCTACGACGACAACGAGTCTGTCTATCTCGTTAGCGGTCGAATATACGGGCGCATGATATAAATACCGCACCTAGTGAGATTCCCTCCACGTCTAAGGCAGGGACTCCCGGGCATAGCCTTAATGACGAGTCCACCGGTAGTCCCGTGACGAAACGCAAACTCTCTTTTCATCCAGCTCGAACCACACTCCCGCCAAAGATAAATACTGAATGTTCTTTCGTAGTAGAGCAAAGGTCGGTCCCCTTACAGTTGAATATAAGATAAGAAGAAGTTGATCTTTCTTGATGTAAAAGATGTAGAAGTCTCCTGGTGTAGAGTTTGACCCTCCTGATGTCGTAGATGAAGTATAGAGATGAAGTGACGGGCTCTGTAGTCCAGAGCGCAAGTCTAGAGGGATGAAGTGACTGCTCTGTCGTTGTGAGAACAAGTCAAGCTCGTTCTTGTGTGATTACGGAGGAAAGCTCGTGTGCCTCCTGAACTAAGAACGTGGATTCGTTGTTCACACTTTTCGTTAGAAAAGTGAGGGTTACGATCCGCGATGCCCATTGGTTATAAGCCGACGTTAATAAATGGAGATTGGAGGAGGAAGCCTCCTACCGACGTGGCTTGGGGGTGACCTTGTTCATGGGAAAAACTGGCTTTCCCGTTAAATTTTTTTTTTATTTATTTAAATTTTACAATTTGTCCAGTGGGACATTTTTCCGTTAAACATCCACTTTTTCCGTTAGATAACCCGCTTTCTCCGTAATTTGTAAGAACGTGCAATAAACCTAAGGACTGTTTCAAGTACCAGCTATAAACCGAAAATACTTGCAGGATTAAAGGTTGCTGCAAGCTAGTAAGATTCAGTTCATGGCGGGGTCTTAGGTTTATTGAGAGTCTCTATAATGGTGCTTGAGCCTTGACGGTCAGACAATAAAGGACGTCGCGTGGACCATCTCACGCGACGTAACACTCCGATTTTTTCCGATAAAACTGTATACACGCGATATTGTCCCTGATCTAAGCTAACAATAATAAAATTGGAAATCGTCACGTTCTTCGAATCCGGTCGGCGCAGCTTTCATGTTCCCATTCGCTGCATGTTATACGTCATAGTCAATATTTGCTTAAGCGGTTCGTCATATTTTTCGCCACAATACACGCAACAGTCATTTTCATTATTATTTCTTTCAGGTTTGCTTAAATTTTTCTGTTCGTCTGGTTTTCTTTCTTTTTTAGAGTTTCTCGATATTTCCTCGGCGAAAATATCGCGTCTCGTATATCTTTCGAAAAATATTTCGTGTTGATAGACATTGCACGTTTACGAATATTTCCTTGTGCGAAGTCATTATTTCCTTCGATTTCGACCTAATATACGATTCGTACTAATTTCCATTATACATGTAACAACAAAGTACGTGCCCGTGTCTGTTGATCGATTTTCTGTCCAACATTTTCCGTTCGCCACGTAGAAATCGCGTGTAACGCTTAACACGAATCCCGCGATTCCGCACGATTAAGTTTACACGATCCGATAGGATACAGAGTATTTAACACGCGCTACTAATCAAACTTCGTTTCAATTACAAACATTTTAATAATATACATTGACCACGATACCAGCCGCGTTTCCGTTCAAAGTATCTCATTTAGAGAAAATGAAATTACGAACGAATAGTCCAAACGAATAGTCCAAAGGTTTCAGTGGAACTTGAAGTTTATTTAAGAAAAAAGATACTGCAAGTTATTCACCCGTTGCTTTCTACAACTTTAAGCCAAGTGATACATTTTTTTTCTTTTTTATTGAATTTGTACTTTGCAATTTGTCCGGCTGGACATTCGGTAAATTCGGTGAATGATAAATTCCATCACGGCAAAATATCGTGTCTTAGACAAGAACCAATCGTCGGAGGATCGATAAAGAAGAACATTCTGTGGAATTGCTGCGTGACAGCGTTAAGTGCTTCTGCTAGAGAAAAGACACGAGTCTTCACTAGAACGTCCTATAGCAGCCAGCTTTTTCGCTAGACGTTGCTGCTTCGGAATGCTATTCGTCTCGATCGATGCAACGCGCCTTGTCCAATACCCACTTCCAGCTGATCGATCAGGTACTAAGGTAATTCAACGACTGCATCTTGTCTAAAGAAGCAGCATTTCTTCGTGATAGAATTCGTCAGTTGCTTGATAAATGGCTTAAAGTCGTAGAAAGCAAGGGGAAATATTTTGACCGAACATCTCGCTGTATTTTTACCTTAAATAAACCTTTTGTTGCGAAACTGAGTTGAAAAATTATTCATTCAGTAACAAGTAACTTGACTTAAACTCTCGCGAGTCATCTACGAATTGAGAATTAGAAGATTAATAAAGATAAACTTTATGTTGCATTATTTTTACTTGTATCTTCAACAAATCACGCTTTCGATATTGCAGAGTAATGATTTTATATTCCTTGTGGTCTCGTTTCAGAATGATCGACAACCGTGACGCCGTTTTTCGTAAAATTCGTGATAAAAAAAGCTTGATGGACAACGAAACTTCCTTGCACGATATATCTCTAAACGAGGAGTACATTCTTGACAGGACCGATGTCAGAGTAATTTTTATTACGCTCTATTCCATCGTCTTCGTTTTCTGCTTTATCGGTAAGTGATCGTCTCGATCTAAATCGATCAAATTACCAATTGAGTGTCAAAACCAATTTGATCCGTATCCGCATCGCATGCTTTGAAACTTTCCATCGGCCTATCACAAGAAGAGAATATCGTGTAAAGCAATAAAAGTTTTGATAAAATTTGAAGCTTTCGTACTTATTTGTATTATAGACATTTATACAACGACTCAAAAATATACGCAGGATAATCGCTTTTATCATTGAAAAAACCTGATATAAAAGAATTAGCAAATTTTTCCAAAATTTATCCATTATATTCGCGCTTCTGAAACGTATCTAGTTTACAAAATTATTAAGTACGAACTTTTAGAAATTAAAAGTATATTTTCTTAATGTGTGTACGTTTAAAAAGGAACCAAACGTTAAATTATGTGAAAATGAAGATAAGGAGCCAGACAAAACGTTAATTGTTTCGTGACTTATTTCCGCGAGAAATTTGTGGAACGTTTTTATCTAAGAAGGAATTTATCAATTTTAATGTCCAGGCAATTGTCCCAAAGAATACCTTCAAACACTATAATCTATACTCTCATCGGTGAATCACGAGATACCTGATAACTTCGAACGTAACCTTTCGATAAGATAGGTCTGTAACAAATTCTTCAAAACGCAGTACCCATAATTTAATTTTCCTTATAATACACGCGTCTTACAGACGTGTTCAATTTGCAAGATTAATATTAAACGTGAATTCTATATCGAAGAATATTTATGCAGAAAATATTTGATACTGAAAAATATTTCTTCCGGAATATATCTTCACGCTATCGATTGAGTTTGTTAAGCATTGCGTTAAGCGACGAACGATAAACGTAGAAAAGGTTCGCGAAACGTTTGATTTCGATAGGATTAAGAGAAACATTCGTATGGAAGAAACGATGCAATGTATAAATTCAAGGTCGTATCCCTTTGAATTCTGCTTTCAGGTAACTCGATGGTGATCTTTGTGGTAACATTTTCACGACGATTACGGAGTATTACCAACTTCTTTTTGGCGAACCTGGCAGTAGCCGATTTCTGCGTCGGTATCTTTTGCGTGTATCAAACGTTGACAAATTACCTAATGAACAGTTGGCGACTCGGTGATTTTCTCTGCAAAGTATACATGTTCGTCCACGCGCTTTCCTACACAGCCAGCGTATTAATCCTAATGGTGGTTTGCATTGAACGATACTTGGCTATCGTTTACCCGATTAAGTGCAGGTCGGTACTGACAAGAAGCCGACTGCAGCTGGTAATAGGAATAGTTTGGATGGTTGCCGCGATTTATGCTTTGCCGAGATTCTTTTATGTCGAGACCATGCAGAATCGTTTAATCACCGGCGACGTGGACATCATTTGCATAGCCAATATCCAGAAGCACAACAAAACTTTGTTGGACGCCGTAAATCTCGTCTTTCTTTACTTACTTCCGCTACTTCTGATGTGCTGCCTTTACACGAGAATCGCTGTCGGGTTATGGAGAAGCGGCACTACCCTCGGAGGACCGGGTTTGGCGACTAAAAGCAAAAATGATAGCCTCCATCGTGTTCACAGTTCCGGTAGGAATGTGCTTCGCGCCAGACGCGGTGTAATAAGGTACGAGCTATGTTTTAGTAGTAGACTGCGGATATTTATGCACATTTGTATCTTTATGGATATAGCGCTTGAAATGTATCCCTCGTCCATAAAAGCAAAAGAGAAGATGGCGAAGAATTGTTTTAACTAATCGATATTGAAGATATATCGATTCTTTGAATATTTCTATTTTGCGTGTTATATTATGAGCGTTTCACGTACATTTCTGTGCTCTCAAATTTCCCATAAACGTATAAAAACCCGCAGTCTAGAGATCAGCGATAAAATGAAATTAAATTGAAAATCCGAGGTAATTCTGGTCCTTGCAATTCTGGTCCCGATGATATCGGTCGAGGGTTGACTCCCTATCGCCGAGGTAGAGTCTCGGAGACTTGGCTGATTCTATCTGTCTGATTCTCTTCCATTCTGTTTAGAAATAAGTCTGATTTCGTCTGTGTTTCGCCAGTACTACTACATGCATACGCGTTCGCGCAAATACACTGAAATCTGTAAGAACGGTAAGTCGGTAAGAAAGATTGCCAGAAATCTGTCCTATATTCGTGTATAAGTTACCCGCAAGTTGAGCATCGTGTTTAGAAGACGAATATGCCACGATACTTAGCGGAGAGAGGTACGTATTAAGAGGAATGTGCAAGATACGTGAAAGGAATATAGGGAAGATGTACAGGCATGGAAAGAATAAATGTAAGTATTGAAAAATATTGCGATAGTGTGGAATGATTTAGAAACATAGACAGAGTAAAGAGGGAAAAAGACAAATAGAGAAGAGGAAAAATGGATATCAAAGAACAGATATGTGTAATAAAAGAATTAGTAGACAGAGTCGAACAGCGATAGAACGGATAGGATAGGAAGAAATGCATAGCGTTGATTACCTGATTGTTATAGAGTAGAGTGGACAGAATTGAAAAATGTGGGAAAAGGATGTGGAAGGATGAGAATGTGCGACAGAGATATGTGTGTATGGTAATTCAGAAGAAATTGTAAATCAAGTCTCATTTCTTGACTGCGAGGTCGAAATTAAATAAATAAATATATGCAGGATGTCCTGAATAGCGCGACTCACTATTTTTTTGCCATTTGCGGCCATGTAACAAAAAATCTGTTGAACTGAACTTTAACGGCGTCGTGTGTAGTACGAACGACTTTGTTTTCATAACGACAACGATAAACCTAGTATCGAGTTAATAAAAATATGGTCCCATTTATCTTACCCAAGTTACCTTGCTTTCGCTATGAAAATAAAGTATTTTCAAGATTTTTTTTGTTCATTGTTCGTAGTACATTCGACACCTTTAAACAACGGTTCAAAACATTGTCTGTTACACGGCCGCAGATAGCGATAAGAAATAGTGAGCGAGCACCCTGTATATTCATATACGTATATCTGCAACTTCAGGAATCAGGAGTCACGCAGACTTCACCTCGAGCTTTACGCCGCAAGCATAGTGCCTCGGGTTAAATTGAAACTGACGAAATTTTCTAGAATGCTAATCGCAGTGGTGATGATGTTCGCCGTATGCAATCTGCCGCAACAAGCACGGATCGCCTGGCGCCACTGGAGCTCGAGTTATGATCGATCATCGAACTTCAGCACCCTCCTAACCTTATCCACTTTTTTGATTTCCTACACAAACTCTTGTCTGAATCCTTTTCTATATGCTTTCCTCTCGCGAAACTTTCAAAAAGGAATAAAAGAACTTCTGAACTGCGGAAAGACAAGAAATCGGAGCAGCGTTTTGGTCATGGGACGTACCGCAAGAGAAGCAGCAATGCGACAAGAAAACGACGAAGGGAACGTAAATGATTTTCGGCGAAGTTTACTGGTCTGTCTTAGTTCTGATCGAGACAGCTCTGTCGCAGTTCCACCGAGTACAGACCAAACCATTTACGAAAAATCCAGTTACTAATTAGTTTTATTGGTGGAACTTTCAGCCGCGCTTTATTCACCAAACCTTTCGAGATTAGACTGTTAAGAGTATCTTTTTTTAAGCAGAGTCCGACGCAACTGAAACGAAGATCTCCCTGTCGAATGACTTTGTTCTTTCGCTAGTTCGAAACGAAATCGATCCTATTCGGGTACATTCGTGCTCTTTCTCGTTGTATATATATACTGGGTGTTCGGCTACTGATTTTACATAATTTAAAGGGTGATTCTTGACGTCGAAATAAGACAAAACTCAAGAATAAAAAAAATTGTGCTCTCAGTTTTGTTTTTTAGTTATTGACAATTACGATGTTTGTATTAACAACTTCCTTCGCTCTCCTTTTACTGTTAATACGAGGGACGATAATAACGTTGTGATTTCACATGAGAATACAAACATACGGAAAAATACATCATAGTTTCCATATTATTTTTCAGAAAATCGATAAAAGATCAGAAGGCAACGAATCATAAAGAAAAATGTATAGTTTACAGCTTGTAAATTAGTAAACTACTGTGCAAGAGAATTCAGACGTAATGTAATATCTTTGCAGAGTTGATCGACAATTTTTAGAATACTGAACCAATACTGCAGATTCACAGTTGCCAAGTTTTCCGATTACACGGAATTTGCATTAATCTAACTCGTATTTGACATTTGGCATCGGCACATGTGGTTTTAGCAGACAGATATATGGCTCTTTACGAGATCATACATATTCGACGAGAATAGGGGAAAAAAGAGATGAAAATTTTATTGAAATATAAGGCTCGTTAATAGAACCTCGATTTGTTACATCGACTGTTGGTAATAGAAATGAAACAAGCTAAAAAATAAAATCAACGAATGAATATCAGAAGCAAAATATGATAAGTATATTTTTATTAATACTCTGATTTTAATATTATTTCATGAATGTCGAGAATTATTAACGTAATGAATAATTAATTGTCTAAATACTTTTACAATCTCTGTGTAATACTTGCACTAAATGTCTTGTAATTTCTACATATATTTTCAGATTTGTTTCAAACTTTACTATCATTTATCGTGATAGTCGGCCTCATAACAGTACTAATGACGTTCCAAAATGTTTCGCGCAACACATATAATATATTCATAAAGTAAATCTATAAGTGAATACTTTCATAAATAACTGTAGTCACATTTTGTTATTGTCCGAACACTTTTGGAAGTAATTAAATATATGTATCATATGGAGTTTCATTAAACGATTTCTTTCTCGTTTAAATTATCATCGTTCCGCTCTCGTCTCTTTCCCTGTTTCTGTCGAATCATGTGAGCGTTATCTGCATTTTTTCTTTCCTACGCTGTTTTGTTTTCCGTGTTATCTCGTCGGGGTCTCGAGTTCGCAGCCAAGTAACCGGTTAACTCCGGTCCATCGACTTCTCCATGCAGCTTTAACGTTTTATCGGGTAATGGGCGATCCTCTTTCAATAAAGATACCTTTCAGCTTTGTTCTCATCCATCGATGATCGTGAGATTAATAAATAATCTTAAGAAAAATTATTTACTAGATCATAAATTCATATTTTCGGGCATATAATTAAAAGCGTAGAATCTTGGTAAAAATCTGTTTTACCTGTCAAGTATTATAGAAAGCTATGTATATATATATATTTTGAATATTTTATATATTTTTTCATATTACGTGTATTCTGCACGATTTTTCGCCTGCAAATGTCCTATAAATGCAGAAAAGTTTAAATGCAGTTTCCTGATTATAAATTGTCACTTTAGTCTCCTGGCACATAAACTTTTTCTGTATTGGCGAAGGTTGGTTGTGTTCGTGTAACCTGCGAGTGTTCGACTATCTTCGTGAACCAACGTGTGTCTGTTCACAATAGGTGTCTACAAGCTTTTAAATTCTTTCGTGATCAAAGTTCGGCAAAGTTGTAAACAGGACGTTGCACCGCGTGGTGCTCCGGGGCTGCAATATGCTCGATTTATCTGTCGAAGGAGACGAACATATCAAGAAGAAATAAACGAGAGTTCGAACGGATCCAGAGTTGGCGATAGCAGCGTAATAATTATTGCAAAATCAGACCCCCAGCAGGCGTTGCATCACGTAGCATTAGATGACCCCGAAATGGAAAATATATTTTGCAGTAACCGTCGTCGTGTATCATGCGCCTGTACGCAAAAATATTCTTCTTTCATTCTCAGAACGATATTAAAAGAGATAAACAATAGAATTTTTTTTCCCCATCGCATTTTCTGATCACTAGATTGCGAGTGTTTATGTATTTTTGGAGAACTTTAAGTAGATTTGTGATTTGTACGCTAAATATTGTAGTTTAAGTAATTTGTACGTTTATAGAAAACCGTAAATAGAGATTTGTTTTACTATTGCATATTACAACTATATTACTACTTTCGCTTCATATTTATCTATATTTTTCTATATCATATGCATTTTGTATATATTCACGTATTTAAGATTCTATTTTTTAGGTTATGTTCACAAAAATGCGAAATATTTCCTGTTATTTCTATTACTTTTTATGCAAGTACTTTTTGTGATTCTATTTCCTAGGTTATGTTTATAAAAATATAAAAATAATGTAATTGCCAAAAAATCTCAATAAATTTGTATAATACCTTTTACGTACGTACACAATAATCTTCAAAATAAGTTACTCATTCCTTTGGTGAGCCAAACATAATCCAAAATTCACTCGTGAATCACCAAGAATCAAAATAAATAATCCAATAACAAATAGGTAGAACACAAAATAGTTTCGCGATTTTTCCGACACAGTATTTGCTTTTTGATGCAGAGCAATAATCCGGTAAATAATGAGTAAGAGCGACGGTAGACGCTCGAGTTTCGAGCGATTGGGGAGTGGGGAGACCCCTATAAGAAGATAAATCGCCAAGGAACAGGCAGTTTACAGTTGAATCGTCAGACGGGCAGTTTACGTTTTCAACGAGTCTTCACGACATTCGAAGACACTGAAAGACGTTCTACAAGGTATGTATCTGTCAATCAAATCAACGTTGAATGCATTATTTGTACATATTTTTTGTCGGATTCTATACTTCATGTTCCTAGTACCAAATTTTTGTAATCATATAAAAATGTAATACTACTAAATAATACGAAGATATTGGCACATAAACTTATTCTCCAATAGCACAATTTTTTATTGTTTTCATAGTATATAACTTTTGTATTCATACGAAAATAATATTAAATGACATGACATTTAATATACTTCAATTTAGTTAATTAGTATGTAAATGCTACAATAAATAAAACTATGTGTGAATATATTTTATAGCTACTGTTATATCATCTGTTGAAAGACGGTACGTTTATGGAACCATTCGATTCAGAAACACATTTTCAAATACGGATGTTTATATTGTATGATAGGAACCAGTGTAAGCACGTTACTTACAAAACGGCACCGGTATCGGCATGATAAGATATTAAAACACGTCTTCTAATACCTCGTTTATACTATTATTGAATGCCACCGACCTATAAGTTATGTTGGAGTCACGTGACGTTCCGTGCCGTATGATATGTAGCGACCTTTAATATTTACCTCTGCTAATCCGTTCTATATTCATAGTTTCCGTGAATGCAAAATTTTCTATCCATACTTTCAACGCGGACGTTTACATGTAGTCACTCTCATAACTTTTTAAAACAAGATAACTTTCTTTAAATTGGATCAAAGTCTTGAGTCTTTTTGAGGCGTTAGAAAAATTAATTTACTAGACAACGTGCAAAAAAGCAACTGTCACTGTTCACAACTTTTTTCTTTGAGCCTGTAATGAGGATTTAAATAATATGTTTTGTAGATTTATGTAATTATATTTGTTTGTGTAGATTTATGTAATTATCGAAAACCGTTAACGTTGCTATGATCTACAAATGGTTGAAACTGACTTTCGGCCTATAATAAATTATAATGAGTCTTGATACATTTTTTGATACCTGTCGCTTGTTTCTGCATCAATCGATTTCTATATAAAACTGTATATGACCGAGGTAAGTCTAGAAAACGTATTATTTGAATTTTCATTACAGGCTCAGATAAAAAAGTTCTAAATAGTGACTTTTACTATTTTTATACGTCGTCGAATAAACTAATTTTTCTAACTTGTCAAAAAATCTCAAGTTGTTCCGTCCAAACTTAAAAAAGTTTTTCTGTTTTAAAGAGTACGTAAATAATAACTGTTGGTTAATTCTCATTTCACGGGAATCAAATTCATCGCATTCAGTAACAAGTGGAATTTTACGGGCATTTCGTAGTTCGCGAACAATTTGAATGTAAAAGCGTATATTAATCGAAATAAAATAAATTTACGCACTTTTGTCTGGCAATGTTATCTAGGTGATTCACATTGTTGAAAATTTTCTAGTCCATAAGTGTATAAAAAATTTAGTAAAGAAGAAACATAGGTCATCGACGACTACCGTGACAGTGAACACGTTGACGAGCTAAACGAGCACTATTGTACTATTATTATGCAACCACTCTGTATATCGAACACAAGCTATTGAAATCGTGCAGAACACGAACGTAGGTTAGCTATATCTAATGGAAATCTACATGGCAGAAATACACTCAGGGGTTCTGTTTGTTTGTTCAAGGATAACATGTTCAGCACACTCGGAAGCGTTCTCATAAGCGATCCTGTGGATGCGTGTTGCAGCGAACTGCTTGTGCGCCACGGTATTCCAGTCACCACTAAATACAAGCTATCAAAGGAGGAACTAATAAAAGAGCTTCAGGTATACACAATCTTTCATTAATCGAAACTTTCTTTCTTTCTCTTGTTTTCTGTACATAGACGCGATGAAATTGTCACAATCGATCTATATACTTACTTTCTACTTACACTAATGCGTATAAATATTTAGCATCTGGTGCAATCCGATCAAAAAGTTGATATTTTCGACATAACGTTACGAATACAGTCAAACACTCGTAACCCCGTTTTGTGAATGTATTACGTGCGTTATATGAGGCATTAACAATTTTCTTAGCACTGTTATAAGGCAACTGTTCGCAGAACCAATTTTCATCCACCTTCGATTATATTATTGCTTTTTCGCAAATGCAAGTACACGGTAATGTACATTTCTATCTTGCTTCGAATGGAGAAACCGGTTTACGCCATTTCGATTTAGTGACGATTAGGCTTAGCTGCACTTTCCCCCTATGCTGCGTACACAGTCGACTGCGCACGTTGTAATATGGCGACGCATGCATAGAGATTTCTCCTGACTCAGGTTGTAACAAGATGCGTAAACTGGTATTGATTCTGCTTTTCCTAATTAAAATGTTCTGTCTAGTATGTCATCATTTTTCAACGTACACAAAATGAAAGAAATATGGTAAATATCAATATCTCAGCCACCTCACCGAGTTCGATGATTATTGAATACAACTCTTTTCTACACATGAAACCGCCGCTCGATCTTAGTTTCCGAGTTATTAATAAATAAACGACCGGATAAAATGACGCTTAATCCAAACCTGATCCTTGTGTTTTGTTTGTAGCTTATATAAACGGAAAGCGAGGCGGCAAACGTGTCAGCTATGTTTGTTACCGTGTCACATATAGACACATTATTAGCACATTTTTTGTTAGATTTGAGTTAGATGCTATTTTATCCGCCCACCGTGTCGTGTTGTAACGGGTGTACAATTAATTATAGGCAAAATATATTATATTGGTACGGGCAGTTTTTCGCAAATATCTCGGGAACTAAGGCCAAAGGTCGGTTTCATGTAAAGAATAGAGTTGTTCAAAAAGTTCATTTCTACAACATATTGAAAAAATTCTTGAAATCGAAAAGGTGGGTTAGATAATTACCAAAAATATTTGTCCACTATTACTGTGTCGAACTTTTGATGGATTCTTCTCACATAAGGCATACATTTGAAAGGCAGTAGAATGGAAACAGATTAATCATATCATAGTTCACGTACAATTAATCTGGTGGAAGTAGTAACGTGTAAAATTCTCGTCACAATTAGATGCAGCTTATAGTATTCCTTATTCGTCGATAGATTTACACAGGGTAATTCTCTTCAGAAGGTGTCAACGACTACACTCTAACCGATAACCGATATTACAAACACGATTGTTTATACGTGTAATTTGTCATCAAAGAGAGATATGGTTGCCGTGCCCCGGTTGTATCTAAACAAGGGTATAATATGCAACACGACTAACAAAATTGAATCATCTAGCAATAGCAAGAGAATCTTCCATCTTAATCAGCGAGCAAGGTCCCATACTGATGTAAAGAAGTTTCAAATAGGCGTAAAACGTGACATTAATGCCGAATTTTCAGTTTTAAGGATTGAGCATCATAATATGTTTATTGGTAGATTGCGAATATTCATACATTTATGCGAAATTTAATAATAGTTCAATAGAGTTTAATAATAGCTTACATTATTGATAATAGCAATAGTATTGGAATATAGGTATCAGATTACAAACTACGATGGAACTTCATTTATCCGAACTCGCCCGGGAAACAAACATTCATATTCACAGCTAGAGTACGTAAAATCCGAGTTCACGTTCAAATAACTGAATTTAATCGCCGAGAGTTGATATAATCCAGATATATCCATCGCTTTTCCAGAAGAACGATTTTCCCAAGTAATTAGTTTTTTCGTACAGAAAGCTTGTGACTACTTTTTCAAAAACTCCATAGCAGTATATGCAATGGAAAAAAATTGTGTTAATCGCTAATTATGATTGAATTTAATCCCCAAATGAAAGAAAAGTGAAGTTATTGTTTTATCTAAGTTAATGAAGCCATAAGTAGTGTTTGTAAAGTTTCGTTTCACTGCACTGATTGTGAGTTCCACTTTACGCGGTTTCATGAAACGTCGATGTTATCGAACTATCGCAGACGTATTTCAGCGTGTGTAAACCGCTTTATTCCCGTTCTCGCGTCCCTCTTTCTTTTCTTTAATCTCGATCAATTGCCGCGTACATCGAAGTCGGTGCAACCGGCTAGATCCAGTTCGGTCGACAAACGTGAATACCGGTTTAGCTACATGGGTCGTTGTACTTATCTGTGTCGGCCGAGTCCTCTCTCCTATTGTGCGCCCGTAGACATGCAATTTCCGTGATAGCTCCCGACAGGCCATTATCAATGGCGAATCCCCAAGAGCAACAAAATATAAAAATGCCACATTCTCAACAACTTGCTAATTAATCTAATTAATTTAACTACATAACGCGAATTAGATTATTTAAGTTATGGTATCAAAGATATTAAAATATAAATTACAAGCAAATTTAGATCTCGTAGAGGAAGCTTGAAAAACATACTTGCGAAAGGCACCTGAATCCGCCACTGCTTATCATTATCAGGACGAGCGTGAAGAGCGCATTTACAGTGGTTCGCGAGAATATTCGAACGCTTGTCACACAATTTTTTTTTCATCGATATATCGTGTGCATTATGGGAAATCTTTTGAGATCTCGTTAGCGCTATAACGAGACACGACTGTCGTGATTATAACAGCATAGCTGAATACGCATAACACCAATTCTTGGGAAATTAGGAAAAGTTTGAAAATGCCAATTTTCTTATCGAAATTATTAAATGATGACATTTACGTTTTTACAGCAGAAGACAGGTACAGTCTGTCGTGTTTATTAATTTTCTCAGATTTTTCGAAATAGTAGCTTTTAGCTCTCCACAACAAGCCAGCTCAGAACTTTCAAACGGAAATTCCCGAGGCATTGCATGGGGCTGTACCGCTGGAGCTATTGTACATACCTGTAATATCGTGATATGATATGTTTACAAAGGAATGGATGATACAGATGTTAATTGGACAGAAAAGACGATTGTTGTTCAACCTGAACTATTCACGCCAAACGTACAGAAAGCAGCACAACTAAATGATTAGAATACGACTCGACTTTCACAAAATGCAATCAACACTCTCTCGGTAACGCCACTCGCAAGCTCTGCCTCTCGACTCCGCACGCTGCTTCTCGACTCTAGCCGTTGTAGCATTCTATTGTGCCTTACCAGGCCCACCGCACACGTGCTCCGCAGACGCTAGTGGCCAAGGCCACGTAGGTCTTTTCTACGAAACTATGTACTTGAAAAGACCGATGACACATTGATGGGCCCGACGGCGCCTCGGCTCTCGCGACATTGTTCATGGTTCGCCCGATATCTCTTAGGCTTTTCGTCCACGATACTACATTTATATGTCGGAGAAGAGTCAGGAACAGGGTTGTGGGCGTTTCATAGACCTCCCTTGGAGTTGGCCATCGTTGTGTGATAACGAAGACGCGGCCTGATGCTAAGAGTAGGATCACTACTGACTCGACAATCAACAGCGGTGATGGGGCATTTGCGATGTGAGCGACGTTGGTCTCAGGTCCGGTAACGAATCCGCGGTCAACGGGAGGAGAGATAGACTGACACTGACTCGAACGTGTACTACTCGCGGATCAAGGGTCGTTGGTCCCTTCGTCGATGAGATCTCCCGAAGGAATGAATGTTCGTCCCAACGTCACCACCGAGACAACCTCTGGTAGTGTATCTAGGTACGCCAGCTCCTCCGATCGGCGTCGCTGTCGATTGGTCGATTTGGGACAAAAGCTGCCTGTCCGTTTGCAAAAATCTTAATTGCCGAAAACCCAGGTTTTATAGCGGGTCTCCAAGCTGGCTGGGCTTGTGCTGTGTACGTGCCTCCACATCTGGTATTCGTTGTCCGAAGGGACCTCTATGGGTGTTTCTTTTAATGAGGGTCATACTGTAACTCTGCGCCTTTGTTGGACGGAACGCCCGTCCCGTTGACCGCGGCTACGTTCGGCGACTGATGGTCGCATTGAGCCCAAGTTTATTATCACAAATCGGAAACAAGTACAATTGGGCAGGATGACGGCAAATTGTTTAATTACGACTGTAAACTTTAATTGCAATTTTACGGATTTTCCCGAAGTTCCAGAGGGACGGCTCCGGCGTCCTTTCATCTCCGACATATACATATATTTACTCATATATTTATATAATTAATGTAACGTGCATATCGTACGAGTATTATATGCAATTCTAAATAGTTCTATTTTTATTAAACGAGTGAATATACTTTTTGCTAATCTTTATCGCTGTCTGATTTTATAATGCGTGCCATGTATCTAACGTGCGATAAACAATAGGTTATTGCAACGATATATGAGCATGTAAAATGCCCTTTTATTCCCGAGCAGCCAATTGAGTTTGATATGTACTCTGTATGGAAGTTGTAGATTTTGCTGTGAATATGTCGGCATCTCGCTTGAAATTGTACTATATTGTTACTTTTCTTGAAATAACGATTTATTCTTACCGGGTCCTACCAAATATTTCAGGCAATGCTACACTTGGCAGAAATAATGAATTCAGAAAGCAATATAAACTCGCGTTACTTGAAAAAACAAGATAATAATACATGGCTGCACGAGAATAAAAAGAACAGTTTGATGCGAATGTGCAAACGGCAGTCGCGCTACCTATCGAGTGTTGCTGGCATATCGTTACGATAATTCGTTATTCGTCGCATGCTACATACACGCTACGCACACGTTATGAGGTATACACGATACTCAGCTAAATCTTCACCGTTGAGCTAATAGTTGAGCAAATACTGCGATCGACAGCGATTAGTAAAAGGTAGAACAGTTTAAAATTCATTCGTTTAATAAAAATAAAGCTACTTAGAATTGCATGCGATGATAATACTCAGACGATGTGCACGTTATATCAGTTATATAAATCTGTACATAGGTCACTGTTACATGCCCGGGTAATTCTTTTTTTTATGTATAACGCAGCATTTCGAAAAATCTGAAAAAATTATCGGTTAATAAACATGATAGACAGTTTCTACTGTAAAAACGTAAGTGTCGTAATTTAATAACTTGAAGAAAAAATTTTCAGACGCAAGGTCTTGAAAAATTTCCAGATATTTACAGATAAGTAACGCCATACAGTAAAAGAAATCATGTTTAGGTCAATAACTAACCTAATGATAGGACTAAAATTTTGTCGAAATGGTTTCCCTAGAAAGCTCCTCTCATCGACGTATCGTAAGTTTCATTTGATTTGCCGATGCTTTTATCGTGCTTATTAGAAATTACAAAACGTTTATTGCAAACATACACTTAGCGAACGATTGGTAATCGTAAACGCTACAGATCGTCTCGCTATATACTGTGGCTTGTTGATGTAGTGACAACAATTAACTATGCAAGTATTTTGACGGTATTTACGACTTGTAACTTCTATTGTATACATTTTCAGATCCGTTCCAGGTTAGACCAACAGTTAAGGTAGCCGTGTCTCATTACAGTGCTAATGAAATTTCAAAATGTCTTATATAATAATATAATACATAAAAAAGTGTCTAAATGTATACTAATATTTTCGCCAGTCGCTGTAAGTAATGTACTATTCACATAATTATACGTATGAAACAGAATCACGAAGGATTGATCGTGCGATCGGAGACAAAGGTGGTCAACGATGTGTTTGCTAGTTGTCCAAAGCTCCGCGTGGTCGGCCGGGCTGGCACTGGTGTCGATAACATCGATCTTCAAGCTGCCACGAGAAAGGGAGTCATCGTGTTAAAGTATGTCCGCTTACTCTCTGTTACTGTTCTGTTACTGTAACTTCGTTAACTCTCACGATAATTGAACGACGAGAACAATTATTTCAACTACGGACGTTAGTTTTTGCATAATAACCCAGACAAATTAGCCACAAGAGGGATCACATTGTGCTAAAGATGGTACATACCTGAAATTTTATTGCTCGAATTTGTTAAAATCATGTTGAGGAACAAAAACAGAAAGCTTCGAACAAAGCTTGCAGATATTGGAAATATCTATCGGATGAAACGTAGCGCGTTAAGATTGGGGTATTTTTTTGCGAATATCTCGAAACCTAAGGTCGAGCAACGTGATGGGGAGTAGCAAATATGGTAACATGTATGAGGAATAGTAAATATTACTTAACACTGTAAATAACACTTTGCAAAAACTAATAAATATTTAACGACGAAATTTGGCACATTTTTTAAGAATGACGTAAGCTAGATTTTCACCAACTCTCAACTTCGTAGATTTAATTTTACAAGAATAATTAACGATTGAAAAACGTTTCATTTCATAGATATTCTTTACATCTACGATATTATCTCTTTCATTCGAAAGTTTTTGTCACCTGATTATTACGTTCGTTGAAATATAAAAAAAAACTGTTTTCAGCAACTTTGAAGATGCAGATAACCAAACCTGTACAAATGCAAAGTGGTAAACATATATAGGATTTACATTGTTGAACATGATTTTGGCAAATTCGTGCAATAAAATTTCAGGTGGCACATTATGTTGCATCAAAGGCTAATTTGTCTGGAAATATTAAATATTCCAAATAAATATTATAAATCGCTCGGTCAACGATGTATTAAATAAAATGCTAAGCAATTATGCATTTTTTTCAGTACACCCGGTGGAAACAGCATCAGCGCTTGCGAGTTGACGTGCGCGTTAATCTCTAGTCTGGCACGTAACGTTCCTCAGGCGGTTCAGTCGTTGAAAGAAGGACGATGGGACAGAAAATTGTATTCCGGTTTCGAGTTATCTGGAAAGACACTTGCGGTGCTCGGAATGGGTCGAATCGGTCGCGAAGTGACTCGGAGAATGCAAGCGTATGGCATGCGTGTGATCGCCTTTGATCCTCTACTCACGTGCGAAATCGCAAACCAAATTGGTGTGGAGAAGCTCACTTTAGATGAGATATGGCCCATAGCTGATTACATCACCATACATACGCCGCTTATTCCTCAGACAAGAAGTACTTCGAAATTTTTCTCAGTTATTTTCATTACAGTATCGGAACGAAATATTTGGAAGAAATAACCTATTCGCGTTCTATTAACTAATTTACAAATAGATACACCTTGTTTCAGATCTGATTAACGCTACGACCTTGGCAAAGTGTAAAAAGGGAATACGTATTATAAACGTGGCTCGCGGTGGTATCGTGGACGAAGAAGCATTACTGAATGCATTGAAGTCGGATCACTGCGCTGGAGCAGCTTTGGACGTCTTTATTGAAGAACCACCGAAAAACCCTGTCACTCTTGAATTAATCGCACATCCCAAGGTCATCGCTACTCCTCATTTAGGTAATAACCTTTTTCAATGATATTTTTCAAATAACTGTTATCTTTTATCTTTACCAGTAACTTCGTTGTAACTCAATGTTGACTTACAGGAGCAAGTACCGAGGAAGCTCAGCAGCGAGTGGCCGAAGAAATAGCCCAGCAATTTCTAGCATTGTCTGGTAAATCGACAGAATATGCAGTTACCGGAATCGTAAATGCACCAATGTTGCACGCTGCCATGTCAGACGAGAACGCATCGTGGATCGAACTATCGAAAAAGTTGGGTCAATTGATCGGTCGGTTCTTGAAAGGGAAACTGAATGTAATTGTACATAGCCAAACAGTTGGTAATGTCAGCATGCGAGAAAAAGTATTCGTCCACACAGCCGTCCTCGTTGGAATTTTATCAGGGCAAACGAAGAACGGTTTGAACTTGATAAGTGCGCCTATATTAGCTGAGGACATAGGCATTGATGTTAAAGGAAACCACAAAGAATCGACTGATGGGGAAGCAATCGTTGTTGAAGCTGAAGGTCATCAGATCAAAGGTAAGATGAGAATAAAACACTTTTTATCAATGTATTATCATTCTTGACGTTCTCAGTATATTTATTTCGATCGTTTTGGTCTATTTCTCTGTCAATTTTATCCAGGAACGGTCCGTAACAATGAACCACTGTTGCTCTCGCTGAATGATGCACAATTCGGCAATGGAATCGCTCTGGGGAACTACGTCTCCTTGTATCAAACCAACAACGTCCAAGATCTGGCGAAAATTGTGAACGCTTTCTCTACAAAAGGCATCAACGTTTGCAACTTGAACGCCAGCGGAAGCTGGATGGTGATTCAAACCGATCAAGAAGTTTCCGTACGTGTTGACAGCATCGAATCCTTCTAAAGCCCATGTTGTTCAATTAAGAGAAAAGCGCAGTATTTTAAAACTCGGTATGAATCAGCTTCACGCAAATCGAGTTACATTTTTGTTACATCAATATAGATTAATTATATCTATGCAGATATAAGGGTAATACAATGTTCGACTCTGTTCGCATACGTATTATTTATTGCTCCAATCGAAAATGTAGGAAAAAGAAACACATGAGTTGTGTTTCTGGTGAATACACCTGTACTATGATCACATGTAATTAAAAATCTTTATAAATCTTACACATGTATTGAAAACTAAAAATATACAAAAATATATATATATGTATGCGTGCGTACGTGCATGTGTGTATGTGTATACGTTATATGTATACGCACAAGTATTTATATTTTTATATTGCTAGTACTCGTTAATAAAATATTACATGTATCACAAAATTACCAGCATTTACAACAATCTCCGCGCGCATTATTTCTCATGGGATAAATACAATACATCCACATACACATGGGCCAAGAAGGCATGAGAAATGTATATACCTTAGAAAATACAGTCATTGACAATTCTACACCAGTAAACTAAAAAATTATTTACGTGTCCGTTTGCTAACTAAGCCAACTAAATACTTTCTCCAATAATCTATGAATTTTCATTGCATTTGAAACATACTAAAATATAATCGTAGAAAATGTAAATTTATATTCTTTCGTAGCTATCTAGACGACAACAGTTAAAAGTGAAGGTGATTCCATCCTGTAAATATAATATTAAATTGTTTGCAAGGGTAAACAAATGGAGAAAAACCTAAATTGTGTCTTAATTAACTTACTTTAACGAGTGAAGGAAGACTTTGCCAGAAGCTATGATTGGGCATCATTTCCCAACCTGTTGCACCTCTCAAGAACTTCAAAGTTAGTGCTCCACCAATAAAGTATATTCCAGAAATCACAAAGAAATAAATAAGTAATGTAGAACCAATGGAAAGGCCCTTAGAGTGCATCAATGTTTTACAAGCATAAGTAGACGTTAAGAGTAGATGCTGAAACAAAAACGCAAGAGTTTAAGAGAATTAGGAGAAACACCTGTCTATTCCTTTTAAAAAATTTGAAACTTACATATTCATTAGGAGTTTTATTGAGAGATTCCACGTACAAGTGTGTTTCACATGAACTACAACATGACAGGGCTATTGTTGTTGTATAGTTCTCATGATGAAACATAAAAACAGGTGGTTTCGATTCGTCACTCTCTATAATTATCTTCGTTTCCTCTGCTTTACCCAGCACAAAAGTATTGTTGTTGCATGTGGCGCACAACTGGAATCATGATAGTAGTAGTGTGTCATTACATATTACAGTACCAATGAATTTTCACAATGTTTTGTACAATATGTTCATAAAAGCTTTCTAAAAATATTCAAATACTATCGTGAATCGTTGTACGTTGAATGACATCGATAATAGAATTAGAGCAAACGAGAAAATTCCATAGCATATTCATTAAACATTTCCTTACAGAAGCCCCATCTCCTTTGTAACATTCGCTCATTTGATCGTTCGACAGTCGCTTATTTGTACAAGGATGGAAGAAAAAAGCGCAATTCTGTTCGGTACTATTTATAGACCTAAAAGAAAAAATTTCTTTTCGGATAAAAGTTAACGAGCAAAATATGAAGAGGTTAGGATATTCGATCCACCGACCTTGAATTAACCAGCGGCATCAAACTGTACCCTTGCCAGTTTGGAAACATGCACGAGCAACTCGTTAATTGTTTACATTCTGAAGACGTTTGCTCGCAAAAAATTATTAAAAGTGATGCAAACACAAACAAAATCTCATTTTTCTTGATCATTTTTGGCAAGGCTGATCTACGCGTAACTGCACTGCTATTAGTCAAAACATTGCCACACTCGGTGTCACTAACACTAACCTCTTCGTTTTATGCAATAATGCAAAACGTATTTTAAACAAAATAAATGATTCCATGTATCATCCGATCGACTAATCTAGGAACAATTTGAATAAAGGCGCGACGGGAAACTATTAATTTTCATACACAATTCTAAAATTATCTTTCCTCTTGGTGACATGTTCATAATTAACGATTATTTCCGCACTATACAACGATCATGATCATTTCGTTACAGGATTTCAAGGTCATCAATATTTTTTTTAAATTGTACCCTGTATTTTCCAATATGTTTATATATTGTGAAGACACAAATTCAACGACCTTAATAATCCTAATAATGATCAATGGATAGGTGGTAAAATTAAAAAAGGAATACAGCGAGGAATTAATTGAAATTAGTTTTATTTCTGTGATTCTGAAGGAGAGATTAGTAGGGATATCGTCAAGCGAAATCCTGTCAAAAAATGTACACTGAGAATAAGGACCTCTCGTGGTGAACGGCTGCATTATCAGCACACTTCGTCTCCAGCGCTCTTGGTGGGAGAAACGCGCATAGGTTAGGTAAGAGGAGAAATGTGTGATCGTGCAAGATTAGGGTATAGTGTGCGACGAAGAAAGATATATAAATTAGTTCCATTTTTTCACTGTTTCTTTTGCAATCGTATATCATCCTAATTAGATCCTGAACTTTGCTCCTATATTCCATTTAAACATCGAAAGAGATAAATAAACATTTGCAAATTCTGTTCAGTAAATAAAACCACTAACGTGATACCTGTTAATTAATTTCAGCAATTTCTGTGGAGTCAAATAAATTAATTTTTTTATTAATATTATTCAGAAAAGGTTATAATATTCTTAGATTTAATTTATTACATTATAAGATAGGTTAAACTAATATTATCTTCTGTCTGTTACAGGATTGCTTTTGGCGCAACATCAGGAATCCTCAACCTTTCTGAGAATTTCAAAGGGATTCAGTTACGTCTTATTGTTACGTTCTATTTAGTTACCGACGAGAAGGTAGCGTTAACTGACGTTTAATGCAACTGGCAATAAGTTCCAACTTTCGGCTAACTTGCTATGTGCAGGAATACTGGCACGAGAGAGGATTAAGGTTGTTCGAAAGTAAATTAACAATATGTAATGATTTATTCAAATCTTACTCGAATTCAATATTGACAATTGATTGACAGACTGACGGATATAAAATTCTTCGGTTGACAAAATAGTAATTCTTCGTATAACAAAATGATGATTCTTCGGTTGACAAAATGATAACTAACTCCTCGAATGGTAATTATTCGGTTGACGAGCGGTAATTAATTATCGATTTCTCTGAGTCACTACATTTATTTATATCTGTCAGAGATGAAAAAACGTCGGGGTCTTCCTTTTGAAAATGTTTGGGAAAATCCCCAACGTTTGTTCAAACTGCCGACTTTGTTTACAATTTAAATTGTCTTACTATCGTTATAAAAATATAGTTAGGTAAATATAAAAACATAGTTAGATAAGTTTTCGCAAGATATAGCTTTTAGCAGGTTTAACTGCCTTTCTCTTCAAATACTGTAAACACGATTTCAAATAAACGTTTTAAATTACCTTGATTTGAAAGAAATTATCAATTTTACTTTCGCGCTACGGACGTGCGGGACGCGGGACGTGACGCTTATACTATTTTATTCTTTTAATACTTACCAATATTTACCAATTTTTTCAAACTCTTCCGCCATTTTTGATAACTTAAACTAATGAGAGTTGGAAAGTATTTAAGGATATGGATAATGAGAAGGTTTTAAAATAACTAATGATTAAACACTTTGTCCATTTGCAAAATAAGGTCGTTTTATTCAATCGAATGTGCAAGTTTACAATAATCGTACAACTTTATATACAATTCATAATTTTCTGTATAATTTGTGTAACTGAGTAATTTTATTCATAACGTTTCATCGTCATGGTATCCTCGAAGGAAAGTGTTAATTCTTTGTCTTTCAGGCGTTTCTTTTCGATGTGTAAGAATTCAAATTAAAGCTTAATTAAATTTCAAATTATATCGTAGGTAATTATAGATATCTCCGGACAGGGTTACGAATAAATAATTGGTATGTTCACATGTAGGACAACCTTTATTATTTAATACAGTACTAATTATAACATAATACTACGCATTATTACAATATTAGTATTATTATATTGGTTGTAATCTGAGATTTTCTTCTTAATGGTGTTTTTTGCGGCGTGGGTGCGTGCGTGCCGTTGCGTGCATGCGTGTACGCGCGCGCACTTGTGTGTACGTATCTATATATGATAGTTTTCATACAAATAAACAAATAAATACATACGTATGTATAAACTATATATATATACATATACATATACATATTTATTCGTTTATTCGTAATACCCCTACACTTAGTGCATTACATGTACACGTATGTATGTGTTTATATGTATACATATATGATATTTATTATACCCTTGTATTATTACGCGGTACATGAATTCATATCTTATCTCTTATAATCTTATAAATCTAATTCGAATACATATAGTGTATATAGATATATATATAGATATATATTTATATATCATCAGGATGGTATAAATAATATTGTATTTCATAAAAGCACTTTTTGTTGCTTATAATATTATTGTTTTTTTTTCTTCTTTAATTATCGCATCGCTTTTTCCCCCACATATTTCCCCTAACGCTCTTTCTTTCTTTCACTTCGTTTCTTTTTTTCTTCTACTATACGCGACATCCGTAAAGGAATTTTCTTGCTTTTTTTTTTACATTCTTAAAAGAGTTTTACGTCTCTCTTTCTTTCGGCTTTCTTACTAGCTTCGGAAGGAAAACTTAAGACACATTACGAACTACAGATATCGAGAATCTTCTTTTTTTCTTACATCTTCTTCCTCGTCTTCTCCTTTTTCTTTAAATACTAGACAATCGTTTTCGCGTTGTATGATCGCTCCTTTCTCATCGATCTCTTTCGAATATCGGTCGATATCACGCAAACCCCCGTTCCCGCCCCTGTCCCCACCCTCGCCCGAGATGTCGGTGAGAAATTCCTTTCGTGCAGTTCGCTAGTTCTAGCCGTTGATTTCTTTTTTTGCTTTTTAATTTTTTTGTTATTTTATTCTTCGTTCATTCGCTCGCACGCACACACACACAGACACACACACGTTACAGGCAGACGTGTGTGCGCGCGAGTCCAGCGCTATGCAAGTGTGGTACTTTGGAAGACTATCATATAACTCACAATGTTCTCCTAATCCATGACCATTTATTCTATTGCATTTTTAGAAACGACCGCATGCGTCATAGGAAAAGTTTGTTGCAATCGGACTGCGAATATTTATAGAAATTTGTATTTCTATAAGTAGAACGAAAGGAATCTTGATGAATGGAACTGTAGGCGAAGAATTGTTTCTATTGTGATATTGTTACACCGTAGTGTAATTTGTATTGTAACGATAACGTATCCGGCAGAGACAAGCAAGTTAAGTGACTAATAAATAAGCGTGTCTGTTCGATGTTGGGTTGTTGGGACGTTTGAAATATGCGTTTCTCAGACACATGTTAAAAGATTTTCTGAATTTTATGAACTGTCAACTAACCAACTTGCCATACGGACACGTGAAAATCCGTAGTCTAATTGCAACGTTTAATACGATAAAGGCGATAAAAGGAGGAAATGCGATAACGTTGTGAAGAGTAAACCTAAACGCTATAGCGGAAAAAAGGAGAAGTGGTAGAGATAAAGAAGCGGCAAGAAGATACAAAAATGGACGAAATAGATTTGCACAATAGAAGAAGTGATCAAAGAGGTTAGAAGAAAATTGTTTGCTACGTATGACATCCTTCCAGGACACTACACCGGCATAGTAACGAGTACAGAGTGTCCTACAAGGTATGGCATATGCGGCAAATGAAAGATAGGAAATACGGTTTAATCGAAACAAGAAATACGAGCTTATCGATGCCCTTACCTAACCTCTACTATTATTAGTTTACTTTATTTGCTTGCTCTTCTTTTTATCGAATCAGTTTTTAATTTGCAAAAGTTTTGCTCCATGTTCGAATGGCCCGGGAGAATTACACGCGTTTTCCAATAAGTTACGCAGTTCTTTCGTTTTCGTTTTATTTTACTTTTTTTTCATTATCTTTTTTCTAGCAATTAATTGTACCGCCATTAAAAAATATCTGATATTTGTCTCTTAATGATTTATAAACTTTAAACCAGAGAATGCTCGTGTCACTTTAGAGTTAGTTTATAGAAATTACGTTCGCATTTTTTTATATCCTTTGGATAGATATTAAACACTTTTTTTTTGTTCTCTCAGATACATCATACCTTATGAAACACATTTATGCTTTCGCCCTTACCCGCTTCAATAAATATCTCCGTATGTGTTACTCCCTCGCAATCGTCCTCCTCGATTGTTATTTTTTTTTTATTTATTTTTCTTTTTTGTTTGGCTGGTCCACTAACATTCCTAGAAAAAATACTCTCTGCAGTCCTCTATGTTTATAAGCTAAGATTTTTTTTTTGTTCCTCTATTTTCTGTTTTTGGTTTCCCGTCGTTCTTCTATTTCGTTTTCCTTCGTTCCTTCGTCAAAACTGTCCATTCACTTATCCCTCGTTTTAACTTTATCTTTCCCCGATTTTTAATACTTTTAAGAACACCTTCTCCCCGTTCTCCGTCTTACGTACATATGAAACCTCGCAATAGGTTCGTGCAAGCTACTTGCAACCACTTCAAACAAAGAACGTAACGCGATTACGGTACCTGAATTTTAATCGCTACCGTGCGATCGAATCACATTGATCGTTCGTATTTCCGCGATTTACACACGCGATACTGTGTATGTATATTGACGGTCATTATACATCGATACGGCGATTATACATCGTAATCGAGATACACGCGGTGAAACGTTAACTAACCTCGTACACGATTTGTCGTTCGACTAGTTTGCAAGAAAGCGAAGGGAGAAAAGCTTACAACTGATGGTTAGTTTGATTATAATAAGATTACAAATTATCTAGTATCACAAACATCGTTATAGATCGCGAAAATGCCCGTGGATAAACGAATCGAGCCGATTGGAAGGAAATAATCCAATTCGTCAAATGAACTCCTGTTTATACAGGCCGTTCCAGAACCTGCGAGTATAGCTTCACTGGTGGAACACCCTGTATGTATGTTTATACGATATAAACGCGTAGCTTTCTCGTGTCGCGAGAGAGGAAGAAGGGAAGGAGGAAACATGAAATACAATATTTCTTCTATCGAGACGTTTTTATCTTGGAATCACACTCGCAGCTTACCCTTCGCGATGATTAATTACAGTTCCATTGCTTGAACGTTTAGATCGATCATTATACGGTAGAACTTCATTTATCTCAAAGAGATTTTAATTAATGCGACTCGTTAACTGGACTTTAGCTGCTTGAATTTACTTAGTCGAACGCGAGCTCCTGTTATGTGAACACAAAATAACAAGTAGTTGGTGAGCTCTTGGTGTTACGTCAACTCCAATTATACATATAAACTGCTGCTTGTCCTCCAAGTGAGAATAAACGGAGTTCCACTGTATATTGATTTGATGAGTGGAGGATCAGTGTTATAAATATAATATGGAATAATCAGAAATGGTTCGATCAACCAAGAAAAGCCAGAGGAATTGAATCCTATAATACTCGTAAATCGTGGATAAAATAATATTTATTTATTACTTGTTACTTCAATGAAACTTTCCTTTTCTCAATGAAATGTACATTGCCGTTAAAATGTCAAAATCGTATTTGGACATTTGGTTATCTTTCACAAGTAAACTGTATTTTAATGATATTGAATTACCATATACATATGTATTTAAAGTTTATACTAGTAAAATTTACGTTTTACAAATTTATATGGAATTCTACAGCATAAAATCTGACCTCTGCTGTCAATATTTTCGTTCATCGCTGTACACGGAAACACCATATGTTACAGGAATATAATAATTTTCAAAGAGAATCGTATGAATTAAGGAAAACTTGACGCAATTAGCGAGTAAGATCCAATCAAATTGTGATAATTAAATAATTTAAGCGGGAATTATGTTTAATTGTATTCCTGTGATCATTCACGAATCCTCAACCATCTATTAATACACGAACAATACGAAAGAGAGAATTTTAGAAAAAAAAAAAAAATACTTATCTTAATTAATATTCGACTAAGCGTTTAAAATATGTTAGAAAAAATTATAGAACATAGATTAATATTCTTCAGTGATAATCAAGATAAAGAGATCATTCTTCGTGTCTTTAATATTTTCAAATAATTTCTGACTTCAGAATAATATTTGAAAGAAAAGAGCGAATAAGGAAATAAAGGTAACCTGTCGTCGTAATAGTCTTTTGAAGTATCAAACCTTCTTTTTCCTTTTCAAACTCATTGGGATTCGTTGAAATATAAAAGTCGGGCAGTTAAACGAATGATTATTTTTATTCTATTTACCTCTAATCACGATCAGTATAATCGATATTAAAGCGATGATTGGAATTCTTAGACTTTAGAGTTCCGAACAAGCGAATGAAATGAAATTTCAAACAAGTATCAAGTACCCTGTACAATCGTTAGTCGTTAGTTACGTATAGATATTTAACGTTATCTCCAATGATACTGAAAGTCTTCTTTGATTCGTTAGCTTTCGAAAACGAATATATATTCGGTAAAATCACGAAACAAACACCAAGGATCTTCGAATTGGAAAAAACAACTCGTAGAATACACAGGATGAAACTGTAACTGTAATAGTTATCAGGGAAAAAGATTGCCCCCCTTGTCGAGAGCTATGAAATTTAACAAGGGACACGATTCTACTAATCGAACTGTGGTTTTCACCTCTTCATCAGAGAAATGCTGTCAAGCAGGAAAGTCTAAAAAAATATTTATATTCGCAGTTTATTATTAATCTGCTCTCAGTCAGTCTCAAATTTTGGAGATGAATTATTACCTCCACGACTATGGAAAAATATAATTGTAAATTCAATGATAAGTTCTTATTGTAAGAAATGTTTTTTTCATAGCTAGACTGCGGATTTTGTTGTGTTTATAGGAAATTTGTATGTGCAAAATTGCACAGAATAAAGGTGATATGAAAAAATATGTAAAATATCCAAAGTATAATACTTTCTATGATACTTGATAGGTAAAATAATCTTCTACCGAGATTCTAATTTTTTTGGTTATATTCCCAAAATTGTGAATTTACGTAAAAATCCGCTATCTACTTATAGCCTTTTAATTGTTACGTAGTTTGATAATGACACACGGGTAAAAAAATTAAAAAAGTCAAATTTTTCATCGACACCTTCGATACGTCAACTGTATGCTTCATAGAAAGAGCGTCTTTTTAGTTAAAAAAATAATGCATTCAGTCGATATTACGGCACTTCCGATGATTTTTCTATTATGTTCTAGTTTGATCTCGCGTGTGATTGTATTTAGAAATCGATAGTTCAATTGAGATACAGTTTTCGTTGAAACGAATTTCACACTCTTCCAAGAAGACGAGAATTTATTCGTTGGAAATAAGTATCATGGTAATTGTACTATTATCATAGCAAACGTATAATATTACTATATTAAAATTGAGTGTTACTATATTAAAATCAGCTGTTCATAAATGTTAAGACATTTACAGAATATCAGATAAATATAGAAAGTTATTATTAAGAAATTATTGATTTTTCATGTTCAATTAATTAATTATGTAACTAATACTATTATATTATTAATCGATGAAACAATAAATGTATTTCTTTCAAGTAAAACTGATCTTGAATTTTAGAAAATTACATGTTTCCTGTCATTATTATTGCTTGTGCATTTCGAGATACCTAACCTCCTAAAATGAACTATTTACGCTAGTTTGATGTCTTTTCGAAATTCCAAGATATCACACGATTTACGTCGATCGTAAATAAAAGTCACGACAAGTAGAAAAAACGTTTGCCGTTTTCTTCTTTTGATTATTATTGTTCCCTGCTATATTGGCACTTGATATATAGTCACAATAAAGAGTGTAAAATCACAGAAGGAAACAAATCGCGGGACAATGCGTTGTGATGAAGATCGTAAGGACGGTTCAACAGTTTGGGAAGAATTGAAATTTATGATGGATTAAGTTGAATCGTGTCCCTTGCCATTCTTTTAATACCTTACTTTGTATTGAAACACACAGAGCAAATATACGTTTCTTTGATATTTTTCCCTCGATGTTGGCAAAGCAAAATCTTCCTTGTTATTTTACGTTCTGATTGTTGCTCAAATGACGCCAAGTTACAATGAATGCTACCCACTTGGAAAAAATATTTAAATAGTATCGATTCTTTATGATTTTTCTAAAGTAAGGCCTAACGGTGTAGGTACAGTGGTCACAGACGCGCACACACTTTCAAATACCGTTTCACAAGCGGCATTTCATCTCGTTTTCTCCTTTCTTTTTTAAATCGTTAACCGATTATTCTCGAGTATTTCTGCATCGAATAATATTTTAAGTTACCTTCAAGTCACCGACGATCATTTCACAACATTTTCGATAATTTCGACGATGCTTTCATCGATATCGAATTTTTTCGGCACTCTGTCTAGTCACGCGTTTAAATCATCGATGATATTTTCCACCAATACATTCATTTCTTTATGTAAGAAGTGATGAAAATGATAAAATATTATTATATCACACTTATACTGTCATGCCTCGTTTAAGTTATACTAAGTTACTAACTTTATATCGTGACTTTATATTGTTAGTACAATATATATATTGAATTCTTAGATAATTATTATTATATATACTAAAGAATTATTATTAGAGGTATATACTATAATAAAGCTACTTGAATTGAAGCAACTTGAGACCACTTCATCAGTGTACTTATTATTTACTTAATTTGAAATATTTCTTTCAAATTTATGTGCTTACACTCATTAGTCAAACAATGGCTAAATGTTATTTTTGTAACTTTCCATTCTTAGACCTTCAGATCCTTCTTTAATGATTTTGATGTTCTCTTAACATAGGACTGAATTATTCTGAGGACATTTTGAAATATATGTGGTATATTTGAAAATAATGCTACACTAGAAAAATGAATTAGACAAAATTAATATAAATTAAGAAAAATCGAAATAGGACAATGATGATGATGACAAACCTATATTCATAAATATGAATTAAATGTCGATGATTTGAACGCGTGAGTATGTACGCAAGGTTAACTCGCTTAAGCTGTCGATGAAATGATTGTCTGTAATCTAGAGGTAACCTAAATAATATACGCACATAATTGATCGCGTTGTATCGGTGAAAACGCGTCTTTTTAGGCTTCGATTTCTAATTCGTCATTCGTGGAGTTGCTTGAAACGTAGCAAGGCTACAACAAAGCTTCGTACCATTTCATCTCTCTCTCTCTCGATTCCATTTTAGAATTGTCTCTAATCGATAAATCACATCTCTCGTCTCTTCGATTTGACAGTTTCTCTTAAGAGTATTTCTCTAAATAGAAATCTCTCGTGATCTCTTAAAACTAATCTGCCTGTTTAAATCTTATTCGTCTTATTTTAAATTTACCGCGATTTTATACATATTTTTTGTCAATTTTTCATTTTTTTTTTTCAACGTAAGTAAATACTCTTGATTTACCATTTTCGACATCCCACGATTACAATCTACGGTTCGTTATACTATAACCTATGTTTCATAACTTCCAAGCGCGGTAAATTTCGATTTACGAACGTAATATTTTTTTTCTCAAGAACATCTTTTTGGTGTCCCACCGAATGAAAGTCTCCTTTTACTTTGTTTTCAAGAGCGAGCAAGACTAGAATCTCTTATTAATATCACTGTTTATGTCTAACTAAAAAAAGAAAAGAAAATTTAAAATTAATCGAAGAAAAGGAGGAATAACTATTAAATCTCATATCAAGTTTCTTGATTATATGTACCTTGCTTATTTCTTTTTTATCCATTATCGAAAAGCTTTTAAGAAACACTTCTCAGGGATTTTCCATCAAACGGTGACAATGACGTTACGTCCTACTTTGGAAACATTTTTGTTTTAATAAAAAGGATGTAAATAATGAAAATAGTTCATAATTGTACCCGTTTTTGTCGTTCCTAGGCCGTTTTTATACCGGTAATTGGAACATAAACTGATTTGCATTAATAGAATAAATTTTTAAACCCTAGAAAATAATACTATAAAAAAAATTTTCAATATTCCAATGATTAGACAGAAACGAAGTTGATTCGCGAAATTCACTGGATAGCAAATAAATGAGAGAAATGAAATGTAAAGATTATTATACATGTACATATGTGATGATAAACTTTGAAAAATTTACACACTAGTAACGAAGCAGCTTTTAATAGTCGCTAGTATCGATTGATATATCGTTTATCGCTAAATCTAGGGATATTCATTTCTTTTATGTTGCACCATTATATGAATGTACAGTATTACTACACTTTCCATTCGTACTTGTGTATTTCATCTTTGCGATTAAGTACACCGATTAAAATACTTTGTTGAAATACTTTTAACGGGAATATAGTTCGACGAAAAGAGAAATATATGCGTAGAGGGCACAAGTATAGTTATTTTTGTCTGCTATACTTCACGTGGCCTGTTTTTTCCCATTTCCTATTGCGCTTTTTTTGAGCAAATAATATCATGTTATAAATTATTCTTGATATTTCCTTTCTTCTCTAAACTATCAAGGAAACGATGAATATTTTCAAGGAACAAAATGAAAGAAGAATGAAAGAGAATATTCGGAGAGACGATGATATGGAACACTCTTAAATACATGTAATACTTCGGAAATCTCGGAAATAAGGTAATTATCGTAAGCGTTCAATTCGATTTTGAACATCATGGCGACGATAAGTCTTCTCTTATTTCATTTTCCCCGATCTTTCCAAACAAATAGATACGAGACTCGCTTTTATAAATACGGAGTCGTTAGATTATCACCAAATAGTTGCACATTATTATACACCGGTTTAGTCTTACACGCGTTCATCTCGACTTTTTCTAATGAAAAAAGACAACTAATGTTTTCTCTGCATTTATAGTCATCAATGCAGATATGTATGTCGATAAAAATGCGCATTCGTAACGTAACCAATAAATGTACAGAAAGTCATTCACATTCATAATAAATATTTGTTTGATTTAATAAAACTTTTATTCGATTAAGTTTCAGATTATTTTCATTGTGCTATTTCTCTGTCATCACAGGACAAGAAACAATATAGACAGCATGCTGAAAACAAGGTTATATAAGGTATCCTTATAAAATTGATTGTCATACAAATATCGCAAGCGATATTACCAAACTTGTGTCACGTTGCTCATTATAAGTTTGTCGATAAAACACAGGTAAACGTTTAGAGTGTAGCACGAAATAGAAAAATAAGACATGATTAACATTACATTTGATGAGTAATAGATGTTAATAAAATTATGTATCATCTGTTTCAGTAATGAAATTATTTACCATTTTCAAAGAAGAATATTAAGAGGCTTTAACGAAAGATGCGTATATCGGAAATATGTAGTAGAAATCTCGATAGCCAAATAAAAATTTTACGGGACGGTTCACAGTTACATACTGTCTTGTTTCGACATCACATGTTAGCGTTTCGAAATGTTACGCTGATCACGTTATGTTCTTGCTAATTTGCAAAAGGCGAAATTCTTGCTACTTTCCTATTCGGTTCGTTACGAAAAATGGCATGATCTTGGAATTGCGTATATGCACGCTCGTAGGGGGGGGGGTACCTTTTTATGAACAAATTTTAACAAATTGTCAGAACACTAAGTTCAAAGTACATCGTTGAAATAATGTTCTCTACACGATAGCACCACCTGTTCACCCGCTCATCGTAATTTATGTACATACATACAGTGGCTACAAGATTCATACGTACTTATCTTTAGCCGAAAATTATTTGATTGAATGCGAAACGAAGCATCCTGTTTATTAGATTCTACGTTTCAGTTCCATATTTTTATAATCATATGAAATTATTATTAAATGGTATGGAAATTTGTTATAGATGGATATAATTAATTGGTGTATAAATGCAACGTAATAAATACAGCGGTGTAGAATATCTTTTGCAATCACCGTATACGTCTTTCGACTAACAAAAACTACTTGTTCGTTAATATATCCATTACGCATAAGAAAATAGACATTTTATAAAAAAAAGTGATTTTGAAATCGTCGTTCAAAATTTCTAAAAGGAAAAAAATACTACTAGGAAAATACCAAAAATTAAATTAATTCTTCATCGTTAACATTTAGTAGCAGCGGTAATTGATAATTAACCGTATTATTGCTTTATAACAATATGTACGTAATACATTAATGCACGTTAATTCTACATATAAATTATGGAGAAAAAACGGATATGTTAGAATTTTGTATGGTTTGCTATAAATATCGATATTAACTTTACACAAGTATAAATAAATTATCACAAAAAATATATCATCAACAGAAAATTCTTTCGAGCCGCTTCAAAAATTACAATTACATTCGCACCAATTGTAGTACAATTATGTACAAAAAATTGTTCTATATGTTTTACAGTAAAATTTCAACGAAAAACTGTCATCGATATTTTAACGAATATTTCCTGTTCCATTTATAATAAAAAATACCATGAATTCTGAGATTTCAATAAATGCTATAAAACTCTTCATTTTAAGCAAACACGTTAGCAAATTGATACGATAAAAGAAGCTCAATCGTTGGACAATTTTTACTTTTTCCTCGCTCACTGAATTGTAATCGTTCCGTTGTAAATTGGATCGGTTTAACGAAACTAAAAGGAGAAGAAAGGACACAGAACGTACAAAGTAACATAATTTTGTTCGAACAGAAATAAACTTGCACGCCGTTTCAATAGCGTACTGACAAAAAGAATAGATCAGAGAATAAATTCAACACGCAAAGTAATGCGATAGAAATAAGGAAACCTGGGCCATTTACTTACGTTTTCTTAATAGACAAGGAAATGATAGCGAGAGTTCCGTATAATGCTGTTTAGACGAATTGTTTAAAATAATTCGCGGTTACCTAGTAAAAAAAAAAAATGATTACACTTTGAGACTGAAAAATGGTCCGGTTCTGCAACTGAAAAAGAATTGCGAAAACGAAGAATGCTGCAAAGAAAATGATAAATTATTGAAAGCCGGTTGAATTTGTATTAGGGAAATTGAAAAAAAAAAAGGAGAATGTTCAATTTGATTTTAAATAACTTTATTTCTATTTATCATTATAGCTATCAGAAAAAGACGAGAGAACACCCATGATCGTTTTAATCACTCGTTATTCGAATTCTCACTCAACGATTACATAATTAAGTAATTACGAAAGCAACCAAGAGATTTTTTTTTTTTTTCGAAATAAAGAAGAAAAAAGTAAACATCTTAATATAAACATATATTAAATTCATACAATTAATTAATATACATATGCATTTCATATATATATATATATATATTTTTTATATATATAACATATATATTAATTAATACAATTAAATTCTACAGTTTCAGATTAAAAATAAATAATAAATGAAAAAGAAAGAAACATGTTAATTTATCTCCAGACTTTTCATATGCGCGTTGATATTTTTTTTAATACCTCCAGAATGAATTAACTAATCCATCAATTAATTAATTAATTAATTAAATGATTAATTAATTCGCTTATCGGTACGATTTCTACAATTAATCAATTAATACCATCGCAGTGATTATCTAAAAATCCTGAAAAAAGCGTACACAATTGGGTTACACATCTTTTTCATTCGGTTAAAAAGAGTCTGTACTTTTAAAGGAAAAAATATAATGTTCGATAATGCAGGGTGATCAAAAAATAATGGTGCAAGAGACAATTTTAAGAAATCTTTTGAGTAGAAAATAAGACGATTTTTCGCAACTGTCCCCGACGCTCGGTGAACGTATGTATAGGATAGTAGGTACTGAACAATACTATAAAAAAAAAGCTGTCGATAAACCTTAAAAAACGAGGTTCGATTTTAGGCGTAATTGGTCGCACATTCCACCGTCATTATCATCTAAATTCAAGCCGATCATCCTCACAGTATATGGCGTCAGTTTTAAATTTCATTCGGCAATAAGTTAACTTTCCCTCAAAAATCGTCAAATACGCGAAACGATAGAATAAATAATAAATGATAACGTCACAATAATAATAATAATAATAATAATAATAATAATAATAATAATAATAATAAAAATAACAACATAAGATAATGCCTAATGTATAATTACTCGGAATAAAATTTAAAAGAAGCGAAATAAAAAGCTAAAAAGACATATTCGGTTCGGTGTACTGTGAGTAGCAACGAAGGGAGTTATTTTTCATCATAATATCTGTAATAATAAAATATTTTGCGTTACATTTCGTTAATATTTGGTACAAGTACTTTCACACTGTTATACCTCTATAATGGTTATTCGATTATTCGATAGTCCTTAATAAAGCATTCCTTATATATATATATATACATACAATTGTTACTACTTATCATAGTACGGTATATGCGGTCACTAGCAATGCCTAAAGATTTATTTGTCGAGGAGCAAAATATGTGTGAAGAAAACATGAAAAGAGAGCGGGAAACTGAAAAGAGGGAATCATGTTATTTTCAACTCAAAAATGTTTCTCAGGTTTTAGCAGCCACGGTATGTTCACAAATCTCGAATTGTAATTAGCCGCGCGAAACGTCATAGTCCTTGAGCGGTAAATAAAATCACGATTAAGAATAATATTCCATTATATCTAGGAAGGCCGCAGTTTTCTCTTGTACTACAATCTTTAAAACACCCTGTATGTAAGAAAGTTTATTCTAAGTAATATTATATGTATACATGTGGTGTACGTGTCACGTACGCGTATGAACACATAAGTACGTATGCATACATGCATACCCACGTGGCTGTGCACGTATTTACACATGTACACACCTGGACGAACGTATACATATATGTACGCATACATATATAGGTATATAATACGTGTACGTATACATATTCACATACGATCGCACGCGTACACATATGTGCACATTATTCGTATATACGTGTAGACGTATATAGGGTGTGCAATAAAGCTGAAAGTGCGATATGTAAGATTCCCGGATTCAAATTACGCAAATTTCATTCGAGCTAAAAATTCTGTCATTTTTTCCAAATAAATCGTCGTATCATCGGTGAATCGCTGAACTGCGGATACGTGTGAACGTTCTTTTTTTTTTTTCTTTTCAACTTTGATTGCTGTGTTATTCAATTCAGTTCAAGATCGATTTTACTTGGAAACAATTTGTCCGCAAACATCATCCGTATGTTTTTTTTTAACTAAAAATGGAATTCGTTAGTTAGTACAATAGTACAACGGCCCCTTGTTGTACCTTCCCAAACACCCTGTATAAGAACACGCGTAGTATAAAGAATTTGAAAAATACACTTAAGACGATAAGGAGGGCAACAAAGAAACAAAATATATTTTCACTTCAACCGTTTCGATGACCAGACTAATCTATGCTTTAAGGCTTTAAAAAAGCTCCTTAAGGACCACCGCATTACATAAGGGTGCTTAATATAGGTAGCGCTATAGTGTACAGAACTGTTTCGTCCGATATAAAACAGGCAATTATTATTTACCTTTACTCTTTTCATATGCCTATTTATTACTTTCTCCCCCACACTCGACCGACTATCATATTTTTTCTTTTTATCACTTATCCCTATTATTTTTAATTTTTTTTTTGTCATTTTTCTTTTTTCAGAAAATCGATGTTAACTAAGGTGCTGAGATAACGTTTCTCTTCTTCTCCGCCTGTTCTTTTTTTACCTTTTACGATTCACTTTGAAACCGGGACGATCTTAGAAGCAAAGTGGGATCAATTTCTCAAAATCATCTTATTTTTAGCAGAGGAATTGTAACTGCGCTCTTGTACTATCATTTATGTGACACCCTGTACATGTTGAATTGTTATCTTTTTTTCTTTTTTTTTTTTTGTTTTTTCTTCGTTTAACAAGCATATTTAAATACGTACACACGATACGAGAGTGTATCTTCCACAAGAAAAATTATCGTCCTTCATCACAATCAACACACATACAGAGACGCAGGTAGAAAATGGGATTTAGGTTCGTTCAGCGTGCATGAGCGTGAGCGCGAACCTTTTCTCGAGTAGAAAAAGTCGAGGCTTTTGAAAATTCACTTCTCCACACTAACCCGGCGCATTTATTTAAATTCTAATCTTTTATAGTAATGATTCATACCCTAAAACAGCTATATATTCAATATTTATTATCACAACAAATATCTTTCCGTTAGTTTGAGAAAGCTTTTCGCCCTTTGATTCAATTTGTGTGTGGTGTTCGTGTGTGTACATGTTTATATGTATATATGTGTTCCTATGTGTGTGGGCGTGTGTGCGTGCTATATGGATGTAGTGTGTGTACTTAAAACACGCGACATTCAATTATCCTATACATTTTCCACTTTGAATTCTTTCTGGCCTTTTTTCTCTTTCTGGCAAGAAACGAAGGACACACCGTTTTCTAGATTATATGTGGAACTATTAACTCGTATTGTGAATTTTCACGCGCCCAAAGCACTTTTGTGACATTGTTCGATTAAAATCGAGTAGAAAACCAATCTTCGTTTTCGATGTTCATCAGACTCTGATATGTGTAACACGACGCTTCTTTGAAAAAATGATGTCCAAAAAAATTAATTCGAAAATTTAAAAAAAATATCTCTAGCGAAGTTTCGTAACAAATGATGACTACTCGTCGACCGTCAACGTTCAACAATCGTTGTAAGAAAAAAAAGTCAAATATAAAAAGACTAAGAATAGAAGTATACATGTCACGTATTCTTCATCGTGAAGTCGATCAAAATGTATTCTTAAATTAGAATAAAACGAACGAACGAACAAACAAACAAACAATTCGAGGAACATCACCGATCTTGAAACGCTGTTCACAGACTTCAACGCGCTATCGTAGTATTTCGCTATGAATAACTTCTAGTGGAAAACTGAAGGAAAGAAACAGAGAATAGAAGGAAATATAGTATTTTTAAAAAGCTTGCGCTCGCCCAAACGTATTAGGTTCGCATTGTAATGTCACTGACGCTAATAACTTGGACGTAAAGAAAAGTTACTAGACGAAGAAAAAGGTACCAGAGAAAATTCATTGGTGAAAAATTCTTGAACAACATTTAAGTAGAAGGTAAACACAAAACTCCGCAGAACCATGTTCAACGTCATTGTCATCGTAAACGTCATTCGTCACTGTAATCGTTATTATACTCCATAACCTCCTATCCCCTCCCACGCATACAATATTCACCCAATCATTTGGAAATCTTACACTAAGCTTCACCATCAGAGTCGTTAGAATACTACGCTACTTGTGAATATATCTCTCAATACCGTTAGACAATGAAAATCGCAAAATTGTAATAACTAACATTTTATATCTATTATTTCGTACCGTTTCTTCTTCTCGTCTCTATTTTTATATTATTGTTATTAGCATTATATCGCATCTTAATGAACATTACGATCATTATTACTGTTAATACCTAATATTTATTTCATTAATTATTAATTCATTATTGTTAGTTTATTATTAATCTATCTAAAATTAATTAATTTTTCATTATTGTTAGGAATAGAGGTTACTCGCGAATTAGTCCACTTTGTTGCATTAATCAGTAGTCATTTTTTTACAATAATTAATCACCTTATTAATTAGTACTCTCTTCAAAATGCTTTCTTATAATATATATTTATATATATATATATATATTATCGTAATATATAACTGTGTATGTGTGTGTGTGTGTGTATGTGTGTGTGTGGGTAGGTGGGTGGGCGTGTGTCTGTGTGTACGTTTCTGTGGACGCGTAGGGTTATATTATCCACGAATATGCATACACATGTACGTGTACGCAGCATGTAGTGTGTATACGTGTAGACAAACAATGTATACATAAATGTCTGTTCACTTTTTCTTTATCATTGATAAATCCTAAATTATTAATAAGTATGTATGTGTGTATGTGCGTGTGTCTTATGTGTGTATTGCGCGCGCGCTCGTACGTGCGTGCCTGCGTGTGTCCCAGTATTTACTATATTTACTATCCTTCTTCCCTATGTTGTTCACATGTTAATAGTTAAAAATGACAAGTTTAAACTTTACTCCTCGGACCTCGATTTTCATTTCGTTTTCTTTTCTTTTCATTTAGAACCCCTTTCGGGATGCTGTTCTCTTTCGAAGCGTGTGCACAAGGGGTACTTCTCCTAAATCTAACAAATAACATGACACTAACTTTCTGTAATATCTTTAAAACCTTCCATGTTTGCTAATTACGAAATCAGTGCATGGCACTTCCACCTTCATTGAATGGTCCTAGGTTGCAAAACGCGCATTGCAGCCAATTTTTTTAATTTTTCTCGCTCATTCATTTTTTACAACAGAGAAATTACTTCATCTTCGACTTTTTCCTAATATCTTATGAAATCAGTGTTTTTCGTATATTTCTTCAATGTATATTTATATTATACGTATATAATTAATTTAAAAAAACAGCATCTTACAAACACGTATTAAATTAACTTCATAACTAGATTAGACAATAAATGTGCGTAAAAGCTTCATTTAAAATTTCACATGCTTACATTCATAATAAGTGAAAATATCATCTATAGATTGTACATTAAATCTGAATTATTTGGCCCTGATCACTTCGTATGTACAAACATTTCAGTTTCCGTATGTTCAAAATTTAATTGGTCACGATTAACTAATAAATAATATTCACGGAAAAAGAATGGGAATCATACTTATTTATAATTCTTGGATATGTTAACCGCCGAATAACGACCAGATACATATCGTTAATTACTATTAGGCATCTAGACTTAGTTATATTTCTTTTTTTACTTTATAGGTTATTTGCCACATGTTCTAATTTCGATTATGTCTTTCCAAGAAACCCTGACGAAAGGTTCCGGAATTTTTCAAGTCCACTTCGATTTGGAAAACACTCGAAAAATATTTTCGTTCTTTCAATCACTTTTTTTGACTCAATCACTTTAGGTTAAATTCCGATTCGAAAATTGTGCGAAATATTTCGAGGAATTTTGCTCGCTCTTCCCAAGTTTATTTACATTCACCGTCAATAATTTCGTATTTAGGCAACAAAAAAGAAATGTGTCGTTTATCTCGAAACGATGTTGAAATTTTCAAATTTATTCAAATACTTTTCTATTTTTCGAAATCTATTACAACAGAATCGTAAAATTTAATATTCCGGTCTTCCGTATATTTTAAGTCATATATTTCCCTGATATTACGAGTGAAATGCTTTTCCTTATCTTTTTACATTTCTTTTTCTTTCTTTGCTATTCGTATTACTTTGAATTTTCGAACAAAATTTCGAAGAATCGTTTTAACCAAACTTATTAGTACGAACGTTTCAAATCACTACATATATATACAACTCTAAGTAATAATCACGACAACCAACGAAATCTTTGGGGAAGATTTATAAAAGGTTAGTTCTCAGAGTTCTCGCGTTTTCAATATATCGAGAAAAAGCTATATTTCGATCATACTCAGCGAGGTGCGTAAGACGTAAAAGGAAAGAGAAAGATATTAACACGTTTACCTTAACATTTAACATCCCAGATAAAAATAACAGTTGGCTCACATTTTCGGACATATATTAAAATCGATTTTCTAAGCACATTTCGTTTATATTTCTTGCAGAAATACAAAGAACTGTAGAGTTCTCTTGGAGGAAGGGGAGAAAAGATGAAGAAGAGTAGTTAAAATTTGAACACACGCATTCGCGACCTTTAAATAATACTGTATCACAATTAAAACAAATCAGACTATAGGGATATAATTATTACTAATAGATTGCAACGCAATGAGCATAGGTATGCGAAAGTTTAATCATTTAAAAGATTAATTAAAAGGAAAGGTTTTATAACGATGTTTAATAATATCATTTATCTCTGTTAATATTGCATTACACCTAATATTCTTTATATATTATAACAAAATTGTCGAACATAAAACTATTTATGTATGTATAACTGTTTATTTCAATTTCACCGGCATCGTCGGCTATTCGCCATATTGCGCCACTTTTCTGTATGACTATATAAAATATTTCTAAAACTTCGTTTACCATTAAATTTAGTGACTTGAGAAATCAAATTTACAATTATAAGATTAATATTCATAGTAATACATTATTAAAACGTTATGCGTTAAAAATACAAAGAAACATATAAATTAACTATTTCAAGTGTATTTCGATCGTTCTTTTCCTAAAATAAATTCAAGTATTCGTATCAATCTTTCCTCCGTAAAGACACATTCGTTAACAAGTTTCGAGTTATCAAAAGCCTTTTGTTTTGACTAAATTTATTCCGTTTGTAATAGTTATTGTGGTTGGAATTTTTCCTTATCCACGTCACATGTTTATTTTTTTTCCCGTCCTCTTGTTATTATCAAATTAATAAATGGCACATGCCCCAAATGCACACGCGTGTGTATTCAAGAAAAAGAGGGGAAAACGATTCATCCCGAAAGAGAAGAGTATGCGCATATGTGTACGTTTTCCTACTGGCGCGTGTGTACGCATGCGCTCGAAATACGTAAACTGACCACCGAGAAACCTCAACTAATACACGCACCAATTAATAGTAACACGTATATACACTTGCATACACGGACGTAAAATATACTAGATACCCCTGTGACACCTGTGTGCACATCGATAGTATAGCACGCATGCGTACCGATACGTCGAATGCACGAAACAAAAACGCGGTATAACACGCATGCGCGTAAGCGTATTAGAAATTCGTATCATCGTAAACCACCAAGAGTGGTGCATATGCGCACAAGTATGCATACGCCTGTTATTGGCTGTATTCCTTTAAAACTTTCCTCCCGGTTCTTTTTTTCTATTTTTCTCTTTTTCTCCTTTTCTTTTTCTAAACGTGTATTCGATTTGTCTCGGACTAAATATAAATGCCTAACCTTTTAGACTTAACATTCAATATACCGCATGCTTCGCTAGACACAGCCAAGAATTTGAAATGTTTAAATAGACGTAAAATGGTTAATAATGTCGTCGCTAATAACTCCCTAAAGAAAGTTACATAGGTCAGAAACAATTACAATTTAGCGTTAATCGAACCGATTTGTTGCCATTATTTTATGTTAGTTAAAAATATAATTTCACGAATTACATGGCTCTAAAGACGAATAATTTATCTTACGCAGAAGACGAATAAGTTCTCACGAAAATTATGAAAGTTTTTTCATTTTTTAAATTTCGAACTTGTTTTTTCTTTTTCTCTTTAAATTTAATCTAAATCATTAGTATTAAATCGAATGGTATTTAATATCAATATCACATTAGAGTTTTAACAAGAAAAATAAATATAGACGAGATGGCGTCGCGATCTCGTGCGGTTTCAAAAGAACACAGACAATAAGTGCAATAAAGTACATACGCGTTTGTGTAATGAACAGAAAATTAAGCGGAGAAGGTGTAGGAGGTTAACGAGAGAAATAAAAGGAGAACAACAAATTAAATACAATTAGATCTACAGACGAAAAATAGAGAAAACAAGGAGATAAGAAGGGAAAAAGAATACGTAGTTTCAGCGCATGCGCACAAGAGATTGTAGTGTTACATAGCTGATTGGTCTTAAATATAGCATGCTAACTCTAGTATTTTGAAATATGCCTTTTCATAAAATAATAATTAACGACACTGAGGTAAGTGGCTATTAGATTAAGCTTACTTGTTACTTATTTTCATTCACCTATTCACACATTTTTCCGGTGATATGTATCAGAAATCAATTCGTTTTTTTAAATATAACAAAACTAATCTTTTCTTTCTTCATTGTTTGAAACGTTTATAAGTAAATCACAAGATTTCTAGTTTTATAGATACATTTTGCATCGTTGAAACGTATCTTATTTGTTCGAAAAGTACTTAAAAGGCAAAGCATGTTAGAATATTTACAAGCCTCGAAGGAAATAATACCAGCGTTTTTATTCGATCGAATCATCAAATTTTATGAAAATAGACCATCATCTGTAATCGAATAATTGAAATGTTTTTTTCCTCGGATATCAAATGTAAACTATTATAATATAACTATGTGTATATATACAAAGCAAAAGAAAATAGGACGAGAGATTATTAAGGCAATAGAAGATTCTAATTAACGTTCTAAATTTTTAAATCTTTTAAATTAACAGTACGACGAACAAAACACAACAGAGACGACAAATTAATAATACTAATTTATAATGCTTTGCTTCTACGACGATTGGTTAGCAACAGAATTGAAAAAAACTATACAAAGTCCAGCTATAACTTTCAAGTAAACTTATTCGAGAAGATTGCAATAAAAAGACGACCGTTTAGGAAAGTGTCCAGGTGTTTATAGTATAAAACTATAGAGATGTGTGTGTGTGTGTGTGTGTGTGTTTGTTTGTTTGTGTCGTATGTATATTATACGTATATAATTAACCCCCAGTGTCGTAAAAATCCCACACGTGTACCAGTATTATTTTATTTTAATTTAGTTTAGTTAAACGATTGCAAGCGTTTGTCGATCATGCTTGAAGTGTGCTGCCGCCTATCTTCAAGATAAAAGACAATGAATTGCTTCTTATGTTTTATCTCAAATGAAAAAGAGAAACCATTATCATTGGAAGTACCAGCGCTCGTACAAATTTAGTTCCCGTCTCGTAATCTAAATTTACGTTCCATTCTGGAACAGCAAATAAGGTACACTCATAATGTTCGAACGCCCTCAGACCTCTATTATTCGTAATATTATCAATAATGTTATCTATTATTCGTTACCATTAATATTATCACTAGCAATTCTTATATGACTGCTGCTTTCCTAAAAACATTACACTACTGCTGCCGTCATGATAATCCTTGTTAATTAGCAAGTATTACCATTGCCGCTTGTTAATATCACTACCACTAATATAAATTGCAATTACTTTAATACTCTAATATTTCATTACTATCGTTATTATCGTCTTCTTGATCATCACTCTATTATTATTGTTTTTACGGATTATTGATTAATGAATATCATAATCAGCAACAATTATGTTTTTCTTTATATTACATAAATCGCATTATCATTAACCCCTTATTATTATATCGTGATTAACTTTTTATTCCGTTCACGGTATCCTGACTACTGCGACAGGCGTTTCCCTATTATTAATATCGTGTACCACCACCACCACTAGGTATGATTTATCGTTACCGCTACTATTAACTGTGCAACGACAGTAACAGCGTCATGATAATAAGTAATGATAATGTTTAATAACTGTAACAAAAAGATTGGTGACAATACAATGGCAATGTTAATAATAATAATAGCAGAAATTAACAGCACCAACAATTATCCTAGTACTCTTTAATATTAATCATCGGTAATAGTAGTTGTGTGTAACACTAACAATAGTTACGACCATAATAATAGTAACAATAATGGTAATGATGCGTTACTATACTATGCTGAACAGTAGAAATAAGAATTGTATTACTGCGATAGAAAGCAGTAGAGAGAGTGGCAATAGTAGAAGCTGAAACAGCGATAGTAACCAGCGTTAGTAGTAGCAAAATGTAAGAGCAGCTAAATATAACGAGAAATAAGATTAGAATCGATAGTAGTAGCCACGGCTGCAATAGAAATCAAACGAAATGAATGGCAGCAATAGCAGCAACAATAATCGCAAAAATGTTGATAATCCTCACAGCGATAATATGAGTACAAAGGTGTCAATTGTAGTAGTAGCAAAGGCAGTAATAATAATAGTGGTAACATTATCATTACTCTATTATCACATTACACAATATTGCCGCTATTACTATCATTGTCGCGCCACTACTATCGTTGTAATTGCTATAACTACAGATTATCATTCCTTTCATTTGCAACCTCGTTGAAATTACAACTTACTTCTTTTAATACTGCTGTTAGAACTATTGTTGCCGCTCATACTATTACCACTTCGATTGCTATATTTGTTACACGATTGCTAGCGTTATCTTTATCTTTTTTTTTTCATTTTTTTAACCATCATTATTTATTATCATCATAGCTATTGTTGTTGCTGTTATTAAGTGTTATAAATATTATCTATCACTTAGCATTACTATTATTATTACTGTTACTACTATTAATTCCACTACTATTGCTGCTACTTGCTACTACTACCACTAACTGAACCTATTTAGTTCTACGACTACTTCTACTATTATTATTATTTATTATTATTGTTGTTACAATTCAGCGATTCCACCGTGGAACCTGAGTAATCTGGATAGAAGCTTAGTGTCAACTAATTTCGATGAATCGTAGAGGCAGCTTTTTCCAAGCATTAAGATATAAAATTTGTGAATTATACGTGTATTATTGAATCACCTGAAATCACACACACGGTATTCAGTTAAGCATATAGGTGAAATCTGAGTTGCGAAACTGAACGTAAGTCTTCGGATTGAATTGCCATAAATAGAAAGAGTCAACTAACGAAAATGCACTCCCGCCCTTCTAGTATGTCAAAATAAGAAAGAAACCCTTTAGATCCATTGTTAACTACCTTCGTTGGAATAAGATAATAACAATTTCGTCTTTTTACTTTCTTCTCCTTTATTTTTTCTAAGACAGTTACGCGATGTTGTACGCTTCAAGTTGTAGGGTCAACTATTCATCAGCTTGTTTAAAAAATTGTCTAATAATTTATTTAATACGCGAATATTCTTATGTTAACAATGAATGTTAATGTAATAGAGAAATATCGATAAGCGTATTCGAAAATATTACGAAATGAACATAGCAGATATATTTCAATAAATTTTCACCCATTTTAGTTGCGTCAAAGTTAAATATATATGTAGTACATAGATTTTCGTAAAAAACGAAGACATTTTCTACTAATTGTAAGCCAAATACTGTCCATCTCACTTAATAAAGCTATATTAAACAGAAAATTCGATTAAAAGAAGAAAAAAGGAAAACGAACTAAAATTTCATCGTTCGCGATCGAATATTATGAATGTTAGTCTACCATAATACCTAACGTCGTCTCGTAAAATGTTCGCTTTTTATTCCTAACGTCAGTAGTTAATTACAAACATTTCCTAACATCGATCCTCTTTGGTTTACCAAACATACTATTCGACATTTGTTTGTATGTATTTTAAGTAGTTCTCTACCTACTTACACACTTTATCGATAAACAGTGTGCAAATAAATTCATTAAGTCTTATAATTTTTTGAATAATCATAGAATTCTAACGTATCCATTCCTCGAATTTTTGATTTTTTCTTCTTTTTTTCCTTTTTTAATGAATTAAATCCTTAAACATTTCAGGTAGTCCCAAAACTAAATTTATTAGGACCCTTTTGATCCCTTCATTTGTTTCATTATTATACGAGAAACCTAACCTTCTGATTTAGGAAATCGATCTACGGATAGTTTGATTACTTATCATAGTTTTTAATGACTCGAATTCATTAACCTTTGAGGAATACTCGTTATGCATATATATGTTTATGTTTATATATATATATATGTGTGTGTATATATATATATATATATATATCGATAAAACTTAGAACACACAGAATGACTTAAATATCTGTAACACGCAAAATGCTAAAAAGTCATGAAAAATAATCAAATCCCAGAAGATCAAGAAAATCTCACGTTAATTATTTGAAATGCATCGGCACTTGAGAGAGATTGACCTTTAAACCTTTATGTAGGTACACACGTTATGCGTATGTTCACGGCAAGATCTATGGATCTGCTTTTAACAGCAGACTCGAGAGAAAAAAACAGAAAAGAACTTTTTCTTTAGTCTCGCGGCTGAACAAGACCGAGAAGATCTGAGGGCGTTGGATATATATTTCAGAGATATATCAGAATGTTGGAAAGAAAATATTGTGCAATGAATACTAAACACTCTTTTTCCCATCGGTATGGTTATCAGTCCATTCAGGTACCTTTGACGTTGAAAACATACACATACACACATGCGCGCTCGCTCGCTCGCTCATTCGCGCGCGCGCGCGCGCGCAATCACATTCCCTTGCACACGTAGGCATGCACGCATAAACTTCACATGACACGCGCGTGCGCGCGCACGCAACGGAGGGGCAGAGGGAATGAACTCATTTTTACCCCTTCCTTTAACCGAACCTCCTCCCAATGGTCCAATCAGAACTTCAAAACATTATATTCATCAACGTCTGTTTTTTGTTCTATCGAATTTTCGAGATTCACTTCTTGTTTAGGTGTGAGATATATAGTGACGAAGTAAAGTATCGGTCGTGCTCGATCACGAACAACGAAAGATAATCAAACGGGCAAAACGAATGCCCGGTCAAGTCATTTCCAAATTTAAATGCAATCTTTGTATCATATATGTACATACTGAAAAATTAAACTACATTTATATCTTTCTATATCTTGTATATATAATTATTTGTAACGTTGAAGAACAGAAAAGAATATGTAATAAAGAGGAAAGTTAAAAGCGTAACAAACAAATAAACAGAAAATTGTTACGACGCTCGTTCTATCCTTCCTTTTTTCAGAATCAACATTTTTCTGCTGTTTGTTCAAGCAGGTATCTAGTATAGTAAGACTCATTAATTGCACAGAGTTATTGACACAGTCCAGCAAATTAAGCTTTAACGAGAATGGCGGAAACGCCCGCCATTGTAATTGCAAGACAATCAAATGTTACACAAATGCGAACTTAGAATCAGTATCTGCATGAAAGTTCCAGTTCCCTCACTTTTTGGGCAATCTTTTATGAAATCAGTAAAATTTTAATCATTCGCATCCATTTCATTCAGTCATTCGTAATTTATTTACAAATCATTCGTGAATCCTTCTTTAACATAGTCGCAAAGCCAAAATTGTCAAACTATTTACACAATCATCTGGCCTGCGATAAATTTCCTTTCGAAACTTGTATGATTTCGATTTATGTTTTAATTAATCCCAATCAACAAAACTAACAGAGAATTGAATTTACAAAAACGAAATCCTATCACTTATCAAATGCGAGAAAAGAATATAAATAACAATTGAAGTCTTCATAGTTTCCATTCTATCATAATAAAAGAAACGTTTAATAGATATCTAACACATTTTTGTCATAAAAATAAATCATGTCCAGGAACTGCACTAACATTGTACTATAATACTCAAACGATATTTGACTCCGGTTATTTTCTAGATGATAATACCATTTTACTACTACGATATTGTCTAACTTTTAGCTTTGGGAGGGAATCTGAAAGGTCTAACAATGAATTTAATTACGAAATATAGAGCGATATAAAAATAAAGACGTATATAAATATAGTATACGTATTATGTGGTGCTGGAAAGCTGGCATGCTCTGATGCTTCCAAAGCTTTTAGATGCTTGGCGGCATTAGTAGTATTTTAGATCGTTTGGTGAAGTCTATTCTACACCAACGTTTTGAAGTTTGTCGCGTTGCATACGTGCTAAATATATGTCATTTGAATAGATGTTAAATAAAACACTAGTCAATAACGAAAATTCGTGTAGCCTGCCTCTGTGACTGCGCGTCATGACTAATCCAATCGCATTGCATCGCGCATTCCTTCTGCGCATCAACGTTCTAGCAATACGCAATATGAGCACACGATAATCTCGAATCCATAAATAACAACTTTTCTGAGAATGTCTACGCTAACCACATCCTAAATTAAATTATTTTATTTTTGTGTTTGCAAATATCATCAGCATGATAGAGAGCATTATTATATAACTCAAAATAATTTGATCAAGGCTGATAAGAATAACACAAATTTTAAAAGTTTCATCATTTTTGCAACGAAAACGATATCTAATTGTCCATTCATTCAAAGTGTAAAAGAACTTAAAATATTTTTAGTATAAATAATTGAAGAATATATATAGTAGATTTCACCCATGTATAGAGCAATTAATGAGTCTCTATTATACAATATAAAGTACTAGGTATGCTATTAATAATAGATTAATATCGTTACAATTTTTCTATGCCTTTTAATCGATGTCACTAAATATTATTTAGCACTTAAAATATCTTCTATTTTATATATATAATAACTGGAAAGAGAACTAATATTACACAATATGTTACTAGACTAAAAATCACGCATAAATACTACCGTATCGTTTGCTGAATTTAAACTGAAATAGATAGAAGAATAATATTGTCTGTCTGAAAAAAGTATTGAGACAGTGTAGTAAGTAAGTTATCATTGAAAAATTGTCTCAGATTGTCAAGTTACCAACTATAGATTCTATAGATAAAACTATAGATAGATAGTAAAAGAAAAACTCAAAATTTGTAAAATAGAAATTTTGCGTCACTGTATAATTGGAAATACCATTCACTCGAAAATTCGAAGTCATTCTGAAAACTTTAATTAGGATCTCAGCTTTCTTAAATGCTTTTCTTTTTTGTCTCTTAATATTAACCAATGGGAAGTGGCATATTCTTCTCCTCAGTATCGTTCATTTTGCAGAGGGGAGTGAGAAAGAGAAGAGAGAAAGACAAAGACACACACAGATAGGCAGACAACAGACAAAGATAGCTAGAGAAAAACATCGAATTACCATATTCGTTATAACTCTATAATTAGTAAATGGTAAAGAGACACGCTGGACATTGGCACGACGGGTGGCATTTAGATTTAATATATGTAGAATAAAATTTACGTTATTGCGATAACATTTGGTATCGTTTTTGTTGTCGTCGCAAGAACTCGGACCCCGATTTATCATCCGATTAAAAGTTTGTGGGCGTTTTACGATAGAGAATCGATTTTTAGCTAAAATAACGATCTCCGAATATCTCATAGAAGATCACCATATCTGCCAATACACTTCTTAGCTAGTGAAGCTATTGATTCAAATTTTTTATAACCATAGTTTTATTACAATATTATTCATATAATCTCGACTTACTCGTTGGAATAACAATATACAAATAAAAGCAAATTACTAATCGTATTACTATCGTTAATTTTGTGGCAACAATAACCAAATTTTCTATATTGATAATTGTTGCCATGTGAAGGAAAAATTCACTAAAAATTCGATTCTATATCACCGTTGCTAATGGAAGAGGTATGTATAGCCCAAAGCATCGACGTGGATCCTCGCTTATTAATTTCTTTAAGAGGTAACGTTCCTCCTCCCTTTTTTTTTTTTTTTTCTATATTTTTTCTTTTCATTCATATCTTATTCATTCTTTCTGCTTGTTTTTGTTTTGATTAGATTGGTACAGTCTACGTTTGATACGCATGGCAGTCTCGATTAGAGGAAACTGTTCAGAGCAAAAAAGTGGAACACTCGTGAGACCATTGATCATAATTTACTTTCTTACACGCGCATCCTTAAGAAAGTGTTGGCGACGCCATTATCTAGATTAGCCAATGTATCATTTTTTCAAAGCTAATGGCTGCGGTGTTGTATGCGCGTACCCTTTTAACTTTCCTACTGTTTTCTGTGCTCCGATCCTCAAAATATGTAAGAGGAGCTAGAATTTATACTATTTTTTCATAAAATTACCTACACAACGATGTTTTAATATACGATATATTGGATACGCACCATTTGCAAATTATAAATTATTTTGATCAAAATGAACTTGTAACTCGCGTCAATATTGAGAAAAATGAAATATAAATTATTGCTATACTCAAATGTGAAAAAATATGAAAATAGAGTAATTTATATTCATAAAAATTTTCTTCTGCATGTATCATATAATTTAAGTATTCATAATGCAATGATGAATATATCGGGCATGTACGCAACATTGAACATATTAAAACACCGAAGAGTGTAGCATAACAAAGATCAACTTAAATATCTTCAACATACTACTATATATATTGTTCTGAATAAACAGGATATTCGATTGAAACGTTAATGAGAACACGACCTGAATGGGAAGAATACTAATTCAGTAATTGAAAGATCATGAAAAACCTGCCTATCAGAGATGGGTGCGCACTATGTATACACATACGCGCATATTATATCAGATGAAAATAATATTATTTTAAGATATGAAAATACCAAAATACCAAAATGAACTGCGACAGAAGCAATATCGTAACGTCAATACTAATTTAGTATTACGTCGTACGTACGTACTTAATGTGTAGTACGCGCGATATAATAACAGCATTCTCTCGTGCCTATTATTAAATGTAGTCGGCATTACACCAAACAATTAATAAAGCACGGCGCACGCCAAAAGCCTTGAAATTCATGATATACCCTCCCTTGCCCCCATTATCCCCGAATCCCAAATTGAAAAATCTTCTGTTGAAAAAATCAAATCAGATCCTTGTTGCTGCCGAAATTATACACGGCACTGATTTAAGTAACTTCATCGCGAGAACCGGCCCATCTGACAATGCGGAATATAATTGACGTATCGTGAAGTAGAAGGCTTGGTCGTCGCACGAGTGATACCGCTCCTCCGTGCGGCACTCTACATCGACTCACCTCCCAGAAGGTCTCCGGGTAAGTACGAGTTCAGAGAACTGGGCGTAGCACGTTGTTGATCATTGCTGTCGATGCCAGCGCTGCTCCAAAGAGAATTGCTACTCGGTGGAGCGCCCCATAATTGGCTGGAACTACCGCCCCATGTGTCTGGTGGTGGACCAGTTTTGTTCGATGGTCGCAAGCCCCAACCTGCTCCTGTAGTAGCTCCAGCTTGTTGTTGACCTCCATGACTAAGTTGTTGCAACAAGCTGTGCACCTCGGTATCGGCTGGAGATTCTGCGAAAATTGTTGTGTTGCCCAGGACGCAATTGTTCAGAGCACCTTGTGCCTGTAAACATCATTAAACATTTCTCTTATTAATTTCAACTTTTGATAATTTCATGGTAGTAGATTTGTGATTTTTTAATCATTGTTTTATATAATATCTAAATGATAAAAATTGTACATTACATTCGTGTATATAATATATATGTATATATCTAAACAAATAAGATTTATACAATAGGATTTATTAAGTAAATCTACTAATTACTTGGGAAGAGTGCATATTCATTTACAAAATACTGGAAATGAAAATGAACATGAAAATTGTGCACAAAAATTTGTAAATATATTCAGAATTTCAAAATCACGTAAAAAGTTACATAAGGACACATTTATACGATCTTCAATATACAAACTTCCTGGAGCACCTAACATTAATACAGTCCCAGTGCATAAAAGCTTTAGATTTTTAGTCTATAGATATATACGATGAATCATATATACAAATAAAAATATAGTAGGTAATACTCAACTCAATTAATTATTGGGTGGTTAACCTAAGTTTAATTTTTTACGGTCTAAATTATACTACGCTTTTATTATACTACGCTATTTTTTAGATCTGAATCAACAGAATCAACTATACTTCAAGATTATTCATACATAAAAAGTAAATTTTACAATAAGTGAGAGTCTAATATATTTAAATACTTTTAGTTAAAGTCACAGATGTTGAACTGTAAAAGGATATAAGACCACTAAAGGTTAATGCAATTGATGCAATAACAAAAATATGTAAAAGACACTAAACCTTAATAGCCTCATCTCTTGATGAATATTTGGTTAAAGCAATTCCATGATTAAGGTATAATCGGAAGTCTTGAACAGGACCGTGTTGCATGCAGAGGGTTTTCAAAGTAGAACCATCGATTTGAGGCGTCAGATTCTTAAGTAGTAACCAGGTAGAAACCCAGGCAGCATTTGTGCTCGATTGAAAGCCCCAGGAACTGGATCTGCTGACGGTGCCAAAACCTGCCCAGCCATTGCTCGTATTTCCCGTAGTTTTGCTGCTCAAGCCTGGTGGAGGGCCACGAACCTTACTCATTGGTGCTCCCCAGAGCTCTGAAGTAACCGCAGTCGGCGGTGGAGCAGATTCACCCCAAGTGTTCTTCGAGCTGTAAATTATATTTTGTATAATTAAGATAGTTGAATAAAAACATTAAATAGTTAGTTAACGAATCGTATTAAATTAAAATTTAAAATATTAAATTATAATAAAGAAAGTAATAAAAATAAAGAATATATACGGTAGGTAAAGTATTAAAATTTTAAAGCAATATTTACCTAGTAAATGCGTTTGGAGTAGTAGCAGGTGGATTGAACGTCCAAGTAGAATTACTTAAACTTGGTATTGATGTATCAGGATTGGTAGGTTGTTGTGGTGGCGGCGAAGTCTTACTACTTGAAGAAAAAATGGCATCTGGATCTTTGATCGTTGCTAAAGAAAGCGGTGAACGAACGATAGAGCCTGGAGTAATGCTTGGATCATCCTCGATGCTCTTCATCTGGGTACCCTAAAATGAAATTAAATATAGGTGGACCCGAATAAACGTCATACGTAAGAATTTTTCGTTTTTCTGTTACTCATACAAAATCTGAATTACTAAATATAATTAACAGAAAAGAGAAATTCAAATATCCTAAATCAATTTTTATTACAATAATGAATACAATTTAAAAGAAAATGAAAAATTATTTTATTAAATTTTATTAGAATACTAATATATATTACCTAATCTATATATAGATAATACATATCTAATCTGTATTCTTTACGACAAATTAAAAAAACCCTTCATTGTTTTACTATTTTTAAGAGGTCATTTCTTATTTTGGAATTTGATTACCAGCGCGTACTCTGTTTAACCCCTTTCGACGTCAGGCACTGCGAGACAAAAATTTCGTCATACAACCAAATTTCATGACAGGAATTCTACGATTAACAAACAAATTTATTTTCTATTAACGTAAATGAAACAATACCTTAATAATGTTTCATTATTTTAACTTGTACAACATAAAATCTGAAGAAGATCTGTATAATTTGTATCATTTTGTGTAAACGGCATTCTATTCTTTCCATTTTTCTGCATAAATATATTTTAAATACAATTATTTCAAAGAAATCAAATGTTTCAATAATATCTTAAACTTGCGTCATAAACAACCGATTCAAAATATTGAATAAGATTTTTTATACTGAAAAAGGTTTTCTTCACATAGGAAGTACGATATTGGAAATGGATTACCTTCCATGGCTTGCCAGGTTCAAATTCAGGTACAAGATCGGTGAAAGCAGCAGCACCAGCAGCTGCACCAGTTGGCTGCCAATCCTTTCCATCAGTGGAATCCGAGTTACCTGGATCTGGCCATCCACTCTCTCCAAGTCTGGTGGACCATGTACCATCTCCTTGACCCAACAAAGGATTCATGTTAGGACTACTGTGTGATCGTGTTAAACCAGCCGGTGTAGCTGCTGGCTTACTGGTTGTTCCTGGTGCTCTCGAGAACTCGTTCGAAACTAACTCTCCATCCTTGTCCAAAGAAGGTAACTTCCACTGATTCAGTCTTGACTGTTGCTGACTCTATAATAAAAAATTAATTTTCACATCACAAATCTAATTATTACTCTCATTGTTTCTTTCTAATACAACAAAAATGAATTATTTCGTTCATTTTTCACGAGAAAAAATTTAAAACATTGTATATAAATTTTTCTATGAAGTATATATAACTTCTTACAAAATAAAAAATGTACTTACAACAGGAGGTTCCTTATTCATTGTCAAATCTGTGAAACTATTTTGCAAAGCTGACATAGGATCATGTACTGAGCTCTTATAGTATTCTGAGCTTTGAGATGGTGGCACAGGGTGTTGCTGCTGCTGTTGTTGCTGCTGCTGCTGCTGTTGTTGCTTCATGTAAGTAGCTTGTTGCACAGCAATTTGGTTTTGAAGGTTTGCTATTTGCTGTTTTGTTTTTGTAATTTGTACACTGATCTGAAGAACAGATTGGCCATTGCCCTTCATTGTACTTTGCACAGAATGTTGTTGATGAAGCTGTTGTAAGACTTTGATTTGTTGTAATAGTTGGTTCAAAAGTATTAGAGTTTGAGGTGCAAGTGGTTGATTTAAAATTTGATGGTTTAAGTAACCTTCCTGGACGGCTAGCTGAATCTGTTGTACTAACATACGCAGTTGTTGAGTACTGGGTTGATTCTGAGGAGCTCTGGAAGCCTAGAATTGAAAAAAAAGAATAACTATTTGCTATAAATATAACAAATCTCAACAGACAAATTTTAAACAATTATCTGAATATCTATCAACTAGCAATACTAACAACATTTACCTGATTGAAAGGTGGTTGAGGTGCATTACTACTAGGTTGTTGTTGTTGTAATGGAACAGCAGTTTGTTGCTGTTGTTGTTGTAATTTCAATAAACTTGCACTAGCAACCGATCCTCCCACACTACCAGTTGCATTTCCACTTGGCACTCCAGCACCCTATAATTAACAATTAGTACACACAAACTGTCACTTCATATGCAATATTACAGTTAATTCTAAATTTCAGTATATAAATGTCACTTAAGATATAAACATACCGGTAAGTAATGTCTATAAACACACATATTTATATACACATTGCTTAACATTTGATACATTAAAAATAACATTAAGAGGTGAAAATTTATTAAGATTTGGAAAATGAGTTATACGACCATAGCATAAAATAAACCAATATGTAAGAATGTGCCAATCAAAAGTGTTTTATAATTACGAGAAAATTTACAATCAATGCAAATTTAAATGTGCAAATCATTACGTTTATTGTGACATATAAAAGCATGTTAATATTTAAGAGATAACATAAATACGCTTGATTGTGCTTTATTACAATCAAAGTAAAAAGAAGGAGTAAACTAGCATTCAAATAATAATATGAACTGCTTCGGTTCAGAAAATTATCAAATAACTACAATAGTTTTTACCGGAGGAAAAGACATTTGCTGTGCGACATGATTAAATCTAGGATATGCTGGCGCAGTTGTAGCTTGATTTGTCGGATCATAAGTGGAGTGTGCGTCATGTCTTCTCCATTGGTCTAAAGGCCGCACTTGACTTAAAAGTTCCAAAGCTTCCTCTCTATTCATTTCACGAGTTCTCAATGCCAATTCAACATCCTCTTTCTATAATAAAAAAATAATCATTAAGTGCATTAATTAAAAGAAGGCATTTGCTTAATCAAAACATAAATATAAGAAATATATCTGTCAAATACATTAAATTAAACCAACAACAATGACTACATCGACAAGTATCGTATCACAATAAACATATTCAAAATTGTTAGATTTTACAATAATAAAATTATTATATCTATAATTATTATTGACAATATTAGAATGGATCACTATATTTCTAGTGTTTTAGTATCCTCAATTATATTTTGAAACATAAAATTTTAACTAATAGTTTTATTTAATAAATTTAAATAATTTATACGTACTTTGTATCCCATGTCACAAAGATATCTAAATTCCCTGCTATTCCATATAACTTCCTTTGTAAGAGTTGGTTTCGTAGGATGACCCCAACTAGGAGTAGGATCCATATCAGTATCAGCCCAGCTTCCAGTGGGCCCCATTGGTTTAGGTTTGTGCGCACTGGGTCCACCCCAAGTGCCAGGATTTAATTGAGCTTCGTTCCAGGTACTTGGTGTTTTTGGATCATCCCATGAACCTGTATCATGTGGTCCTTCAGCCCAACTACCATTTCGTCCACCAGCAGCACCAGGATGTCCCCACATTGGTCCACTAACATCTGGTTTCATTCCAGGTTGAGCTGGCATTCTATTCTGTGGCATGCCCGGAGGACACTGCATTCCTATAAGTTGTAAAAATGTAGTTTTATTAAATTCTTATAGTTCGCAAAAAAGTTCCCAACTGCGAATAAAATTCAAAGAACATGAACAATATATATGACGGATTTCCATTAGAATTAGGGTTACGGGCGTGAAACGAATCTTCATTTGAATTATACATTGTCGTTATGCAATAGAGAAGACATTGACTAGTGCAAATACGATTATTACAGGACTTGATAAGTAACCGTGGTACTTAGATACTCGGAGAGCTAATGACAATGATCCTAGGTTCAATAATGAATCTGTGGTCAACGGGATAACAGGATGTGCAGACATTGAGTAGTGCAAATACGATTATTACAGGACTTGATAAGTAACCGTGGTACTTAGATACTCGGAGAGCTAATGACAATGATCCTAGGTTCAATAATGAATCTGTGGTCAACGGGATAACAGGATGTGCGATATCCGCGGTCAACGGGATGATAGATGTACGTGCTCACAAACTCTAAGTCGGACTCTTTGTTAATAAAACGCGTAATATTCACTGATCGTAAGGCATTACTGTTTTCATCGATGAGATCGCAAGAAAAGAAAGAATTTCCGTCCCGATGATGCCACAGAGGAAAACTATGATGGGATGTGTCTAAGGACACGAGATCAGCGGATTCGTCGAGGATAGCCTTCGTTCAGAAAGTGAGGGAAATTGACGTTGCTGTTAATTGGTCAATTTCCATGTTGGTGGCTAGAAAAGGATGCTAGCCGTCCTTGAGGGAATGTTGCTAGCGGGAACTTTAGGTAACTTGATCTTAATGTTTATAACGGCCCTCAAGCTAACTGAACATGTACTGTGGAGATGCGTCGGCATCTGGTAACCATCATACCCGAAGAATAGGGTCTGCGTATAGCGAGCCACGAGACAGAAAATATTGGAATGTTTACTGTCGCGTGCCGCTACAAATATTTCTTTTAAGGAGAGCTATAGAATTACTCCATACCTTTGTTAGACACAGCGTTCATCCCGTGACCGCGGCTACGTTCGGCGAGTGACTGTCGACCGCGGCTACGTTCGGCGACTGGTTGTCGCCTCGAGCCCAAGCTCATTATCACAGATCTCGAACAAATACAATCGGATCGAATGACGACAATTGTTTAATTACGCCTATGATGAAATCTAGATCACGGAGTTAAGAGATTTTCCCGAAGTTCCAAAGGAAAGGCTCCGATGTCCTTTCATCTCCGATATATATATATATATATATATATATAAAGAAAGAAAACAAACAAACCTCCTCTCCCTATATTTGGCGTTGGAAGATCCTTCCAATGAGAAACTTTACTACCAGGTATGGTCCTTTGATTAACTGCAGGATTTCCCCATAAACTTGTGCCATCGTCATAGTTTGGGACATTTCTTCTTTGTGTTGGTGGAGAAGGTTCTTCCCAACCTGATGGTTTCCCTGGCATAATATCCTTCGGTGGTGGTGCAGCCCACTGATTTATATTAGAAGGATTTAACATCTTTGTTGGAGGGCCTGAAGGATGTTGATGTCCCATTTGGTGATGTGGTGGACCTGGTGGTTGACCCCACATTGCATCCGCATTGGCACCGTTTAACCTTCCAGAAATCCCGCGGGGATCCCCACGCATGTCTGCCATCCTAGGATCACGAGCCATTGGATCCATCACACGTATGTGTTCTCGAGGATCCAAAGACATTCTGTGGTCGCGGGGATCTCGCATCTCTCTAGGATCAACAGAACGGAGATCTCTAGGATCTCGATGATCAATCCTTGGATCACCCCAGTTGGATCCTATAAAATACGTCATTCGTAATTTATTTTAGAATGAGATCTTCAATAACATGAAAAGTTTTAGTTAGAAGGTTTTTATTTTCGATTAACTTTCTGAATATTGAAAAAATCTTAATATATTCTTAAAAAATTGACCATATAATAAAACACATAAATAACCAGAATTTAAAGTATAATGCTTTTTTAATATTGTACAAATTGCAATCAAATAATAATCTTTTCTGTAATCATATTTCGATTTGCAAATTTTAATGTCCAAAACAGGAAATGGAGGAAAAGGGAAAGTATTTCAATATGACAATAATTACCTCCCCACATACCAGTTTGGTTACTGGTACCAGTTGTCCATTGGCCAGCTGCAGAATTTGGTTGGGAAGATGTGGGGGCACCAGTCCACATATTAGATGTATCTGCAGCTTCATCATCTTCACCCCAAGTTCCACCAATGTTTGTTGCTGGTGTATGACCCCAAGGTGTTTTAGCTTGCTGCTGAGGTGGAGGTTGACCACCATTTCTGAGATTAGCTTCCCATAAATCTGTGCCATTGTTTACCGGTGTCTTCCAGATTGGAACTCCATCTTTTGACATACTAGGTTCTGGAGATGTTGGGACATCCCAGTTTGTGTCCTGATTCACATTCTGCTATAACAGAAATGCAAAATTCGATGTTAGTATGGTACAGTACTCAAATATAAAATATAAGTGTGCAAAATGATCAAAGAAAGATTTATGCCTACAATAATACCTTATATGATAACAGAGATACTCACACAACCCCAACCATCTTGACTAAAAAGTGCTTCCCTCACTGTATTTAACTGTTCTAATTGTTGCTTTGTTGAAGGATTATTGTTTGCAGGTGTATTACTACTGTTAACAGATCCCTGAGTCTGATTGTTTGACTGATTATTATTGTTACTGGAATTCGACTGTTGCTGCTGTTGTTGTTGTTGTTGGGCTGAAGTATTATTATTTTGAACAGAAGAGTTCTGACTTGTTCCTCCAGGATTATTAGATTTTCCCTGTGACCATTGGTTGCTGTTTTGACCACCCTGACTTGTGCCACTTGATTGAGAAGTGGGTGGACCTGATTGTTGATTTGATTGTTGATTTGGATTGCTCACTTTATTCACGTTACCTAAGAAGTAATTATTCATCCAAACATATTCTGCTATGAAAATCATTCCATATATTCAATTTAATATTTAAACACAAATTTAAAATTATTTAAGAAAAGAACTTAACAAAACAAATACAAAATGCTTACCTGGGACATTTTGTCCACCTGGAGGTCCCTGATTTTGATTTGAATTTGGATTTCCAGCAACGGACCTATTTACACTGTTTCCAGTCCAATTACCAGGTGCTCCGCTACTTCCGGAAGGATTCCCAGAGTTTCCTCCCCAACCCGATTGATTGTTGTTGTTGTTATTTGTAGTACTAGTTTGTGTAGAGCCCCAATTTGTAGTTCCACCGCTATTCAATGAATTTTCACCCCCGCCAGCCAATCTCAAAATGCCAGGAATTCCCCACCTTTTCTTATACCCCAAATTGAATTCATCAAGATCGCAAATCTGTCCAAAAAGGAGCGTTAACACGTGCTTAAGATCAGTTCTGTGAGCTTGTAAGATGTCTTTGGAAACTCCAACGGACGCTGCTATGAGATTCCTTGCACAATGAATAAGATAAGTTCGACTCACGCCATTTGCGTTGTCGACTTCCTTTCTCTTCGAGAAACTAGAAATTGGATAATTTCTTGAGGATATTTCTTCCACTGCAGTAGAAACAGTTAAATTTCCATTTGTGGTTCGCTTATCCTTTGAACCAGGAGCAGCATCTTTATATTTTTTAAACTGATTGCAATTATGTAAGTTTACTGCAATGGCATCGATCTTCATTGCTTTATTAGAATTCTCACTGTCAATGAACTGGGCAGTTTGATACGTCGAACTGGTCAGACTGAATTGCTTAGAATTTACCAGACTTTCTGTGAAAATGTTCTCAACATTAAATCCGATAGCTTGGAGTACTTTGAATAACGTCTCTTTAGATTGGTACAAATCACAGAGATTTTCTGAAGAAAATTTTCCATCAATCACACCAGTGAAAGCTTGGTACTTCAGCTTCGTTCGTTTAAGTAAACTAGAGCACGACAAACTAATAGAAACATCTCTTTCTATCAACTCGTGCGAATTTTGGCAATCGTAGTTTCTCTCAAAACCGCAAAAACAAAATACTCCTGTCTGAGTATAATGCTCGTCATTGAAATAGACAGCAGTTTGAGATCTGATCCTTTTTAGTTCGTTATCGTTAATCGTATTTTCACCAATGTTTCGGCATTGTATTTGTTCGTTAAAATTGCCGAAACATTTCGAAGAATTATTTTCTTTTACTTCTCCTTCTGGAAGAGAATCATTGTGATATTCCGTTAAACAGTTTGATAAACTGCCATAAAATTTGTGAGGAGTGTGCATTTGGTCGGGCCATAATATCTCGAAGTAGTTCGGCCGAGATCCAGGTACACCGATTATTCGGGATGCAGATTGGCGTGTAAGCGTCATCGTAGGCTTGCAGGTAGTCATAGTAGGAATGTAGAGAGCGAACTCGTCTTGGTTCTCCCCCTTAACCCTAAACCTATCCCCTATAGTAGACTTAGAAAGAGACTTAACAAACTCAGGGCCAAGACGCGTATACGACCCTGAGTACCTATAGCTCGCGAAATAAGTGCCCGAAGGCTCGTTAGACTTAACATTATCCTGAAATGAAAGAGCACCAACAGTAATTGTTGCCACGTCACTAATACCATTAATTACCCAGGACAACATCTCCACCGTCTTTTCTTTTAAGTTCAAAATTAATATTTTTGAGGTTCTTAGTCTCATTGCAATCGCACCACCGTCCATTTCAACGCGGAGGAAATAATGGTTACTGGTTGAGCTGAGCAATATCACAGACTTGTAGTTATCGTTATTATTACTTAGGAGGCTAGAATTAGACTTAATATTATTGTATTTGCCCGGATGAAGGCAGGATCCTAGTAAGGAGTAATTGTCAAGAGAGTCGAGAGAAAAGTGGCCTGACGAGGGGCGATCAGACTTGGGTATCCTAACTAGGCTAGGTACCCCTTCATCGATTGCGCACTTATCTCCTGTTAATCTTAGATTTACGCTTATACTTAGTACCCTAATGTTTAGTACGCTAAAGCTAGTTAGAAGATGATTTTTTGTTGGGTGTTTTGTGGTTGACGACGCCACTGACTGGCAGGTCGAGCTTCGACTGGTCAAGATAAACTTGCCTAAAACACAAAATAATATTACCTTAACAACCAGCTCTTTGATATAATTAAAATGTTATATTAAAAAAATTTCTTAAATATTATAGTAACTGCCTAAATATTCTATAATCAAATAGTTATTCATAATATTACAAATATCGAGTAATATATATGTAAACATTAGGTAGTTCAATAGCTAGATACTAATTTAAAACTTTTACCGAAATATATATTAAATATATATAGGGTGTCTTGTTTACGTGGAAAAATAGAATATCTCGCGAATATTAAAATTACCAAAAAAATGTTTTAATAAAAGTTGTTTGATTCGAAGGGGAATATCATATGATGCAAATTATTTTTTTTGCGGATAGAGTTAGTGGGGCAGATTTTAAGGTCGTCTTCATTTTTTAAGATGGGACCATATATTTTTTCCATCTAGGATTCATCTTGGAATTTGCTATAAAAAAATATTAACCTATTTATGTCGAAAAACTATTAGTTTAACAGATGTTTTAGCTCTAATTTGTAAAATTTAACGTATGAAGGACAAAGACAGACGTAAATACAGAAGTACCACTTCGCATCTTCCCTTATCTTTCATATGTTAAATGACACATTAGAGCTAAAACATCTGCTAAACTAACAGTGTAATTTCGACATAAATAAGTTAATACTTCTTTATACGAAATGCCGAGATGGATCGATTAATGTATTAAAACATATATAACTCTATTTTAAAAAATGAAGTTGATTTTAAAATCTCCTCTACTACTCTAACTACAAAAAAATAATTTGTGATACCGTTTCCAATTAAACGAAATAGCTTATATTAAACATATTATAATTTATTGCCATGGTGTAATAAATATTCTCTTTTAATATTGAAATATATTTATTTTAGTAATGTTAAATGAAAATAGTTATTTTCTTCGAAGAAACAGATGATTTAATATTAAATCTTGAGAAGAGTGATTAAACTATAAAAAGACAATCTGTTGGTTCCGCTAAAGTTCCGATCTGTACCAAAATGGCTTCTTGTAACACTAGCGCCGCCTACTTCGCGTTAAAAAGGCTTTAAGCAAGAGACATTAAATCGTTAAAGCAAAATGTTGTAGTAGTTATGTAAAAAATTTCATACTATTGATTACTTTTCTCATACTATCGATTCCGTATGACTTTATTGATAACGTTTTAATAGATGTAGACATTAAAATACAATCTACCGTAAAGCAATCTCAATTTTTTATCGACATACTTATGATAATTATCTTACAGACTTTTATATCTATCATTGAAATTTTGAATACAAAGAGCATTATGATTTCTATTAATTTTCCAAAATCATTCATTTATAACTTTAATGAAATCTTTCAAATTCTAAATAGTTCTTCTTTTTCATTATTTCTGCTACCTCATATATCTTGTATGTATATGTATGATCGATGGAAACGATATAGTGAGAATGTAAAATAGAGAAATAAAAGATGACACCACCTAATCTAGCCCCATCTAGAGTCTATTTCACAGATAGACACACCCAAAATTTTTTAAATCAATTACTATCAATTCAATAATGTGTCGAGAATTTCAGAATACAGGTTAAAATAAATTATAATCTCTTTTAGAATAAATTATAATTTTTCTTTTAAAATAAGGATAAATATTTTTTAATACAGTGAAAAAGGAACAGTAATTCTGAGAACTGAAGCCAGGCTCTAAGTCTCAGGTTCTCAACCTGTGGACGCAAAAAGTACCGGATCAGCCAAAATTCAGAATAAAATTTGAGGAGTCAATAACTTTAATTAATTTGGTTTAAGAATAAAAAATAAATTTGGCTTTTTTAATAGCTTATGCAACCAGTAGTACGAGACATAATACGAAATAGAAAGTGTTCGTAGAGGTTTACATTTATTAAACGAGGAGGACAATGCAGAATACTAATAGATTGATTACATCATCGTATTAAAACTACATCGTAAAAGGAAATACCTATTCATACTTTAATTATAATTTAAAACAGTTTCTTTAACCATAAATTATTTCAAACCCTGTAATCTGCATTATTTATTGCTGTATATTTAATTATTCATATTCATAACTGCTTAGAATTATTAAAAAAAGTTTCCATATGCAAAGTTTTAAAATTCTATTTATTAATACATTTAGATCGAATTGGAAACTTTCGCATTATAAAGTTACTGAAACAAAGCACGAAGTTCATTGTTTAAATACAATGAGTGTAATATTGTTCCAAAAATATGGAAAAATTAATTAAAACTGTATTAAAACTACAACTAATTAATTATAAATTAATATATAACTAACAAAGAGGTTTAAATTATCGCATTCATTGATCGCTATCATTGGATTCGAATCTCAACTTTCGTTGTTGAAACAATTCTGTCCTCCCAAAATTGTTCTAGCTTTTGACCTGGGATCAGAGACGATATTCAAATACATCTGGTAAAAAGCATGTCCACTTTTTTAAGTTGTTTGCTTAGGAGTGACTTCTCAAGTAATAATTGCTTACCTGATAATTAATTCCTTACTTAGAACAGATTTAGGAGAATAGAACCATTTCCATAACGGTAGCGATACGTTGACGGTCTATTCAACGCGATAAATTTAAATCCTTCTTTTAGTTATGTATTAGTTTGTAGTTTAATCTATTTTGTTGTATTTTCTTTTTGTTGTTGTTTTTCTTGTTCTTTCATCTTTTATTTCGTGCCTGTGCATGTGTATACGAACATCATACTGTGTAATAGTTATTTTTTAGTGACTTGTGTATATTCTCTGCATAGTAATATCTGTTTTAAATTATGTGGGCAAATTCATGGACTGAAATAACATTAATCCTTCCCGTTTGAAAATTTCATAGCGGGCTTTGATATTTTCTTATGGATTCGTGAATAAGCAGGTTTAATGCTTAATCTGCGATTTTTCTTAGAAAATGCAGAATCGCTCACGACATCGAGAACGTCAATCTTCTTCTCTACAATTTGCATGAGGTAAATCGCTACGCATGTATTGTTATGTTTGTATTACTAGTATAAAATAGAGAATATATTATTGTAAGGAAGAAGCTTCTTTCTATAAAAAATAAGAGATCATACTTTTTAAATGGCATCGTACATTTGTTTGCTTTCATCCGTATATTTAACCAAGAAATTTGATAACATATACTGCTGCATAAAATAGTGATATACGGAAATGTACTTCACGATATACATATATATTACTGAATAAGATTACCCAATGCAATTGCATATACTTCGTTTCCATTTTATAAATTTAATTATTTTATTTTCATTTATGTTTTAAAAAGGAATTTTTATATGTCATAATATTTAATGTATACGTTCATATAAGCTATTATAAAAATATATATTTACCAGTTTGGTTCGACAGGACGGTTAAAAAGTCATTGGCGGCGGTATTTTCGCGATGGCTATTAGGTTTGGCCATCATGTTGTTTATGAACTCGATATCACAGTACCTATCATTCTCTGATTCTCTTCCCTCCCCAACCCTTATCGGACTGCTTTTCCCTAATACTACTACATCCCCCTGAAATCAAAAGTAATATTATCATAAAAATGCTTGCTTCTATTAATCAGTCTAAAATTTTATGTGCTAAAATTTTTATCAATCATATACTTAAATCAACAAGAGTTGTTCATCAGAATACAAATAAAACCTATTTTACTTTTTAAATATAAAATTAAAACTACTTTGATTCAATTACAAATATTTGACAATTCATTGCGAATTAAACATAAATATTAAAACATCTTTTTTATTTCTGTTCGCAGTATAGTATTCTTTTTTTCTTCATTCGTTCCACTGACCCTTGATTGTTCTTTTCATATTATGTATCACTTTTTGTTATAAACTAAATTGATTTAATCAGTATATAAAGATTGAAAAGTGATAAACGAAGAAGACACTAATAAGAGCTTCTTTTATTTATAGCAATTACACAATATATGCTTATGTATGTAAGAAATGTACATTAAAACTACTTGAAAATTTCATACTTCTCAGAAGTAAAATACCCAATGAAAATGTAATATAGCCAACTAATATAGCAAGATTCTAAAAATTTTTTCGAAATCACTTTGGATAATTTGTGAAATATAAACGTAATTCTAGCAATGTAAGTATAATAAGAGTAAAAGTATTTAAAATTCTGTAAAACCAATTGCATTTCTTTGTGGATAATGAAATAAATATATACTACTACTACTACTATAAATAAAATTCTAATTTTTTAAAGTGGAAAATATGTTTATGCTTTCATAATCATCCAAGACACGATGAACATGATAATACGCGGTTATGTGACATTGAAACAACCTTCAACAGTGAGATTTTATCTCTGAAACATTATTCACATGTATATAATGTTAATATACCTTAAATAATGTCTGAAGAGGATTTATGATTATGATATATCTAGATAACAAATTGTGAATAATTGAATTTCAGTGTGACGTAAAAATTTATTGTGTTTGCAATGCAAGTAAACAACACTCTATACGTAATATTTGCTGTATAGTAAGGTTAGGTATACATATAATTTCAATTTGTTAGATTCTTTAATATTACAACAAAAATGATGAAACTATTATTAACTTTAGAATGTTCACACAAAATCACAGAGGCTGCTTCCTACAAATGTTTCTATAAGTTATTATAAATGTTAACATTACGCAACATGATTATGCGCAAATTTCGCACAATATTGTAATGACGAGAAAGGTTTCAATTGCAGGTGCATTTTCTACATAAAAAAGCTTTGCAAGTGAAACATAGCAAAAAATAATATTTTAACAAAAATACTGTATTTCAATATAAGTATTGATTATTCTAAAAAATATATCCAACTTTAAATGCAAATACGATGTAACTTGGAACATATTAAAAAATCTAATTGAAAATTGTCCTATGTATATTGTTCATTGCGAAAAATGATCTTCAAATAATGCACATTAATTTTTATCAACATAAAATATATTTTTATAACATAAAATTCTGCATATGGGGACTGAATCTAAAATAATAAATAAATATTCTTTTTACTGACAGGCATATTTATGTTTAAGAGGTGAATATTGATTTTTAATTTAAAACGAGAAAGGAATTATTTCACATTTTTTTATATTATGTACACATAGTGTTTAAATTTGTGTTTTTATGTTTTAAGTAAATTAGATTGTATAATGTAATTTAGTAAACTTTACCATTCATTTATGTACTCGTATAAAAATTTAAAAATAGTATATATTTCACATATTACATATTTTTTAGTATTTTGATTAAAATACATATATATTTTTTTAGAATCTTTTTTGTTATACATACAAGTTACTATGTGATAAAAAGAAAAAACACATCAAAGATTCACTTTACAATATATTTCAAAACTAGTGTCAAAAAATATTAAAAAATTAAAATAGAGCTATTAAAAACTACAGAACTTATACTTACCATGGAATTTTGTACGAAGGCATTTGTTTCTGTAGAAATCTCATGTGAACTAGAATTGTGTGGAAACATTGGGCTCAGTTCTTCTTTGGCAGGCAATGCATAGAAACCAAGATCTAAGGAATAATTTTTTATGAATTTATTATTACTTATTATGAATCATAATATTAATGTTTAAATTAAAGAAAATTTTCAGTTATTAATTTTATTAAACCAATAATCTGTTTATTATTCCACATTGTAATAGCAATGAGTCTTGGATTCTACATGAGAAATTCAATTGTCTACAATTTAACATTATTGATGTGCAATAGGTATTACTTTATTATGATATAATGCAAAATGAAAAAATATATTGCGAGTACTGAATAGTAAATAAAAAGATAGTTGTAACAATGTGAATGTATCAGTCTCTTTTAATTAATTTATTAAATTATGAATACTACAAACTGAAGTACAAACCTTGTAGACTATCACTATCAGTGTGCTCCTAGCTCCATGCCAGTGGAGATCTGTAATAACATAATATTATTTTACTTTAAACAAATATAATTATAAAATATAATTACTTTAAACAAATATAAATCTTTGAGCGCTAGTAAAAATTGTTTGTTTCTAAGTTCATTTTTTAATTCTCTGTACGAGTAAATATACTTTTCTAAACTATTAAGTACATAACTATATAGTACATGTTTTTAATTGCACCATATACAATATAATATAATTGCTAATGTTTACTATGAATGAAGCAGATAAAATAGTTAAGATTGCCTTTCCCTATTTCTTGCGAATATAAATTTTTTACTGCCTTATTACGCTATGAAACTATTAGTAGCAATCATTAATTTTTTCAATGTTTACTCCAAGTGACAATAATACATATCACATATTTCATGCAATACCTGACTATAACTCTATAATTGTTAGATATACATTATTGACAGTAAACTAGAAGCTTTGCAAAAATACTAATGTTTCTATTTTATGACTACATTTCTCTCATTATAATAAATCCAAATATTTTCTATGTACTATAAATTTATCAATGAGCAAGGGAAATACTGCAAAGTAATTTTACTACTGAAATGTTGTAAATACACGTTGAACATCAAAACGAAAATCGTCGTTTCGATCGATTTCCCCGTTTCACCAATAGACATATAAGCCCTGGATACACTCTCAAAACGCACAACTTACCAAATCTGTGCGTAATATAAGGTTAGATAACAAGTAGACGTACAAAATGAAGACGTAATTTGTACATTTCACGAATAATTACTACAGGCATATGTTATATATGTATCCACAAATATACATTCGAAATACAAAATATTCTACGCATTAAATATGGAAAAAAAATGTTTTTAACTTGCTGAAACTCGTACGCATCTATGTAAAATACTAGTGCATTTATAGATATTTCTAGCAATATAGGCACCATGTATTGTTCACAAGTACGTATAGATTCACGTAACATGTACGTGCATGTATACATGCATATATATGTATATATGTACATGTATATTGCACGCTGTATGTGCATGTGTTTGCGCGCGCGCACACACGCCCCTATGTGTGCAGTATATACAACAATTACATGTTCTTACGTGCATATACGTAAAACTATACATATGGATGCATATGCATATGTATATCAATGTATATAATCATCCGTATGCATATATATATACGCGTGCCGTATATTTATCATTATACGCACCATTTATACGTAATACCGTAATACCATAAATATATTCACACGTATGTGATTTGTGTATGTGTATTGATAAAAGAACGTAAAATGTAAAATGTGAAGGATGGAGAACACAGGAGAGAAATTAGCTACCCTTTCCTAAGATATCACAGGGAATTAAGTATCGTAACATTAGATAGAATGTTCGAGAATGAATGAAATTCAAGAACTTACTTTTTAGATTCGGTGCCCGAAGAAGATTTCAGTCTAGTGGAAGATATTTCGTTGGCGCACGAAACGGGCAGAGCGAGTACCGCTCCGCTGGTGGGCTATTCCCGCGAGTGGCGCTACTCCCCCGGATTTGGAGAGCTCGGTGTTGCTGATGCGCGCACCGAGACCCGATTCATAGTTGTACATGTGAAAAGACCCTTTCACATTTCAGAATGATCAGTAAACAGATTACTACTCGATATAAATAATATTCGATGCTATATAGTTAGTTTTAGTAGGATATAAAATAATTAATTCAACTGCAATTTATAGCTGAATTGATGGCCAAATACGCTATATTTTACAAAAATATATGTATTACAAAACAGAGATTATATCTAAATTTTGAAATATTCTTTTGCTATTTATTGAAACATTTTAATAATGTCAATAATAACACATTGGATTCATAAACAGTTATAATAAAAAATTTGAAATAATCATATTTCATTAATGTAACTTTTATATGTATATATAATTTTATAAGAAAAGAAATAATTTTGAAACTTAGAGAAATTTTTATGATACAATTAAAATGATTTTTTCTTTCTCGTTTCTTCGTTCAGATACTCGTTTGATAGAATAAAAGTTAATGAAAAATAATAAAATATGCAAAACAATGAAAATTAAAAATGATATTCGTATTAAAATGTATTACATCAATAATGAATAGAGAAGCTTCGATTAGATAAGGATGACTCATACATATTAACTTTCATATACTTCTTGATTAAAAGAAAAATTATATTGAAACCTATAAAGATAAATATTTTTCTGTAATATATATTTTATTTTCTTAGATAATTATACCTATATAAGCAATGCGAATTTTATTTTTTGTTAAAATACATTAAAAAAGTTAAAAACATCGAATTAATAACATCCGATATTTGCAAAGTATATTTTTAATAAAATACTCAAATAGAAAAGAAGAAAAACACGCTTATGCTACCTTATACCTATACCTTTTTCACCGTCTTTTAATAAAATCATTTATAACAAGATTAGGTAATACGTTTTCAATCGTTATTTCGCAGATGATTACGAAATGATGCAGAAATCTGATCAAAGAAGAAATGTACCAAGATAAGATTATAGAATTTTAATTACGTAATTAAGAACATTGACATTAGTAATGTTACATAAAATATAACGTTGCAAAAATTTCATACTTAATGCATTGAATTTCGTTAAAATTTGTTCGCGAATAACTAAATGTGATTTACGCGCAAATATACAATTAAATATAGGTTAAATGTTTTGGAATACTTTAATTTTATTTAAGTTTATTTTTTTATATTTATTATTTTGTGATGATGTAGCTAATATTTATACGCGAATCATTTATGTTATATTAGACAAAATAATATTATATTAGTAAAATGCTTTTTATAAAATCATAAATTATCGAAGAAGCAAACTGTTTTGTTTATAGATTAAAAGGCAACATTTTTTCTCAAGGTTGTTTCTTTTAAAATCTCAAATTTATTCTCACATGGTTTTAATATTTTTAAATTATATCATTATTACCTGACCTTGAAAAAATGAATATATCCTGTTATAAAAAAGATACATATTTGCACAATTATATCACTTTTATGCCATCTCGTATTACAAACATCGGTAACCTTGAAACTCAAAGGCGTGACTTTGAGAACAAAATTTTATATATCAGAAATTTCGATTTTTCCAACCAAAATGATTTTATTTTTGATATTTTATGGTACTATGAGAATGCTATGAGAATGAGCAAATACTTTAACCATTGATGTTAAAGGAAATATTCTGCATGTAATCCAATTGCACAGTTATGCAAAGTTACATGGCGCTATCATCTAAAATTTGTAACAATTTTATGATCTATATAGGACCCTTCACTTTAATTTTATGTAAAACATTACTACAAATTATGAAATAACTATAGGGAATAATAAAAATTCATCGTACTACCACATGCCTATACGTAAGATTTGGAAATTATCGACCCGTTAAAGGTGATACTCTACCTACGTAGATATATGTACACGTACAATCTTTACCTACAGAGTGTACTAATATCTATGCGTGTACAACGCGTGCTATTCTCTTGAGCGCACGTCTGCCCTTTTACTGCGACAACTTTCTCACTATTATAATTTACTATTACAGTTTTATTTATTTGCATTCATACATTTATTGTATTTATACACTCCTTACCTTCTCATACCTCTTGAAAACAAAAGTATAACAACCCTTCTTACTCACGCACACATGTACGCACACGTATATGCATATAATGAAATGTTAATTATGCTTATTTCTAACATTTATAGAATAGATATATTTTTCTATTTTTTAAACATACTTTATAGTCTTTATCACATTCTAAACTACGTAATATGATATTAATTTATTTCCAAAATAACAAAACTAATTTTGAATTAAATATTTATCGATTAAAAAATCATTGCTAATGTCTAGATACAAAAGGCAAAATGTCTTTCCAGTTGAATATTTTTTTATCATAATGCTAGTACATAATATGTACTTAGATTGCATACACGTGAGCAAATTTATAACGTAACAATTGCTTACTTCCGGTAGTATGGCTGTCATTTGAAATCAGAGAACGCAAGAGTAGAAAGTGGAGGAAGTGTTCTTTTCGATTCGCTCCTTTTTCATTCTATAGTAAAAAGCGTTGTAAGCATTATGAAATAAAACGAAATTTTATTTTTTAATTAATAGTAATATAATAAAAGTAGAGTAAAATAAAACGAATTATTACTGTATAGAAAATAAGAAAGAGAAATTTAATAAACTAATTTTAATATAGAATTGAATGAATTACATTATCCATTTTTGTGCCACTGCTTTTACAAAATTTTTTAGGGGATTTACTTATATTTTAATACAAATAGACACTAATTTGATGAAAGGTTATGAAACTTACATTGCATGACTATAAGATATTAAATATTCCCATTCTAATCATCTTAACTTTATTATTAATGTAAATATTGTTTGGTTTAAATATAAACATTGTGGATATATTAATTTAACTTGAAGCTTCTAAAACTATTTTCTAATATTATGAAAAAAAGGTTATTACTCATAAAAAATAGAAACAGAATTTTCTGAAATAGATTTTTTATCAAACTTCTACTATTTGCCAATGCTATCTAATAATTCAATGAAATATATACAATGTAAATTAATTTGTAGGAAACAATTCTGGAAATTTTGTATTTAAAAATAATTACTATGGCAAAACTTGTTTTTATGAGAAGCTTCTATCTTTCTATGCTTGATGTTAAATAAGTAAGTAATAAATTTTATCAAAATTGGATAAGGAAAATTACTTCAAAATTTATTCAACTATATTATACTATAAATTTCTAAATTTAAATTTGATATTTAACTTCTTCTTCTCCCTTGTATCATTTTCATACAAAATGCAATGTATTTCATAGAATAATCATTTTATTTCACATAAGAAAAGGTTATGTTAACATTTACATACAAAGCTTTATATCTTAAAATAAGCAATTCTTACAATTATGATGTTTACAATATAATTATAATTTTAAGAATAAAAGGAAAAAAAGATTGTAAGATTTTTTGTAGTTACGTTTGTATTAACTTATTATATTTTAAAAATATATTCAATACTACATTATCTAAAAATAATAAGTTATAGATATATTTTCTTTATCTTATCTATAAGTATAAACAATTGGTAAATGTTCTTTATTATGGTGTATTATATACAAGAAGATTATTTGGCAATCATTAAATGCACTTACTTATCAAATAATTTTTGGACTTATTCAATGTATATGGTACAAGAGATAATCAAGAAAGGCAAACGATTAAATTCAAATTGTATATTCTATGATAAAATTAGTACAGCTATATACTATCAATATATCTAATATAATTATAAATGTGATTTCTTAATAGAAAGAAAGACTAAAGAATTTACAACATTTTTCATTTCAATTTTTAGTTACAAACAAATCAAATATATTAAAAACAAGTAATTATTTGTCTAAAAATTTGTTCCACAATTTTCATTTATTTGTATACAAAGAATCACTCATATTTTGGAATATAATGAAAATATGTGTCAATCTAATTTAATCAACTTTAAAATGCAAATTTTTTAAATATTATGGATCAATTCAACAAATTTGCCTTTTTATATGAAATCACTCCCTCCTTAGTTGTACTACCATGTATATAATATATACATATATGAAAATACTATAGTATATAACAGACAAACAAATGTTGAATGATATTATTGTGCAAAATGTTTTGTGCTTTAATATTTTATATTTAAATAAATAGGTCAATGGAAATATACAATCATATGATAAAAACACAGAAATACATTAATGGTATATTCTAACAATAACATTCTAATAAGCACTGACTATTTACAATTTATATTTTGATAACTTCATATAAGCATATATTGCAACTTCATAAATGTGTTATTTTTTCTAGTAACAAAAGGTTAAAATTCGTTTATTCTTTTAACAATAAGAAAATGTATCTATCAACTGTTTCGTAATATTTATATTTGTAAATAAAGTATTAACGACTTTAATTCGGTGAAAAATAAAATGTATTTCTCTCTTTTCCTCAACTTTATCAAAAATACTACTTCAAAATAAAAAAATTTTACGTCTGAAGTATTATAAGGTTATATTTATATATACATATACACAGTACATATACGTATATTATATATAATAATAATAAAATGTAACTTACCAGAGCATATATCAATCATAGAAAGTTCTTAAAATTAGATTGATCACAACACTTTCTTCACACGCTTTCAAAAGCACATTTCGTTGTGAGCACAATAGTTATTTTACCGAAAATACATCTCCATCGCTAGGCACGGAGTCTTGAAAACTGTACTGTTTTGTGAGCCACGTCATACAATACAGATTGAAACTTCCAACGAATATTTTCTCTTAGATAAGAACGACATCTTGCAAAGAAGAAGCAACAATAATATACTTGGCGGATAATTTAAATAAAATTTGCATTAACTGCGCAAAATGTAATATAAATTACTTTTAAATACTTTTTAAATACAATTAAATCCCCATTTTTTTCACATGTTAATTTTCCAACTTTACAGTCTTGTTGTGATATCATGCTGTTGAAGAAATCTCTGCAGAATTCTCTATATGTTTCTTTGCTCTCGTTGTATGTTTACAATTTTATTTCGTATTGAATATTAGAACTAAGAAAATGTTTTAAATAGTAAAATCAAAATATATAGTATAATAACTTCCTAAACACGTAGAACGCACTATTCTAGAACTTTAAAACATTCTTTTTGTATTTCAAAACACACCGACTTGTTAGAAAAGAAATAGTTTTATCATTAGCAATTCGTAATAAAATTAATTAATTAATTAATAACTAATTAATTAATAATTAAAATAAGATATTTATAAAACATAAACACATTTTCGTTTTTGTTATTCTTTTATTTTTAATATTATTATTCGATTTATATATTCATAACATATCAGTTTTTAAAAGAAGAATTAGTTCTTTTTAATCATTTTAATTACAATAAATATAATAATTATAATAATATATTTATGTGTAAACATATAATCATAAAAATATACGCATAAAAACAAGTTATATAAAGAATCAAATTCAAATACGAAAAATTCTGAAATGTAACTTCATTTGATTCCCTATTAATTTTGTTCGCTATCTGCAACTTCAGCTGTACTTATAAACACATTTCTAGCATGTAGGAAATTCAAATGCGTTCTTTTCATTTCATTCTGTATAGTGTGTCCTATTCGTTTAGAATGTTATTATACGCGACCTTTTGCAACATTTTGAGCGAAATCGGCAACACAATATAACGTGTTCCCTTTATTAAATGTAAAAAAGAAGGAAATAGTAAAAATATTATTAGAATGTCGATATAATGACTAGATTATAACTTTGATCTACCTATGTATACATTTAGCCATGGATACGATTTACATAGATTTGTACATTGTCTACAATTTTATTTCCGCATTATTTTTTTAAATTGATTTTTTTCTTTACACTACCTTTTATTACTTTGTTTATCTGAATATTCACACTTTTTCTTACTACATTATTATTATTATTTTCTCCGTTACATTTCACTTGCAATTGTTATTGTTTATTACTAGCATTCGCATATCCTTTTCCTTTTGTTTATTAGTAAATTCGTTTTAATTTTTTTAACATCAACATCAAATAATTTTAAACTTCAACATATATGTTCTTGAAGTTTTTAATAGTACGTTGAATAGTTATTTCTAAAACAATACTACATATTTAAATCTCGTTTCATTTGTAAAAGAATGTTTTCTAATCTAAATAATTAGTAAAATTATTGAATTATTATAATTTATAAATAAAGTTCTATTTAACATAAAGTATGTTAAACAATTTTTCTTTATTTAAATCTAATTCCTTCTCTAATGATTTTTGTTTAGAGTTCTCAAGCACAAAAACTTCCTTTGCAAATTTAAGTACTCCTCAAACTATTTTATAATTTTGTTACTTATTTCCTTGTACAACAACTCCAATGATATAGTTAAAAATAACTCGTCAGAATGTGAGCAGAATTTATTAGTTAAGGCTCGGATTTTGCCCAATATCCCATTGAACTTCGATTCTGGGCCATTTTGTTTGAAGTACTGTTAACATAGGATTGCTTTCCATAATACCCTTGATAGTGCACTCCAGTAACACGGCTTGACCTTTATGATATTTTACTTTATTTTCTGGATTGCTGTGTTGGAGACTATTGTGATGGTACAGTGGAAATGTATCTGGACAAGTTCGTGGTTCTTCAGGAAAGAACTCGTCCATAAAGTTAGTACGTAGAATAATTCCCAAATTTTCAGTATCCAATTTTTTCTGCATTACGTTGACACTGTAATAAAAATATATATGTTATAACACAATTTGATATATGTATAATGTAAAATATATATTTTGTACTTACTAATCTGTGTCTGTAACTAGTCCAAGTTCAGCGAGAACATCTTGTAATAAATTGGCAGGGATAAAATCATTTCCTTCAGGATCGAATTTTCTAAAAATTCTTTTCGCTTGGTCTGCAGGTGTTTCAGGGCTCACAAGCCTTTTTTCAGTAGAAAATAGCACAGTCAAATGAGTTTCTGAACCCAATACCCAAATAGGATACGATGGAGATTTTAAGAAAGTTCCAACTTCACAGTAACACAAATATTCAAGAAGTGCAAGGAATCCTATAGGATTTTGTTTATCTATCCCACGCAACTCTGAAATTTGTAAATTATTTCAATATTAATAATATAGACAGTTTATAATGTTAAATAACACATTAGAGGAGTAAGATACTTCATGCTTCTGTCCTTGATTAAAGGGAAAGGAGAGTTCACAAACAAAATTTACACATATCACACTATTTGCTAGCAAATAAGTATTAATATATTTGCTATATAATCAACTTTGACATTTTGCAGTCGATAACAGCAACAAAAGTATTTTATCACAATTAACATGTATTAGTTAAGTAATGCTCCTTGTTAGATAATATTAATTATTTATTAAATATATTACAATGGCATAGAATATAAGAATAGCTTACTCAGTCCTCCAACATCTTGATCATGATCCCATACATGGCTAACTGCTCTTCCTGTGAGCATCAAATTTATAAGACTTTGATTCCCATAACCATATGTTGAATCAATCATTGATTCTAAGGGATCCGACATTTCTGAACGAATTTCAGTGACACCTTTTGTAACAATTACACTATAAAGAAGCAATAAGATACCATATCTATCTTTTAACATCTCTAACCTTTCTAAAAAAAATTCTTCTACATGTTCAGAAGTATTTGTTGTAAATAACCTAAAATAAAATATTCGTTTTTATAATAAAAACCGGATTTTTAATCTAAATATAATAAAAATGAATTTTAAAATGTTTTTAATTGAATTACTTTAAATTCAATAATAACATATCATAGCACATTCGTGAAAATGATTTCCTGAAAACTGTACTTTATTCAATTGTGCTGTTCTTGTAAGCCAATATGTATGTAAGTATATTTTAATTTATTCTTAAAGTTATTCTTAAAACCATTATCATAATTCATAACAAATTTCCTTACCTCAATTGAGAATGGAAGAGGTCAGAATCTATGGCTCTGCATTCTTCATTCATATCCATCAGTAATATCTTTTTATTTGTTTCTCGATTTTCATTATTTGCCACGCTTATTTCTTCTTCACGATTTTCAATTTCTGGTATTTTTTCCACCCATTTGGCTTTTCTTCCATTATCTTCATTCGAAAATTTACAATCCATAAATACAATACAAAACTTTGGAACTTTCTCCCCAGCTGCTTGCTTTAAAATTTCTATAGAAGCTCGTACAAGGAGCTGGTAACATGTATCCAAATTGATATTTTTCCATGTTGAAACATCAGTCTCAGAGAGTAATTCTTTTAAAATAAAAGCTTGGACAGGAGCTATTACTGCACAAGGACCACCTTCTGTTTGTATCAATGCTGTTGGCTCATCAGGACTGAAGTAAAATCCTGAAGCAATGGGAAGTGTGTATTATACTAAGTAATAAATTATATACAATCAATTAAGGACGTTGATTAAACTTATTTATTATTTTACTTTTGGTGATAATAATTATGATTAATTTAATGTAAATAACCCAATCTCTATTATTAAACCCTTTATTTTAAAAAAAACATTTAGGAACATAAAATTACCTTGAGCCCATCGTTTAAAAACATCTTTTTTAACAGTATTGCCCCAGAGTAATGTTTTGATGGAATGTACAAATTCGTCATCGCAGTGAACAACATTTTCAGCCATTATCCACGTTGTTATTTATTTTATTTTTTTTTTAATTATTAGAACATTAAGCGACGTTACACAAACACAAATTATTTGGACGTAATCATAATATTCTTTTGTATCTCTGTCAAATCGAATTAGTTTGTTACAATTTCCAACGATTACAATTGTATCATATAACCTATATCATGAAAGAAACAATCATCCAGTACTTCGCCATTTTAGACATTGCATAGTTAATAAATACACGAGACATGTGAAACCTACTTTTCATATTTATTAGTAAAATCTTATTTTCATGATAAATTTTCTTGCCTCAACTGTTAATATCTCATGAATATGTATTTATATATAACATATATATTGAGCATTTCAATTAATCAACTATACGCTGGCAGAAAATTATAAAATATAAACCTTTTGCTGAAGAACACGAAATGAATATATATTATATTTTACACCTGAAAATTTAAAAAATGTATTTTTAGTTTCTTTGTTTAATATAGGCAGGTATTTTAATTATTTCGAAATTTCATGTATTATTCTATATACCGGATGGTACAGCTAGATGGAATCTTGCATTATTTATTGTTGTATAAAAAAATTCTCGAGATTCTCAGGATTCGGTGTAATACTAACATACTGAAAGAAAAATAAAAGTTGAACAAACTATTTTTCTCAAATTAAATAATATGTCTTATACTGAAAGAATAATAAACGAACAAACAAATTTAAACTCAAACTTATTTATAAGACCATTTTTAAGTTTGCTTTTTTTTACGAGATTTGTCATCACCATAAGAAATATTTAAAAAATTTATGTATATAAGATCATTTTAAAGTTCATTTCATAAATATATTTCCAGCGCCATTGTGTACGTAATGTGAATTACAAATTTCGAATCTTTCAGCTTTGCAGCGAACAGTTTAAATAGTACAGTTGTATGAAGGTTTGATATATCTAAACAGATATAAGTAGGTTAGCTTCCGCATTAAATTATCTTGTGTTCTATAATTTATTTTGGCATTCTTAGAGTGAGAGAATGCGAACAGAATAATATAAAGTAAATATAAAGGTTAAAACTGAAAAAACATCTATATAAAGAAGTATCACTAAAGGTTATGTGCATAAAGATTAAACTCTGTTAGTACAATCTCTATTTGAAAGGAAAATAGTATTGTCAACATAAAATTTTTCAATATATTTCTCTATATATAATTATTCAAAATTTATTCAATAAATATAAAACATGTTTACTAATAAGGTTAGATTTATTATAAGACAAAGCGCTTCGTGTAACTATATTAACAAAACGTATAACCTTTTAATAATTGGTAACACTAATAATTCTGAAAAATGTTCAGTTCGAAACAATTTTACATACTTTTCACGCGAAAGTGAGAAGATCAAGAAAAGCTATCGATTTTTATACATCATCCCCTGTTTTGTCACCAGCCTTATTGCCTGGAAGAGGTAAGAGCAAATCTTTTAAATTTTCTTTTATAGCAACAATTTCAAAGAGTAGGCTTCGATAATGCAAATTGGTTCAAAGAAATTGCAAATAACATACCTTACAAATTTTTTCTTAAATTCTATTTCAGGATAAGGCAAAAATATTTGTCCACGGTTAATGCAGCTGAAATGGTCACCGACGAAAAATCAAATGACGAAGATAAAAATGAGCAATTGGATGAAATACAAGAAGATAAAAAGAAAAAGAAGAAGAAGGAGAAAATTGGGTTTCGTGATCGAAAGGTAAAGAAAAGTAATTATATAATTATTTACGTCCAACTAAATAGTTTATTATTGAACCGAAATTGTTTAAAAAATGGATAATTAATGCATAGTTAAAATTTCAAAATTTTTGGATATTAAAAATTTTCAAAATTGTTAATTATATAAAAAGTTTTATATACATATAGTATAGTATGGTATAGTATAAAATATATTGTGGTAGAACGTTATAAATACAATGGATTTCGATATAACGCAAGGGATATATTCCTCATTATAGAGATACGGGTTATACGGGGGGCAACTGTACTATCAAATGTATTATATATATAATTAAGTAAGATTATAGTACTTTGAGATTTAATAGAAAATTTAATTATTTCAATCATGACAAAGCTATCGTATATTCAAGGTCTATATTTGCTTTTTTACATCATTTTAGCTATTATGATTTAGTTATAAATATTTGTTATGTATTATCATTTCCAAATAACGCATATTTGCAGATTATAGAGTACGAAAATCGTTTGAGAACGTATTCGACGCCTGACAAAATTTTTCGTTACTTCGCGACCGTAAAAATATCGAGTGTAGAAGGTAGCGAAGTTTATATGACTCCAGATGACTTCATCAGATCAATTACTCCTGGCATGAGACAACCAGATGGTATTATAATTTTATTTGTAGTTTATCTTTCACAATAATTTCTTTTTACATCTTTTTATTACTTTTGTTGTAACTTATCTGTATTATCTATATTTATTTTCATTTCATCTTATTAAAGCTTGTCTTTTATGTTGAATGAATTTAACACTATACTAATACGGACTATAATTTTTGTACTCTTACTAATGTCAAATCAGATTTAATTAACCATTTCTTTATTTACTAACATTTTCATAATACGCTAACAATTTTAATTTTCCAAAACTGGAAATTGTTTTTAAGAAAGCGAATTTGAAGCTAGTCGGTACGGATTTTTGTCAATAACAGAAATACAGTGAATTGCTGCCAAAAGTATATCACAAACGATTGCGAACGTAACATATTTAAAGTTGGCACATTATTAGTATCAAAGAGTTGATATTATACAGAGTTTCCAGTAATCATGATAGAATTGACAAGGGGCGATTCTACGTGGAGAAATAAGTTGAGAATATAGAATAAAAATTTTTCATATGACTCTTTGTTTCTAAGAAAATCTGGTTTGAAAATTTGTCAAGTATGTATACTTAAACGTGGATAATCTTGAAGTAGACAGAGAATAATGAAAATGAGGTTCTACGTGTAAAAATAAATCGAAAATGTAGAATACAATTTTTTCATTGGATGCTTCATTTCTGAAAAAATTAATTTGGAAAATTTACCAAGCGCATGTATATCAGATTTTATGAGATAAATAATAAATACCATCGTCGATAATTCTTATTATGTAGAACACACAATATAAATTAAAATAGAGTACCTCAAAATTAAATAATATAATCCAAACTCTTTTTGAATTATCTGTGATCTTCTTAATTAAAGATTAGTAAAATGTTGCTAATGTTATATTGAATTGAATTTTACACGACCTCATCGAAATTTATTATTGATTAAACTATATTTCAAACTAAATGTTATTATCTTCATAATATTATCACATTATATTCCTGTTAAATATATGAAAAATTATTTCTTACACAGATAATAGAGTACGAAAATCGTATAAGACACTATTCTACTCCTGACAAAGTATTTCGTTATTTCGCTACTCTGCAAGTGGTGAACAACGACATCCATGAAATCTTCATGACACCTGATGACTTTTTAAGATCAATAACGCCTGGTATCAAACAACCGGATGGTAATTTTTCAACAAAATCGAATTATTGTATATATATAAATATCCGTAGAACGCTCCATTCCATTTCTATTCAATAAATAGCCTTCCCGTTTACTCTGTTATGATGCTTTCTGCAAATTATTCCAAAGTACATACTACTAAATGATGCGAAATTTAATATACTTGGACCTTATTAATTAATATGTAAATGCTACAATAAATACTATAATGTACAAATGTCTTTTACAGTCATTATATATAGGCATATCTATATATTAAATGCATGCAACAATATATCTTTCTATGTAATTTGTATTGTAATAAATGACTTCTTTTATCTACAGACCTCATTTTTCAATCTAATGTGTTTTAATGATATATTTATTTTCAGGACTTGGGTTGGACAAATATAAACGTTACGATCCTAAGGTAAGCTCAAATTCAGTTTCTCGCTCGAAAAAATTCGTCAAAGAAAAGTAAATGTTAGTTACTATGTTTCAAGTAAGATATAACTTCTACACTTACAATTGCTTATTGTGGTACAATATTTATTATTCTGATAATTCTACGATTTTTTCATTATTAGTTACTTAATATTTTAATATTTTTAATTGTAAATGATAATTGATGCTTAACATATATATAATAAAATAAAATGTATTTAATATTATAATCACGAGTATGTATATATTTTTATAGAATATTCACACAAAGTTAGAACTGGCTTTAGATGAAGATAGCATCTTTTACAAACTTGGAAGTGCTGGTTTAATTAGTTTCTCTGATTATATATTCTTGCTCACCGTATTATCCAGTAAGTTATCGCTATTAATTTTATATTTTTACTTGAACATCAATTAATCAAATATTTTATATCAAGAAATGTTTCTGTAGCTTCTAGGAGACATTTCGAAATCGCCTTCAGAATGTTTGATTTTAATGGCGATGGTGACGTTGATTCTGAGGAATTTGGAAAAGTCGCTACTTTAATTCGACAACAAACTAGTATCGGAAATCGACATCGCGATCACGTTACCACTGGTAATATGTTTAAGGTACTAGAGTTTATTATTGTTTTGAATATCTGTAATATTAGTGTAAGTTACTGTAATCATTTTCATGTCTTCCCTGAAAATGATTTTAGTAATTATACAAAACGAACAAAGTAATATAAAAATTTACAAGGAAAGTTACAGAATCCGGTAATACAAACTTATTTATATAAGATGTTCCAGTAATCATAGTACAATTGGCAATAGGATGATCCTATGTGAAAAAAGAAATCGGAGACGATAATATTTACTTCAATTATAATTTTCTATCATATAACCAATATATTTACAATTTTCAGGGTGTTAATTCAGCATTAACTACATATTTCTTCGGTCAAAACATGAAAGGGAAGTTGACTATTGAGAAATTTTTAGAGTTTCAACAGCAATTGCAAACAGAAATACTTAGTTTAGAGGTCAGTTTTACAATATTTCATTATACATTATTTTATTTTGATAGTTCGATTGTTTGTTGATAGTTTGATAGTTTGATAGTTCGAAATTGTTATAGTTCGAGCGAAGAAATCCTGATGAAAACGGTCGAATAACTGAAGAAGATTTCACAGAATTATTGCTTGCATATGCTGGATATCCTGCCACAAAAAAAGCGAAGATTAGGAAAACTGTAAAAAAGCGGTATACACACACATATATATATATTTATAATTAATGTAAATATAATTTCTACATAAAAAGTGAAATATTTCAATAATGTATTTTATTTTTTCAGCTTTAAGGATAATCCAAAGGGAATAGACAAAGACGAATATCTGAAGTTTTTTCATTTTTTAAATAATATCAATGATGTGGATACAGCACTGACATTTTATCATATTGCTGGAGCATCAATTGATCCAGGTCTTTCATAATATTAAAAAATAATATTTTTGTCATAAATTAAATTCTATTCGTTCTATTTTTTAAATTAAATCTCTTTAACTTTATAACTTATAACTTTATATCTTTTACAGCTACCCTAAAACATGTAGCAAAAACAGTGGCTCATGTTGATCTGAGTGACCATGTAATACAAGTGGTTTACATTATTTTTGATGAAAACAGTTAGTTGATTATAATATTAAATAATTTAATGTTTGATATTTATTATTTATATGACATACTGTTATTAAAATTTTATGAATCATATAAGTCTTTATATCTTAATATATAACAAATTTAGCTTTATATTGTTAGACATATTATGTAAAAGTTTCTATTTAGTAAGAAGTAATGTATGTTATGATATTTCTACGTAGATACTAACATTCTCCTTAATATAAGGTACAAAACATTTTGTACATTATAAGATTAATTTTGAAGTAATAATATTTTTTGTTTATTTCTAGTGGACGGCCAATTGAGTAACAAAGAATTTGTTGCTGTAATGAAAAATAGGGTTCTAAGAGGATTAGAGAAGTCAAAAGATACTGGTTTTGTCAAGCTAATTGAATCAATGGTAAAATGTTTAAAAATCAGTTATAATATGCATTTTGATAATTAAAGCAAAATTAAGAGGTTTCTGGCTTTTTTATTATATACGTTTAAAATGGAATTAATTATTGATTTATCTCATTCAGAATTTATCATTACTAATCGCTATTTATTCACTAAGAAATAAACATAATGTATGAGAAAAACTGTTACATACATACTTCTTTTAATATCTCCCATAATATCTTTTTTTATATATCTAATATGTCAAACAAATATATTACTTTATGGTAAACTGAAATGTTTTGTTCAATTAATTGCATATATTAACTCATTAGGTCAGTCATTAAAAACAATGCTACAGTATTGAGAGTTTTATTTCTTGCACCTTTCACAGCACAGTTTATATTCTCGAACGAGTTAGATCATCCTTCCACCCCTATTTTCATCTCATTGATTTATGATTCGTCTGAATCTACGAAAGTTGTTTGGATTATTTTCTTCTTTTGGCAGCATTGGTGATAGGAGAAACGGAATTTAGAAATCTCCTGTTTTCCTAGACTCATCTCGAATTAACTAAGTGAGATATATTCATCCATATACATACAATATACGTATATCCAACGATAAGTATCATTACATAATTTACCGATCTCTGTACTTTCTGCAAAGATACTTACGTTGATACCATTTCATAGAACATGAGTTGCATTTTATGGATAGAGTTGATAGAGGGAGATTTAAATTACATCTATTGTTATGCCACTTCGAATAATTAAAGTTAAAATATCTCCTAAACTAATGGTTTTTTTATATAAATTGGCTCATATTTTTTATACAGAATTACGAGCTAGAAAGAAAACAAACTTGATGTGCATATATCCTCAATGCATCCTGTTATAAACAAAAACTAATCACGCCGAATTATGCCTTCCTTGAAACCTTCAACTTTTACCTGAAACATGTTTCACTAAAATCATTACTTACGCAGTAATCGAAGCGATCCCAGTTATTTGCTCCATACTGTATATATAATGAAGAATTACTTTCATTTCAAAATTCAGTACAATAAAAATTTATTTAATTACATAAAACTAAATAAAGTTTGCAAATTAATTACATATATATCTAATTTTGTTATTATTATAATAATTTATAACATTAATAAAAGTTTTAGAACAAATAGTTGCCTTATGGTTCTTAAATCTCGAATTTCTTATAATTTTCCACTATTTAAAAAAGGCCTTTGCACTTAAGATAGGTGAAATATAGGTTGCAAAAATTTCATTGTATAGTCATCTTATGATTTGTACTGATTTGTTATGATTTGTAAAATAATTACTTTTGTGTATGATCTTGATATGCTCAAAATCTCTACCTTTCTAAAGGAATAAACAAATATTAAGGTAATATATAAAAATTGAAGCAATATCAAGTATTTAGGAATGACTGACAACTAGCCTTTGTATGTAATGTGAAATTGCATTTCATTTTCATTTAATAGAATGTATTCATTTTGTTCTAAAATCATGTTCTATGGGTTACGTATATTCACAGGAAATTTGTTTGTACATTTCTACAATTCGTAAAAAAAAATTATTCCCTTGTAAATAATGGTGCCATTAGCTTCGTTAATTCGAGATTAGCCTATACATATACATATATACACGTACATCATACACGCATGTATACATACGTACGTACATTCATTCACAGTACATCTCATTAAATATAAGTGCAACATTCTCTTATCAATAATATGTGAAAGAAATATGCTGGCAATTGCTAAATCATTCAGTTACATAACTAACATATTACATTATGTATCATGACTCGCGATAATGATAATTGAATAAGGAAATGCTATTTTTCCTTAATTAAATAATCTGAAATGTAATGTTTCACCCGAATTTAAAATTTTCGTGCATTATTTTTCTCTGAACATTAAATATGTTAATAAAACGATTATATAACTATCGTTTTCACAGAAAATTTGTTTTAATTTAGAATATTAATAAAAAGTTAATAACTTAGAAAGATTTAGCAATACAAAAATTAATTCTTATTTGCAAATTTTTTTATGGAATAAACATGAATGTTACATAGTAATTAGAATAACAATTGTATCAACATCAATATGTAATTTTTTGTAAGATCAAGAACAGAATAACTGTACTGTCATATGATATTTAGTGAGACATTCTGTACATAATATATTGCTTCATAAAGGGTGGTATATTCCAAAGATGTAAAATTCTTGCATAAAAAATAAGATGACATAAAAAATATTTTTATGGTCATTATGGAAATTACGTTTCTGTCGTAATAATAATTGTAGCTCTGCATTACAAGAGGCAAACAATTTTTATACACACATGTATATAATATGTAGACTAATAATTTAATTTTTCTATTTCAATCACTTCAATGATAAGAGTTAGTAAACAAAAAAAGAAATTAGAATTATCAACACACACTACCTTACTTGAAATCAACCCTCGTTATAGAACTAAAATAATGTAAGTATACCGCTACCATCATAAAAAAGTAACAGAATTGGATTAAAAGAACCAAAACTCATCTTATTTTGAGCGTATGAATTTCTTGTTTTGGATACACCATACCTTATGAAATATATGTATATTATATTGCTTTATATTACGTAGATGATAAGTCATAATTCGTAATTTATTGTAAAATTTCTGCCCAAAACATGACGGTATTTACAAAATCATTCCGACCAAAGAGGAAATATTTTACTAGCTAATTATTATGAAGAAAATATTACATTTAAAATATATAGGTCGCACAAGACGCGATTCATTAAAAAACCAAATTTCACAAAATATATAGGCTTCAATACTAAATCAGAAAGTTTCCAAAATTTGGCATCCCATTGGAGATAAGTAAATATGTGAATAAAAAATAACTAAGCAAAGAATTTAGAATTATAAAATTTGAACAGTTTGAATTCTCAAAGCGACTTTTAAAATATTGTAAAATCAAATAAATAAAAATTCTTAGGACAAAAAAACACTAGAAAAACAAAATTTGTTGAAGTTAATTTAACCGACGAACGCAAAAAGATACTGCAACTAATACGAATAACAATAATTATCATAATAATAATAAAATAATAATAATAATTACAATTGAATTATATTTAAATGCATTAACATTTCTTAAAACAAGAATAACATTCATTCCTACAAACATATACGTACATATATGTATACATGTATATAATTACCAATATACATACATATATATGGACATATGCACATAAATATGTGTATATATTATATATATGTATATACACATGTATGTATATACATATATATATATGGTTTTTTATATCTCTAGGTGTTTCATTCTAATTAACCGATCAAACAATCGTTTTTAAGAGGTTCGTATTTTTTGAACACAGTTCGCGATTGCTAAACACTTTCACTGTAATAAACAATGACTTCTGTGTGTTAAGATTTGTTTGTTTCTTCTTCTGTATTCATTTAACTCCAAAATAAATTCCTCTATTATTATTTCACTTGAGTCTTAAGATGTTGCAAGAATTCGTAATAACTCAAAGAATTCTCAAAACGATCTTCAACTAATCGTTCAATAAAAAGCGTCCTGAAGTGACTGTCATCCCTGAAAATAAAAAATTACACATTTTATACATACATTCTATTGAGTTACATATTTTAACACTAAAAATAAGAAACTTACCGAATAATTTGTATAGAAGCTGGATAGGGTTTCTCCTCTTGCAAACTAAATATAAAATTTCGTAACCTTTCGCTTTCGGGTGTCTCAATCTCTGGTAACTCATACTGAAAACAAAAATATTTTTCTTTTATTTCCCATATGGAAAGGAGATGTAATATATAAAAGCTAAGTTTTGTCTAAAATAAATATTAAATTACTGATCAATTATGTAAGTATGAACTTACAAGTTCTTCTGGTATCGAGGGAAAAGCAGAGACTCCAAGAACATTACAACAAAACGAAGGATGAATATTTTTGCCGATTAAGATAAATATTCGATCACCAATGTCCATTAAGAAAGCACCCCGAGAATCAAGTTTTTCTGCAGAAAGATGCAGTCTAGGTGGTTGTGGGCATAATTTCCCATCAATATCTTTCGCATTTCGATCTTCAAGCGCATGAACAGGATACAGATCTGGATAAATCATTTGAATTAATTGAAACAGTGGTAGAGTTTTCAACTGGCACATTGCGAACACCCGGTCATCAAGTCTCGTATTTGTTCCTGACCTGAAGGCAACCTAAAAATTTATTACTTTTTAATTATAAAGAAATGGAAAATAAAATATCACATGGTTATTATACATTATAAAAATGAATATTATAAGACATGAATTGTTACATTGTTAAATTGTTTTGTACGATATGTAAAAGATATTAGCGAAAAATACTTTGCAGTAGCACAATCATTAAGACTATATATATGATGTATATAAAACATATACTTATGTTATCATATAAAAAATATGAGTCTTTAGATAACGCGTACACATTTGAGCAGAGCAATAATATGAAGAGGCAGTAGTTTTAAGCTTGCTGGAGCAAGAAGTCCACCAGAGGCCACTGATTGGGACAATTTGTAGGCTGATAAAACATCTATGGCAACATTTATCAGAGCGTCCCTTGCATCAGATAAAGAGGACTGTTGAGATCTGTCTACAGCTATAAAAGCATAAATAATAAAAATACTATACAAAGAATATGTCAAAAAATTATGAGTACATGTATAATAGTATAAAAATATAAACAATAAAAGAGATTGTAACATTCTTGAAAGTATACTCATTTTTTGTATATATTTGTCGGGTTTACATTAGAATTAGGGTTAGGGGCGTGAAACGAATGTTCATTTGGATTACACAGGATTTCCATTAGAATTAGGGTTACGGGCGTGAAACGAATCTTCATTTGAATTATACATTGTCGTTATGCAATAGAGAAGACATTGACTAGTGCAAATACGATTATTACAGGACTTGATAAGTAACCGTGGTACTTAGATACTCGGAGAGCTAATGACAATGATCCTAGGTTCAATAACGAATCCGTGGTCAACGGGATAACAGGATGCGCTTTCTTCCAAAGCCCAAATCGTACTCGACTTGCTTAGTTACGGTGGAAGTATAACTAAACTAACTCTTTATTAAAACGTGGAATATCCACCGAACGTACAGACTCGCTAATACGACTCACGAGAGAATAAATTTCCGTCGCGATAATGCTGCAGAGGAAAACTATGATGGGAGAGGAGAGCTATAACGGGGTGTGTCTAAGGACACGAGATCATCGGATGCGTCGAGGATAGCCTTCGTTCAGAAAGTGAGGGAAATTGACGTTGCTGTTAATTGGTCAATTTCCATGTCGGTGGCTAGAAAAGAATGCTAGCCGCCCTCGAGGGAAAGCTGCACGTGTACTGTGGAAACGCATCGACATCTGGCAATCATCTTATTTGAAGAATAGGGTCTGTAAATGGCAAGCTACGGGACAGAGACCGTTGAAATATTTACTGTCGGGTGTTACAACTATTTCCTTTTTAAGGAGAGCTATAGAATTACTCCATGCCTCTGCCAGACAAAGCTTTCATCCCGTGACCGCGGCTATGTTCGGCGACTGGTTGTCGCCTCGAGCCCAAGCTCATTATCACAAATCTCGAACAAATACAATCGGATCGAATGACAACAATTGTTTAATTACGCCTATGATAGAATCTAGATTACGGTGTTAAGGGATTTTCCCGAAGTTCCAAAGGGAAGGCTCCGATGTCCTTTCATCTCCGACATATTTATATACTTTCTTGCCATAAAATGTAGTAAAACAAATTTCAATCAACAAACAATCAAGTTTTTAATATCTGTGCTATTTAATGAAGTACTATAAATACTATATAAAAAACTGTATAATACCAAGAAAGAAATCTTACCCATTTTAGAAAGTAGGCCCACTATGCATTGTTGATCAGCGGAATGCAGAACATCTGATAAGGTAGATACTACCGGTAGGCATAATGTGTGTACCCTAATTCTTCTTTCACCTAAAATACATTTTTTAAATTTTGTCATTTCTAGTTCTATCATAGGAGTGTTTTAATATATAACATTTAATATATATTCTCAAGAATTAAATAGAATATTGTAAATAACACAGGACCTCACAACATTGTAGTTATTTTTATGTAAGATAGTCGAAATAAACAAAATAGCTTTTGTTGCATGAAAGTAATGATAAATAATATAAATACTATACGAGATATTTCTTAATATTTTCATAATCTTTTATCATAACAAAACTCTTTACATAATAATACAAAAATATATCTACCTTTACTTGAGGTATAAAGTAAAGCTGCCTGGAAACAGACGTTTTGCACATCTGAAAGATTCTCTTCTATAGAGATTTGCATTCCAAAACCAGCATCCGGATTGACGTTAGGCAAACTAAGCAGGTCAGTTGACCTTACAAAGAAATTTCCATGGAAAGTATGAATGCTCAGTCCTCGTGTACATCGTATTCTCATCACTGCTTCAAAACCGATCTTTCTGGTAATATAACGTCTCAGTATTCTATCGAGAGTTTCCGCGTGTTGTGGTTTTGAACCCCGGAATAGAGGAAGATGGTATATACAACCTCCAGAGAATTTGCACATACCCGCTATAAAATAAAATTTGTATTTGTTTAACTTTTATTGTTTCTATTTTTTAGTACAGTTAACTTTAACCATCTTTTTAGTTATACGGACGTTAATAAATTTATTAAATACTTAAAATTTATGATAAGAGAAGAAAAAAATTTCTATGCATAAATGATAAAAATCTCGATATATCTCCAATAGTTTTGCATTAATAATACATTGAAATATCACTAATTGGTAAACAATACAGAGAATAAATTAATACATACAAAGAGTAGCTAGGTCACAGTATTGACAGTTTAATAGGAATAGATCGACTGCAATTTGCTGTCCGCTGCAATCTAGCGCCAACCTTTTATAAAAATCTGTAACTGGATTTAAATGTGGTACATCTTTACTCCCTCTACTATTTGGGTCCTCTCTTGCTTGCAATAATCCTGGACCTATATTTGGCAAGCAAGTTTGGAAGACAGTCACACGTCCACCAGTTGGTGACTAAAATAGGAAAAAATAAGATTTTGGCGACTGAGCTAAAAAATTCCACTTATTTTTTATATATTTTTTGTCTTCTACTTAGTAATACATTTATTGTTATTGGTTTATCTTTAATATTAGATCTTATTGTAAAGATTCTTTAAGATAATCTAACATACTCTTTCACAAAATCTGTTTAAATTAAATAATTCAAACTACTTAATTATTCTCTGAATGGATAAATATACTTTTCGCGTACCATAAGTTTATACGCAGCTTGTAACGCCGCACCCAAAGCATTATTTGTATCATGAGTTCCTTGAAATTTTGTGGGCAATTGAGCCAATAAATCTCTTACTAATTCTTCTCGTTCTTTTAAATTGACAATTAGATTTTCCGGACATGGAAGAAACACATCTGCATAAAGATTTCTTACAATTAGACACATATGTTAGTAGTTAAATATAACAGTTAAATATATACTTCAAACTCAATACGTAAAATAAGTTCAAAAAGTAAAATGAGTATGATTTTACCATCAATGTCAAGCATGATCATTTCCTGAGGTTGTGATACATTGTCAGGTATGCCAAAGAAGTGTATTGCAGAATCTACTGCTAAAAATCCAATTTGTGTCCTACTATCGCCAGGCAGCCTTGATAATTCTTCTGAAATTACGTTGCACACTATGGTCAAGTAACCGCTCTCAACTGCCAGTCTCGAAACGTCCAAAACAAACAGATATACAGCTGGCTGTGGTGGACGTAGCTTAAACATATGTATTGTTTTAATTATTTACTTTTCCAAATTTCACATTACTTCCAACTTTTAATTTTAACTTTGATTTTAAGAATAATTCAATAATAATTATGCAATTTCTATCATTATGAAATATATGTTAAAAGAAAAAATTTTTTTATATAAATCATTTTTATAAAAATATCAACAAACAAATATTTGAATACTTGATTGAACGATATAATTATGAATGAATTATATATTAATTTTTCAAATTTTTTACCATGTATTCACTAGGTGCAATAAACTCAATCGTACTAGTTTTTACTTCTGGTCTTCTTGATGGATCTCCATATGATTTTGTTACGGGATCGAACTGAAATTCGTCTGGTACTATAAAAATAATATTCGTATAAATTTCGGAACATGTAAAATTTAATATTTCAACACAATAACAAAGTGAACAAAATATTAAAATATAACAATTGAATAAAAATAACTTAAAATACACAAATTTATGCTTACATTCGTTTACTCTATAACAAAGATTACACTTCCATCTTTTTGAGTCATTGAAGTATACAAATGGATTAATATATGTTCTGCAAGCACGACATCTAACTATTGTACTGCATTGTATCACTGGTAAATGCTGGAGGTACAACAATGCTTCGTTACTAATAAATTTATACACTATATGTTCAAATTAAACAACAAAATGTTTTACTTACATTTAAATCTCTGAAGGGATGTATTAAAACTCCTAAAGGCAACCTAGATTTCTGCAGTAAAGTATTTGACTCGGGAATCTTCGTGAGTGTGCAGCGGAAAATGCTGAAAAAGGGACAAAATCGTTAAAAAGTAAAATTAGAAAATTAACTAATCTCACTGGGTCATAATAAATTAACTAACTGTTCATTAACTGAGTAATAAATTAAATAAATAACAATAATGGAAATATTACTTATATTTAACAACTCAATCTGCCTAATAAATCATTGTAGAAAGTACTTACTCGGGACTACAATTAACACTGTCTAAAAACTCTTGGTGAAGTTTAATTTTTGGTGGTTCTACTTTCTCTGTTGGGAGGACATTCCTACATTGCAAAAGATCAACAGTTTCCATTCCCTGAAAAAAAGGCAATAATAAGTAAAAAGAATACAATTATTGCCAAATTGCTTCAAAATAACAGATAATACTAATAACTATCTGACAAACATTATTACATGATTAGAACGAATAGCCATTATATATAATTAGTGATAAAATATAGAACTATTTAATCATTCTTTCTTGTATTACTTACCCAAAATTTATTGTAGCCATGTTGCGTGACAGTCATCATATTCATTTGACTATTTAAGTGATTCATTTGATCAGGATATGTCTCTGAGTATCGCTTATTCATTGGATCTGGTGGCATACTACTCATTGGATTTGGTGGTTGATTTGGATACTAAAAGAAAAATAGACACAAACTGTATATTAATTATCGTTGTAAATAGTATACATAAAAATAATTTTGTTTGATGTCAGTTTTTAAATTATAAAAACGTACAAATCAAATCAGTACTTTCAGTAATTTAATAATTTTTTTGTACAGTTATATTTCAAATCTGTCATTAAATAATAATTTATTAGAAATAATGGAGAAACGCAGTTGCAGATACTTGGTAACAAGGATGAAAAACAAAGATATAAGACTGCTAGTAAAATACAGATATGGAAACAAAACTAAAACTAAAGATTATTGGAAAGAGAATGAAGAAAAAAATACAGAATCTGTAGGAAGTGGAAGAAGACAATGAGATACGTGTTACAAGTGCGTGAGGAAGACCAAAATTTGAAGAAGACCTGAAAATGATATTAGGAGAAATGGGACAGGGAATAGAAATATTGAAGAGAATAGAGAAGGCAAGGGAGGGAAAAGGCATAAGGGAGAGAGAAAGAACAAAGGAGGGAATTAAGGAAAACAATATGTAAATGTAGAAATCTTAGAATAGTCCATAGGTAAAATATATAGAATGTATATATATAAATAAAAATGAAGATGAGAAAAGATGAACAAAAAGTGTGGAAGTATAAGAGTCAATAATACAAGATACAAGATATAAAGCCCTAAGTCGATACTATGTATAATAAATAAGTAAATAATAATAATTTATTATAATTATTTAAAAAGTCTATTATTACATGAGCCAAAATTAATGAAATGTTGAACAAGAACAGGAAGAATCATTTTTTATCAATTAAAAGATTTTGCATTTTATACTTAATGTCTAATTTTTATAATATACATATAAAATGACAAAATTACTTAAAAGCTCTTGTATTTACTTACCCATACTTTATTGTAGCCATGCTGTGGAAGAGGCATCGCGTTCATTTGACTATTTACGTGATTCATTTGATCAGGATATGGTTCTGAATATCGTTTATTCATTGAATCAGGTGGCATACTCATTGGATTGGGTGACTGACTTGGATACTGAAAGAAATGATTTTTATTAATTATAATTTCAGATACAAACTTTATACTTTACAGGAAAGGCTACTAACACGCAGAAACTTGTTTCAATAAAAATACAAGATTTAAGAAATTACAAAACAAATCTTAAAGATAAAAAGACACTAAAAATAAAACTAGAAATAAAAGAATATATAATCTTAAGGTATGGAAAACAAATAAAAATGTTAAACATTTCTTATATTTTCTTATTTTACTAAAAATAATATTCAAATAACATCTTTAAAATGTAATAACATTTAATAAAATTTAATTGTAATGTTCCTTAACAATTACATCTTTTACTAACTGAAAAACTAAATTTATATCGTACTTGAATTTGATATCTTAATATCAATTTTCCGAAATTAAATCAATTGAAAGCGGTCAGGGAAATCAAAAGGTTAAAATGTCATGTCTAAGTGAAGATGCCGTGAAGCCTAAACTTTTCTTCAGTTTCTTTAGTATAGAGAACATTTCTCACCTTTTGGACAACTTTACTACGGCGAATATGAAGAAAAATTTAGACCTCACTGCCACATGAGATGTGCATTGCACTTTTACAGTGTAATTCACCGTTAATTGTCGAACCGACAGTACGTCGTCGACGCGACACACAACACAACATTACGTGGCAGCTTACTTGACAGAAGCGCCATTTTCGCTCTGTGGAGTGATCGCTAACCATACACATATAACTCGATTTTAATAAAAACGAAGTAGCGTTTGAAAAATTTTGTTTATATTTTTGACATTTTTTTACATAGAAATCCTCTTACCGATTTTACCATGATTATGGGGCAGATGTGTGCATATACATATCTATGTTTCTTATGTTCGATTTACGTTTAAAAAGAGCGAACAAATTTTAAAAGGGTACAGAATAATGACAATGTTCGTTCCCACTTTAACATCTCTTAGTATATATACAAGATGTTAAAAGAAACACATTTAGTATGATTTTTCATTGTGAATGATCGAGTTTCGAGTATTAAAAATTCTTTAAAGAAGTTAATAATGAGATTAGGGCGTGTGAAAGAGAGTGTTGCCACCCAAAGTTTATGTAGTCGAACATGTCTTGGAAATGTTTAAATAATTTGTGTAATGTATATGAAGACAAATAAAAAAAGAAAAAATTTGCCTTAGAATGTATATATTGCGTGAAAGACGCATGTCTGAATTAACTTTTTAATAGTAATGTACGAGTTTAGTTTTTGTATCATGCAATGTGTTGTACTGCCAAATAGTTTTATTTTGTATTGTATTAAAATCTATACTTTAAAATTATTACCAATATATTTGACGTTTAAATTATCTTATAATCTCAACTTTACATATTTTCAAAGATAATACAATAAAAATTTCTATAATATTCCTATTCATTTTTTACTTTGAAAACGAGTAATGTATTAACCTAACCTAAAATCTACAAAAATAATATATATATGTATCTGAATGAACCTAACCTCCCCGTGTTATTTAAATTATTTAATTACTTACAGTTATGCATACACCTTAAATCATTTAATATAAAATAAATATAGGCTATAGCATAATTACGTTGTAATCTACTTTTGTATACTAAATGTGAATTAAAAATTAATAAATCCATGTTACATTTGTCATTTTAATTATTATTGTCACAATAATACTCATCTTTTAATTACAAAATGTTTAACAAGTTTGTACCTCATATATTATTTTTGAACTGTGGATGTTAACGCATTACTAAAATATCCAAATGCATAAATATATATAAAGTGCATATAATGTACATGAATGTACAAAATATCAATAACAAAGTACTTGTTACAATATTAAAAGAACAAAATAAATTTCAATTTAGGTTTAGTTATAGTTATAAAAATTTGAATTTACACAAGCATCTGCAATATAATTTTTAATCAAATGTAAAATTATTGAAAGATATCTTTTTTATTACTTACTAATAATTTGTTATAGCCGTGCTGCGGTGGTGGCATCATATTCATTTGATTATTTAGGTGGTTCATTTGATCAGGGTGCGATTCTGAGTATCGTTTCATTGAATCTGGTGGCATACTCATTGGATTTGGTGACTAACTATAATACTGAAAAAGAAGATTAAATACTTTCTTTCAATTATAATTTCAGATATAAACTTTACATTATATACAAAGTGCATGCATAAAAATGTTAAACATTTTTCATATTTATTTGATCAAAAACAATACTTCAAAAATATCTGTAATATATAATAACTTAATCGAATTTATATGTAGAAATGTAATACAGTTTATTAATTACCACAGAATCTTGTACCATCTAAGAAACTAAATTTGCGACATACATTTTTTAATACAAGATATAGATAACTGGTATCTCAATATTAATGTTCAAAGATTAATTTAATTAATTAATTTTTAAAGATTAAGAATCCAAGGAGATCAAGAGGTTAAAACGCTATATTGAAGTTGGAATACTATGAAGTTTAAGCTTTTTCAGTTTTTATGGCATAGAGAATGTTTCTTACCTTTTTGACGAGGTTACCACAACGAATATAGAGAAAAATTTAAATCTCACTGCACTATGAGACGTGCATTGCACTTTTTACAGCATAAGTCGCCGTTAATTACCGAAGAGACGTACCCGATACCTCGTTGACGCGACACACAACATTACGTGGCAGCTCACTTGACAAAAGCGCCATTCTTACCTGCGGAGTGTGTGCGTACCACATACTTTAAATCATTCCTGTGTAATCTTACATTTTATATTGAACAAAAAGTAATCTATAATATGAAAAATCGAATATTTGAAATTACAAAATATAAAAATAATACTAGTAGATAGATACTAGTTACTAACATCACAGTTACTAACATTATAACTTTTGTTTTTCTCTAATTTAATAAACTGTAAATTTTATTACACTGCTATATGTTAAAATATTACATTTAATTTATAATAAAAATAAAACAATCTTTTTAATTCTTAATATTGCTTTTTTATTTCTTATTGTTCTTTAATCATTTCACAATCATCTTTTAATTATGTTTAATGTTTTTTACCTAAAACAATATTGTTACTTAGGGATTTTGTTCACTGTATATAAATTCGGATCAGAAAACTTAAAAGATCGCTTAATTTTCGTCTATAATAAACGTGTAATTAAAACTTTCTTAAATATTTTGTAATAAAAATTTTATTTTGATATTTACACATAAGATGAAACTCGTAGTTGAAACGTCAAACTATTGATTTGACGATCTGTCAAACTATACTGTTTATCCACATATATATATACATATTATGCAGAGGTGTTTCAGTCGTTTTATTCAGAATTTATTATTTAATACATTGATAACATAAAAAGGATAGAAAATAATATTACATTTGTTATTAGATCTTGCAATTGTCATTATTAAATAAATGAATCATTTTATGAAGTCTTAATTTCAATACCATAATATACATAACCTATATAAAGTTTGCTGCTTGCAAGTTGATTTGATCATACTGTGATACATTCCTTTTTATTACAAAAACATGAGTGCTTATAACGTAATAACATCAGATTTTGTAAATGTATCCATTACTAACTCTGGTCACAACTCACATTGCATAGAACGGCGATTTCAAAAAGGAATAACAATTGATGAATTTAAAGTAAGAATTTATTGTAATAGTTATTGTATATTATTGTTTGATATATGCTATTATATATTCTTATTTTAATTATATTAAAGGGAAAATTGGAACTTCTTACTGGTGGTAATCCAACAACAATGAAAATTGAAGTATATGACAAAAATGACAAATTAATTTGCATATTAGATAATGGTCAACGTTTATTAGGATCATATCCTATTGACGATGGAATGCGAATACATGTAAAATACATTTATAATATAAACATAGTAACATAGCATAAAAATTCTTTTCAACTGCAATGGTATTATACATATAAAAATTTTAGGTGATAGATAATTTTTCTTGTACTGAGGAAAATTTAAATAATGTAGAGAAATTTGAAATATCTGAAGAAGAATATGCTAAAAGATCAGGTAAAATAATTAATGATGTACAAATTATAATTATATAAATGTAAATACAGAGAGGATTTAGTCCATCCAAAAATATGCATTTCTATTTTAAAAAGTAATGTAATTATTGAATGCACATGCACAATTGCACTTATAAAAAGAATATATTCCTATAAATGTAATACTTTTTGAGCCATTTATCCCTTGACCTTTTCCTCTAATTGCACTGATAACAGAGTTATGATCTGAAAAAGTTGCATAGACTATTTTGTATATTTGTACTAAATGTTAAATTTCTAATGTTTCAGATACTGTAAAAGCATTCTTGGAGAAAAATAAATTAGGAAAATATAATGAGGAAGAAATGAAAAGAAGAGCAGAAGAAAAGAAGCAAGAAGAAGAAGCAGAAATAGCAGCTGCACAGTTATGTAAAGTTGGTGATCGTTGTGAAGTTTCTGTACCAAATCAACCAAAACGAAGAGCTACAATAATGTATGTTGGTAAGTATAGCTATTCCTGTTTAAATTTATTGCTTGATTATATTATCTTTGTTTATGATTTGTCTGTAGGTAAAACTGAGTTTAAAGAAGGTTGGTGGATTGGAGTAAAATATGATGAACCACTTGGTAAAAATGATGGAACGTAAGATCATTATTATTTTATGCTTGCTATTTCTTATCATTATATAGTTTATTTTTAATTTTTTGCATAATTTACCGTTATAGTGTCAACGGAAAAAGCTATTTTGAATGTTTACCAAAATATGGTGGGTTTGTAAAACCAATACATGTGAAAGTAGGAGATTTTCCTGAAGAAGAATTTGACTTGAATGAAGAACTATAAAACACAAACATGTTTTGCCAATCTGGTTTTCACTACGAATTATAACTGAAAGGAAATTTAAAATTAATAATATTTATTACACATATAAAAATGCTTAATATTTTCTTTGCTTTATTATATCCAACTTCCAGTTTATAGGATGTATCTCTTTAGTATGAAAATAATAATAAAAAAGAAATTGTGTCTTTTTATATTAATTATTGGCACGATAATATTTAAAAAATGATTTTCTTACAGCAGTATCATTTTTATATACTTTTACTATTTTGTCTGCCTCTCTTGTAATTATATGGGTACCAGATATATCGAATGTACTACTAAATACTCCAGCTTCACTGTCCATTGAATCCGGTTAAACTGGTGTTTGTAAGCATTGGTAATTATACCTTAAAATATATCTATATAAATATCATAAACAATGCTGGAAATCAATTGAAAAAATACAATTTTTATATGAAGTATCATATTTACCCTGTTCTTCAGTTCCAAAGATTTCCAATGCCTGCTCCAGAAACTAGTACGCCATCAGCATTAACAACTAAACAATTAATTATTGCATTATAGCCAGGTAAATTCTGAATGAATTTTCCTTCTGAACATTTCCATTGCTTGATGTTATCTGGAGATGCTGATGCGAACATATATCTAATGAACAACATAAATTAGATGAAGGAATTTATACATGTTGAACAATCTAAAGAAATAAAGTACACATACAGTGATGGATGAAAAGTCAACTCTTTTATTTTTCTTGTAACTTCTTAAAGTAGCTCTAGATCTTCCAATATCTAAATCCTATAATCATACAGTACAATTGTAACTTCCAGTGATAAGCTAGTAAAAAAAATAAGTAAAAATATATATAGTTAAATATCTTTTTTAGGATATATAACATGACATGATTTGATGAATCTTGATACCTGTGGTTCAATTATTTGATGAATTACACTAGCAACTATGTTGGTGTAACCAAGTGTATGTACATTTATTTTTGTTCACATGTTCCATACCCTTGCAGTAGAATCTCTACCTGCATTTACTAATACATCAGTATTAAGATGCCATGGAATATACTTGCTGATCTTCTCCACAAGAAAATAGATATGGATGTCTTCGAGAAAATGCAAGTTTACGAACACTAGTTATGTCACCAGTTAAAGAAATTTTTAATTTTCCACTTGTAAGATCCACTTGTAAGATATCTGAAATTTTTAGTAAGATAAGGGTTATTATGATCTACAAAATTTATAGGTAAAATTGGTCCATGAAACTGTATAAAATAAAATTGCTATATATTATGTAATTTAACAAAAATATTAAATAAAATAATAATCTTACTTTAATTATTCTGTCTGGAAATTCTGTTGCAAACCATACATTTCCTGGTTCAATAACCAAAATAATAAAAGATGATCACTAATAATCCTATATAATTGCATGCTACTTGGGTTTTGTTGGGTTTTTTTGTAGTATGAATGATGACATATTAATTGAAATTCCTTCTGAATTTGCTTGCATTTTTACTACCATATCATTGTTTTATATAAAACTGTAATAAACAACTACAGCATTATTATTTCCTTTAAAAATTTCATCTACAAATTATATCATTATTAATAAAGGAATAACATAAATATAATTGATATAATAAATATATATTTATAAATACTACCTGGTAGAAGTGAATATATATTTTCATTTTTGTTTTCATTTTGTGCTTTCATTATATTGTTAATTTTGATAAGCTCTAATACAGAACTATAACAATCTTTTGCTTTTATGGATTTTTTTATTTTTCATCTGCAAAACATTATTTTATTCTTTCTTAATTTTCATTTAAATTGCAAATACGAAATATACTTACAAGTTAAGTATCAGGTAGTAAAGTATCTTGATTTCATAAAAATATATTGTGTGTTATCTTTAAGGATCGAAATACAAGAGTATGTATAAAAAAAAATTACAATGTAAGAGAATGCCTTTGTACATCCTATGGAGAAAAAAATAATTTGGCCATTTCTTATTTAAAAATCATTATGTAGTATAATTTATTTTCTGTTTATTCACAAAATTACTTAATAATATAATAATTACCTAATCTAAAAATGTGATCAATGATTATTTTAAAACAAAGTGCAGTGCTCACCATTTTTGTGATGTATTATATGAATATTGTCTCAATTAATATAAATTTAAAAATACCTTATAAGTACTCTAATTCTGTTATTGATACATTACGAATAAATGTTATAATTTTAAATCTCTAACTATAGAGATTTTCATTTTAAAGTAATATAAATGGCAGCACTAAACCAAGATGGTCGCCAGCTCTACAAACTATTATGTATTCTATAAGACGGAGACTTTCTCTCTAGAATAACTATAAGTTTAATGATTTATACATATTGCACACTGTTTTATATCCACAAAAAAGGGTTTTAAAATTAAAAGAACATAAAAATTATATTTAGAGAATTTTAAAATAAAAGAAAGATTGTGTTTGAAGAATAAAATAATGGTAGCAAGGAAAAAATTGAATAAACTGAAAATAAATAAATTTAATGTTGATTTATGGAAAGACGAAAACACAAGAGACATTGATACCAATTGGATGTCTTCGGATACAGTCAGACATACATTAACACATTTTGGAGTAAAAAAAAAGAGAATACCTATTTCTTTGCGCAAAAAACCATCTAATATACCGGCAGTTGAGCCACCACATCCAGGAATGTCTTATAATCCTTCGTTTGAAGATCATCAAAATCTATTACATGAGGTGGCTCAAAAGGAAATAGAGCTTATAAAAGAAGAAGAACATCTTAATAGAGTTACCACAAAGATGTTCAGAAAGGTACATCTATCTATATTCATACATCGAAAGTAGATTATCATATTAGAATTTTATTCCAGGTTTCACCTGAAGAAAAAGAGAATAACTTGATAAAAGAAATGTCAGAGGGTCTAAAATTAGAAAATGATAGAAATCCTAATGAAGATGAGGATGATGACCCAACAGTAAGGTTTGTAAATTCAGTTGTTAGAAACCAGAAGAAAACACGTGTGCAAAGGCGCAAACAAAAAGAACAGAAAGACTTGGCACATAGAAAAAAACAGGAAAAGGTAGAAAGAAAAAAAAGCTCAGATATATATAAATTGAAATTATTAAACAGTCAGTTGGCTGCTAAAGAAAGGAAACAAAAAATATTAAGAGAAAAGAGGTTAAAAAAGAAAGCACTTAAAGAAGCAGGTACTAAAACTCTTAGTAAAGTTAAATTTGAACCCTTAGAACCTGATTTTAAATTATCTAATGAATTAACTGGAAATTTACGAAATACTGAGCCAGCTAATAGTCTGTTGAAAGACAGATTCAAGTCTCTTCAAAAAAGAAATATTGTTGCTCCTGCTAATATTAAATTGTAAGTATATAATAGTTTTTTACATAAATATAAAATTCTGTTTCTGTTAGGTGAATGTGCTAAAAGATTAATTTTTACTAAATTTCTTTAGAATAATTTAAATATTTATAGTAGTTACATAAATTTGTTTTTCTTAAATATTAATTACATTTTCTTTTATATTTTATATTTTTGATACTTTCTTTTAATAAATTTATAGATTTTATTGATAATATCTACCTCTTATTATTACAGGAAACGAGACAAAGCTAGAGTGAAACGCTTTATAAAACCAGATCACAAAATTGATATGACAAAAATTGGCATGAAATAGTCTAAACATGAAGTTATAATTTTTGTAAAATTATGTATATAAATAAAAGTTAAGTAATAATTGCTATGTTTATGTGTAATATTAATAAATAGAAAACATTTTTTTTACACAATTTATTGTCTATAAAAAAACTAAATTACTATTTGAATTACATGTTTTGGAAACGTTATATTATGACATGACTTATTATTTTTGTTAAGCATAAAAAGTTCTATTAAATAATTTAGGATACTAAAATCTGTAAGTATTATGCTAATAACAAGTAGATTTTGTATAAAAAATAAAAAATTATGTTTTTCCAAAGAAATAATAATGCTGATAAATTAAAAAATACCTTTGCAAACAATTTTAAATAGTAGATTTTATTCTTCTATGATGTCAGATTATGATTCCTCTGTGAGCTCATAGTTTGCATTTAATTTGTATTAATTTTCTACATGAAAATCAGTAGTATCTTTGAGAATATCTTCAATGAATGATTCTTGAGATTCTCTATCTTCAATAGATATTTCTTTTTGTTCCTTTACACCATCAATATATTTCATCTAATAAAATTGAATAATAAAAATTTCAAATTTAATTAAATAATCCACATATATTAATTTGATAATATTTATTTACTTCATCTAAAGTTTCTTTACTCGATTCTTCTATAAAATCTACTGTTATTTCAAAATCAATATCTTCAGAGATGTCCTCTATATGTGACACAGATTCTAATTCTTGTGGTATAGTTTCAGACCTCAATTTATTTACATATGTTAATTTTGAAAAATTTTCTTATACAAAAATATTGCATTTTCGCAATATTTTGCAAAACTAAAAGTATATGTAATTAATATATAATTAATGTAATTACTTACGATTTAATAATGTGGCTTCGAAGTTTTAATTGTCTTTTAATAAGTAAATCTCTCAAGAATAAGAATGACTCAATACAACTTAATGTTATTAGATCCTTGCGACTAGAAGGATACTACAAAATATTCAGATATACATACAATTAATGTAATACAAAATTAGTCTTTTAAATAATTAAAATAAATATCGAAACTTTAACGTTATTTACGCAGTTAAAAACTGAAATTAGTATAGAAAGATATTTTAGCATACTTTTAGTAAACACATTGCATTATACTTCAAATCATAAATTGTTTCCAAAAGTGCTCTTATTTTGCATTCTAATTTTTTCAAAATATATCTCGCAACGCTAATTTTTGTTCTTTCTTTATGAAGTAAAGCTTTCAGTGATGAGAAACGAAAATTAATGTCGTTCTCTTCTCGACGGGCATTTTCTATCAATATTAAATATTTCTGTTCTGCATCAGGATCAAGAATATTAATAGATGAAAGATATCCTTTTGTATTGTAAAACTTCTTCCTTAATCGTTTCAGTACTTCATTCTGTACTTTCGCGATTACTATATTTTCTCTTATGAAGGCAGTTCGTACACCCATTCTCTTTTTGTAATCGATTGCTGCATTTCTATACATAAAAAGAACATAATGTTACTAAACTTACATAAATATATATTATTGCAAAATAATATACATAAAGTTAAATAATTATATATATTAATTTATTATTAATATATAATGCGTTATTTGTTATACATTTTTTAAATATATTTAAAAAGAAGAAAAGTATATTTCAAATTTTTGTAATATAAAGAAAAATGAAATCTAAAGTATTACTTAAGAATGATATTAGTGTCAATATTCGATGAAACTCTTGTAGAAATTTGTAATAATTCATTTTTTAACATAATATTTTCTCTCATTAATCTTTGATTTGGCAAATTTATATGTTTGTTAACTTCTTTCTGAAACTGTATCGCTAGATCATGAAGACAATCGTACATTTCATTTTTGACCCTGCATTGAAAAAGTCCTGTAAATCATTTTTAACGAAAAACTTTCTCCTCATTTTTTGTTCATGATAAGATAAATTTTTTCAACGAAACGTATAACGAATAAGATATTAATACATTTCCTTATCGAATTCAATCTTTCGATTAATAATTTCCATCGTTTCTTTTATTTTTTCTTCATTCTCCACCATTTGCACCTCGTTTGCTTGGAACTTTTTTTTCAGTACATCTTGCATTTTTTTAAAATCTTCCAAAACATTAATTCTCACATCTAGAAAATTGGTCGAACTTTTTTCAGAAACATAATTTCTTACGAACAAATATCAAAGAACGGCAGAGTGTAAAAAGAATAAGGAAAAGAAATCTTTATAAGTTACTTAAGACTTTGATCTGAGAAATTAATTCAACCTTCGTTTTTTTGTACTTTTGAGCAAACAGTTCTATTTTCTCTTCGTGTAATCTCTTACTTTCTATTCGGTCATTTTCTATGATATCGATCTTTCCTTTTATACTTTCTACTAAATTATTTTGGGTTGAAAGTAGTTTGCTTAAATTTGCAATCTCTTCAGTCGTTTCTGCATCTACTATAGCTGTTTGTTCATTTGTAGTTTCGATTGCATTTAGTAATTCGTCGTTTCTTTCGTCAAACCTAGATATTAATTTCGATACTGATCCCTAATACTTTCAAAAATGTCCTAATTTTTATCTTTTATTATACTACATAGTATTCAGATGTAGGAAAGCATAACAAAATTAGGAGATGTATTTATGAAGTTTAAATTCGTTTTTAACCTGTTTATTCTATTTTCAATATCTGCAATTTTAATACTATAAAAGGTTTTTTGTAAATTAATAATCGTTGGCAGTCTTTTTTGGTCTTCATCTTCATACGATTGTAATTTTGTTGACAATGAAATGTTTCCCTTATCTTTGCCGAATAAATCCACCATTTTTCGTAAAATAAAAATTGAATACTCTTTCATATACCATATACTAGTATATATGAAAGAAAATAATATAAAAGAAGATTGTCAGTGAATGTTAATATTGTATATATTATTTATGTTATATTGTATATGTTATTCGATTGTTATAAACAAAAACAATATTATGTCAGATTTTTACAATTTGTTATTAAATATTGCATTATCCTCTTTTATTTGGTATTAGTAAGTTTTTCTACATTTGTATTATCTTCTTTTCCTTATACACATGTAGATTTATTACTACAACAATAAATTATTTTGTATTTATATAGTAATTGAAATAAAGATATATATATATATATATAATGGTCGTTTATTAACTTACAACAGTGATTATTAATAATAATAATTGACTTCAATTTCAGTTCAATGAACTATATGTTTTTGATTTATAAATATACTTTGTCAATTTGTATATTTCCTCTGTAAGCAAAATTTCAATGTCAAGAACAAATTGTGTTGTTCATTTGTAGGTTATGTTACCAAGCATCACGGTAAATTTATACGTATAAATACGCAATTAGTTGTATATCATCATCAACAATGTAGCTTTTTTTAGTTTCGAGTTTTTATTTTTCCAATTTTAGAAGCATATAGCCGATATTTGTACAATTTGGAGCTAACTTCAGTGATTCGATACAACAGAACAATATAACACGCAAAATTTTATAAAGCAGTGATGAAACAGCTGATCCATCGATTTTTAAGTGAATAACATATTTCGAAAGCCTAGTGATAATAAAACAATTGTAAAGCACTATCTTTTTCGTATGAAAAGATTATATTTTTGAAAGTGATCATAAATACTCATTTACGTGATAACCGAAAAGATGTGCGTTGACGTGTCTCAATGACGTAACTTTGTCTTTCTGCCACGAAAAGTCGAATCCACCGAAAGGATATTTTAAAATGAATTCGAGAATATCTTTATCAAGCTGTTCAAACTAAAAGTAAGAGTCTAAGTATAATTACTACAATGTAATTTCTTTCATATTTTACGTTATATTCGTTGAAGTTTAGGTTATAGAACACAACAAAATAACATTTTTGTAAATATTGTATACAAAAAATGTTGATGTGTCAAATGTGATTTAAAAGTTGAAGTTTTCCTATTATGATGGCTCAGTAACGAGATAAAAATTTTAATTTATAATACATTTGTATCATAAAAGATATCTGTAGATTATCAATAGAAACATTTTTATAATACATGTTCTTTCTACTAAAAGTTATCTATTGATAACTGATATTTATCTTATTGATATTGAATTGACAACTGAATTGATTTTATATTCACATCAAGGTCAGCTGATTAACAAATTACAATCAAAATATAATTTGGAAAAATGAAGCTAAGAAAAGAGTTGATTTTACTCTTGCTGGTGATGTCTGCTGCCTCAGAGTCAGATGTTTCCAAGAAACGATCAGATACTTCTGAGGAAGAAGCAGAAGAAGATGTTAGTTTAGAAGAAAATGCGTTTGAACATTTGCAAGAACTAAAGGCTTTGCATGACAGTATTTTGAAAATAGTACCAGCCAATGAACCATATCTTAATGATAAAATTACAAAGAGGAAAGAGGGAACGGAAAATGAACCAAAAACAAAGGATGAAAGTCCTGTAATGAAAAATGTCTGGATGAAAACAATGATAGCTCAAACTAAAAATATAGATTTACCAAATAGTAATTTAAGAATTGAAGAAGAGGATAATGAAACATGGGGTGAAGAAGAGCAACTTGAACCTCTTAGTGATGAGCCTCAAGAACCTCTTACTCCGGAGCAACAGGAAGGTATTTCAATTAAAGTTTATTGCAATTTTTATAATATAATTAATTTATATTTTTTGAACAAATAATTAGTTTACTATTTAATTAAAATAAATGTTTTATCATTTTCAGCGGAATTAATATTTAAGAAGGCACAGAGTCTCTTAAATGCAACACGCTCAAATAAAGAAGAAGCCTATAAGTTATTAACTTCTGCAGCAATTCTGGGACATCGAGAAGCTTGGTCTATGTTAGCATGGGCTCAGTTGTTGGGTACACAATTTGGTTCAGCTTCTTCTGGTCAAGATATTTCAGCAGCTTATGAGATTTTTAAGGAACTTGCTGAAACTGGTTTACCATCTGCTCATATGGTTTGTAAATTTTTTTTATATGTATTTATATGGTTTTTTATCTATAATAATGTAGGATCTTACTACAATTAGTTTCTTTAAAATGGATTAAACAGGTGTTGGTTAAACAGGAAACGACGGTTGTTTAACGCGAACTAAATACAATAACGTACTATAATTAAGACAACTAAATAGTTAATTTTCAACTCTCGTCACCACGGTTCCAACGCTCTCTCTCACGCGAACCACACCCTCTCGACAACGCAGTTCGCACTCTCTGACTTCTCAACTAACACTGACTATTAATTCATTTTTCTCCCTTAGCATCCCTTTATCTTTTCTCTTAGCCCCACAACGCACGTGTTCCGCAACCGCTCGTGGCCAGGGTCACGTAGGCCTCTTCCGCGTAGCTATTCGATTGAAGAACCGACGATACATTTTTGGGCCTGTCGGCATTTAGGCTTTCTCGCGACATTGTTTATGGTTCGCCCGGTATCTCTTAGACTTTTCATCCACGATACTACAATATGTTACATTATTATTATATGTATAAATGAATTAATAAATAGGAGTTGTAAGTTAATAAATATCTATGGGCAAATTATTTTCAGGGTATGGGTTTTCTATATGCGACTGGATTAGGTGGAGTACAAGCATCACAAGCAAAGGCATTGCTACATTACACAGTAGCAGCACTTGGTGGAGATACTCGTGCACAAATGGCCTTAGGCTATCGTCACTGGGCTGGAATTACAACTCCAGCTTCTTGTGAGAGAGCTTTAGATTTTTATCGAAAAGTAGCCAACAAGGTTGCAGAAGAGGTTTCCCTTAGCGGAGGACCAGTTGTTCAGAGAATTAGACTTTTAGATGAACAGGAGAATCCAGCATACAGCTCAGGAATCTTTGATCAAGATCTAATAGAATATTACCAATTGTTAGCAAAAAAAGGAGATATACAAGCTCAGGTGGGATTAGGGCAATTACATTATCAAGGTGGAAGAGGTGTACCACTGGATCATGAAAGAGCATTACAATATTTTCAACATGCTGCTGATGCTGGAAATCCCCTTGCTATGGCTTTTCTAGGAAAGGTAATAAATATTAAATTTTAAACTAAATAGTAACTTATTATTTTCTGTTATGCTACAGATATTTTTGGAAATTATATAATGTTGGTATTCATTAAATTATATTTAATAGTATATCGTATTTTTATAGATTTATTTAGAAGGCAGTGATATAGTTAAACAGGATAATGAAACAGCATACAAATACTTCAAAAAAGCTGCTGAACTTGGAAATCCTGTTGGTCAGAGTGGGTTAGGTCTTATGTATCTTTATGGAAGGGGCGTTGAAAGAGATACTGCAAAAGCTCTTCAGTACTTTAGCCAAGCTGCAGAGCAAGGATGGGTTGATGGACAACTTCAACTTGGCAATATGTATTTCAGTAAGATTAAAAAAATTCATTTTTTTACTTAATAAATTTTATACAATTTATTGTAGTTATCCTAATAACACAATTGTCTAATAGGTGGTACAGGAGTAAGACGCGATTACAAATTAGCTAACAAGTATTTTAGTTTGGCTAGTCAGTCTGGTCATGTTTTGGCATTCTATAATTTGGCACAAATGCATGCTACTGGAACAGGCATGATGCGTAGTTGCCCAGCTGCTGTCGAACTTCTAAAAAATGTTGCAGAAAGGGGCAAATGGAGCGATCAGCTAATGGTTGCTCACACAGATTACAGAGAAGGTAGAATAAACGAGGCTTTCGTCAATTATGCTCTCCTTGCAGAAATGGGTTATGAGGTAGCACAGAGTAATGCTGCATTTATATTGGATAAAGGAGAAACATCAATATTATCAGAAGAAGAGGGATTAGTTAGGGCTCTTGCTTTATGGGCAAGAGCAGCTGCTCAAGGATATTCTACTGCTCAGGTATGTTATCTTTTGCATAAATTAAGTAAGGAAAATCATTTATCCGAAAATTATTGAATTATTATTAAAGATTTTATCTACTATTATTTGCAAAGAATTTATTATAACAGGTTAAATTAGGAGATGCCCATTACTACGGTCGTGGAACAAAAGTTGACTATGAGGCTGCAGCTACTCATTATCGATCAGCGTCTGAGCAACAACATAATGCGCAAGCAATGTTTAACTTGGGATACATGCATGAACGTGGCTTGGGTCTTGCAAAAGATCGGCATCTTGCCAAACGATGTTATGATCTAGCGGCTGAAGCTAGTCCAGATGCAAGAATTCCTGTAGCACTGGCTCTCATTAAACTTTCATTTTTCTTTGGACTGGAATATCTGCAAGAATTTAGCCTTGCTGATCATTTAAATAAGTGGGACCAGCTTTTGGGTCAAAACTGGGACTTATATCTTATCGGATTGCTCACTGGCATGCTCAGTTTAATTATTTATTTTCGCAGGCCACAACCACCACCTCCACCTAGAATTAACTAGTTCTTAATTACCTTTTTTCGAATCTATTTCTCTTTTTCTTTTAGATGAAGTAAAGTTTGTTACTGATGATTCATAAATACATGCACATGTGTGCATATCGATATGTTGTTTTTATTGAGCACCTTGTTTATGTTTAAATTGTTTGAAATTCTAGTGAAATTGTGAACAGTTTGTATTTCAGAAATTTGATAGTGTGCGAGTATGTATGTATGTATTATTGATCTGTATTTATTATGTCAAATTCTGAAGTTGATAGATTTGATAATGGTTAAGTAATATTTTAGAATTCTTTAACTTCACTTATACATTGATTTTTTGCTTTCTGTATATATACAAAACGAAATCAGATTTTAAAGAAATCTTCACATTTTAAGCATTTGCCATTTGTTTAGTTTGTATGGATTTCTTTAAATTTTTAAATCACAAATTATTCATAAATTGATTTGGAATAGATTTTTATACTTAATATTTCCATACATATATGTATGTATATTTCGAAAAAATATAGAAATGATAATAGAATCACAAAAAAGAGTGTAAATATTTACAAATAGAGTGAGTATAATGTTTAAGATAGAAAAAATATAAGATAGGAAACATCTTTTCATTATTATACATTTATATACAACAGGTAAGTTTCTAGGAAATATATTTTTATGATAATGTATAAAATGTATGTATAAATTAATAACATTAAAATTATGTTTTTTGATAAAGGTAAGATTTATGTAGAATACTTTATTTTACTTAAAATGATTTGTAAATTACGCCTTCATATATTGACATGGGTATGTTCTGTTCTAAAAGATGTCTTTTGATTAAAATTATAAATATTTGTGAATGAAGATATATCTTTCATGTATTAATGTATAAACATTCCTTCACCGATTATGATGTTTACAAATGTATTATTTATTATTATACACTAATAAAATTTTATTACAATTCTTTGAAAGGATTAAGAATATTATTTATTAGGTTTTTTCTGGACTATATTGAGTAGATATGTAAAGATTGAAGAAAGTTTTGAATGATAATAATGAAAAGAGAGTTTAAGCATAATTATAAAAGTTATTTGTACAGAAAAAAAGCAAATTTAATTTTTTGCGCAAAGTAATTTAGAGATGTTATAATTAAATGACGTATATATGTTAAAATCTCTGAAAAAGATTCGAGAAGGCTTTGAAGATTAAACAGAAGAAATGATTTCATTATGAAATGATTTGTCAAATTCTTTCGTTACCGTGAAACTAGAGAATTATCGATCTAACAAGAAATACCTTCGTAGATTGTTCCTTAATGTGACGTACAACGGTTTAATTCGTTTATAACCGGCATCTGATTGATAGCAATGCAACGGGCTAGAAGGAAAAAAAGCAAAAGTAAAAAAAAGAAAGTGAAAAAGAAATGTATCGACGAAAGGGAGACCCTGTCTTACGAACAAGAGATCTTAGATAACAACAGACAGTTGGCACGGTAAGTAACGGTTTACGTACAAATGTAGTAGATTTCAGGCTATTTAGTTAAATCATGATAAATATTTCGATTAATCGAAAATTGAGTTTGATTTCATTTTATTTATTATTAAATGTGTTGTTACAAATTATCGTGTTTGATTTAAAAAAATTTATTTCAAAATTTATGAATATACTGTATTTTATAATTTTTAATATACATATGTACAAACTATATAAATTATATATTATATATATTAAGAAAGAAATCGTTAAAAGGCTAATAAGATGTTATGACACTGTATTTTATGCATACAACAAAAAATAAACAATGTGCGATTTAATGATCGATAAGACTCGATAATTTTTAAAAAATAAATATACATTTTATGAACTTGAACATTGTTTAATCCATTTTAGCGTTAAAATTATTTAATAATTAATAATTAATATTTGATGTGCAATTGAAATTATTTTCTTTTTTATTTACGATTGACATCCAAATATTTTCAGAAATAATGGTCGATATAATGTTTTCTTTATAAAATAAATGAACAATTTTTTTGTTTAAGATATTTTTTTTTATCAACGAAAATGTGAAAATGGTAATAAGAATAAAAAATACGGCAACAGGATATAAAACGGTACCTACAAAAACAGTTTCTTTTAAAAATAGTTTTTGTGCTACTAGAACTAACGAAAATATTTAAAGAATATAAAAATAAGAAAATAAAGAGGGTGAATTAAAAAATGAGACAGTTGAAATGTAAATATAATGCAAACTCGAAAGAATGTTTGGATTAATGGAAATAAATTAGATTGAGAAGTCGAAATGAAGAACTGGAGGAACAAGCAGAACTTGCAAAAGAGAAGTTCCGGCAGTTGGAAGAAGATCGCTCGGATGTAATCGCACATTTAAAAAGAAGTCTAGAAGAAAAAATTGAAGAGTCAAAGGAGCTTTCTGAAAGACTCACCGCTTTAGAAGAGTTACGAAAAGATGAACTGGCTGCTTATAAGAAAAAGGAAGAAGCGATGGATAACGAATATCGCACGATGGAGAATAATTTGAGCGCAGAAGTTAAACTAGCTGGTGAAATATAACAGTTAAATTAAGTTTAATTATTTACGATTGGTTTAATTAGCAACAATGTCAATATATTGATGATATGATATCATTTTCTTCGAAAATCTTTTTTTATGTGTAGTGTTAGTAACTGTTTTAAGTGTATTGTAAGACAACAAAATTTTATTATGTAATATAATTCTTCTCTTTTGATTAGCTGGTAAATTAAATGCACTGGAAGATTGGCGATTAGCTCGACTTGATCTGTTACAAAAATTCGAGAAACAAGAACAGGAAATGGCTGAACAGGAAAAGCGACATAAGGAAGAACTTTACGAAGCTGAGAAGTCTGTGGTAGTCGGAAAATCAGTGTATGTTCTGTTAAAAGACTTGATTATGTTTAAAAAAGAAATTTCACCTTTATTTATATTTAATATCCCATAGTTTTATATTTAATTACTTTTAGTTCCATATATTTTTACAATGAACTAATAAGTTATGAATTTTAATAATTCCAAAATATTTTATAAAAATGATTCATTCATCTAAAATATTTCATTCATGTAAATATGTCTAATTTTCTAAATATTTTGTAAAATATTTTGTAAAAAGACAAAATTCTATTTATGAACAAAGTTGTAATCTTATAGAGGTTTTCAAATTATGTAGGGTTGACTGCATTGTCCCACTTAATTACATACATTTTGGATATTTACTATCCATGAAGGATATATGCAGCTACCTTCTGAAATACTGTGAATCTATGTATCTCGCTTGTGATCGTTAAATCTAGGAATATAGAAAAATTTACGAGCCGATGATTGCGGTAACTGTATGCAATCGCGATGAATGTGTGCAGGATGCAGAAAGAGATGAAAGAACATTTGCAAATTTTATCGGAGAGACTTCTGAAGGCGGTCACATTGCGGATAACGGAAGTCATGAATCGTGCAATTCATGAAAACGTGGCATTGAATCGAGATCTTGATAAATTGCTGAAAACCAACAGAGAACTCGATGCCATCAACATCGAAAGCAAGAAAACGGAACAAACGTTAAGGCTGAAATGCGAATTGTTCGAAACCGAGACGCAGATAATATTGAATAAAACGCTGAAACAAAGGCATGCGATTCATCAAGTCGTCGAGGTGATATTATTATTATTATCGTTAAGGTTAAAATGAAATTTAGCTACCTCTATCGTCTTCATATCAACAAACTAATATAGTTTAACTAATAACGCATTTCACATAAAAATAGATATAAAGTACAAGTAACAAGTGTATATAAATAATTCCACAGGAATATGAATCGTTGATTATGTATTATGGACAAGTACAGAGAAGTAATGTTCGTCTGAAGCAATTGCAAAGTATCTTAGAAAATATAATTAAACGAAAAGATGCACTCCTAGATAAGGAAATAAAACAATACGAAAAAAATATCTTGATGGCTAGAAATGAAAATAAACGATTAGTGAAATTAATTCAGAACAAAGAAAAAGAATTGGATGCACTTAAAACTATTTTGAATACTGCTACCACATTTCTTAACGAAGCTTTGCAGGTGGTTATGATTATTTAATTTCTCTTCATTTTTTTTTACATTTATATCTATTTTTCTATCAATTATTTTATATAAATAAATTTATATAGGTCACAGAAAAAGCTTATAATAACCAACAATGCCTTGGAAAAATGGCACCAAAACTATTGCAGTCTCTCATGGAAATATTGCAAACTGAGACCATTACTAGTGCTGTAGATTACTCACCATCAGAGGTGCATATTTTAATATTGAACCTAACTAATAAAGAACCATAAATCGAAAAGTTAAATCATACATAAAAAGTTTAATTATAATTTAAAAACGATGTACATATATTTTATAGATTGATAATATTGATTGTAAATACACATTGGGATGTTTGGGACTTATTGAACCCATTAAAGAAGGAAAGGTTGCTAAAAAAGAAAAGAATGATATTCAAGAAGAAGTACAAGAAGGAGAATCATTGAAAGACTTGGAATGTATACCATCATGCTTATTGAGTGATATTAGTTCTAGTGTTTCCTCTCCTAAAGAATAACCAATTTTGTATTGTATATTTTAGTTGTGGTAATTGTTATATTGCCACATATATTAAATAACACAAAAATTACATTTGTAGAATAATATTTTCATTCGCAATATTTATGATTTTAAAACAATATTAACATTTTATTTATATTGGTAATTTAAAAAAGATGCACAATAATATTTCCGTTTTTTAAATAGAATTAAAATTTAAACAGAATTAAAAGCAATGCATTTTATTCGTTATACAATCGGGCATATTTCATTTACGAGACACTTAATGTTAAAAGTTTGTGCAATGTACATATACATAGGTTTTTTGATTGAAATACTCTTTAAATTTTATACAGTTATATAGAAAAATATAATAAAAATAAATCAAGCTACCCATGGCATTTTAATTAATTAATTAAACGTATTAATATTTCACGCCATGAGATTGAATCGATCTATTAAATATATAACATGTTTTCTTCAAAATGGCTTCCCAAATATTCTAGCAAAGTTCGTTGATTTCTCTTCGCGAAACACTATGTATATATAAATTTCGATATATATATATATTTACATAAAAAGAGAAAATAGAAAAAATGCCTAAAAAGAAACAAGGAAGGTTGGTGAAGTTATTTTAATAAATAATAATTTTAATAATTTATTTAACTATAACTTTTTAAATTATTATACAGAAGAATATTTTATTACAAAAATTTATATTTTGTCACTTTATAATAATTAAACTGTATGTAACTTAATAAAGGTTAGTAACGTTAAAATATTTAAAAAAACATCCAGGACTTTTATTTGTGAACATAAAGATACAAAATGTGTAATTTATATAATAATACATTAAACGTCAAAAGAGGTTAGGTTATAAAATAAATATTGGAGTTTCATTCTTATCAATATTGAAATAATAACAGAATAGAAAATTAATATGAAATTCAGTTAAGTCTCTATTAATATAAATGTACTTAAATTAAGAAATAACTATTTCTTCACTATTTTTTTAATATTAGAAGAAGTATTATTCTTTTACATCTTTTTTTTAAATTTAATTCCTTATTTTTAATTTTAATTAAAAAATAATATTTATTTTATATACATATAGAGGTAAAACAAGAAAAGAAAAGAGGGAAGTTAATGAAGATAAGGAAAAGCAGTACTTCGAAGAAATTATTGATATAGATGAAAATACAACAAAAGATTTTGAATTTCTATCAAATGCTCCAATTTCTAAAAATGATGACTTTGTTTTTCAATCAGAAAAAAATTGGGATGTTGATGTTTTCAAATACTCTGACTTTTTTACAATTGATCTAAAAACATTATCTGCAGCAATAGAAGCAATTTCATTTAATGAAAATGTTAATATTGATGCAAAGTATTTTACTGTAAGTTTAATAATATATCAGACTAATTTAGCTTAATCCTGACTCTTTAAAAAATAAGTAAATATTACTGAAGTATTATTAACCATTGCAGGATGACCAATTAACAGATATCTACAACACTGTGGAACGAGGTAAAGAAAATTATAATAAAATATTAAGTGACTCAGAAAAGATGATTGTAAATAATACAAAACATGAAGACGAAAATCAGGATTTATTAGAAAATACAGCTGATGATTTAGACTTTTTATTGTCATGTCATAAACCTGTGACTGATCCTTTGATAGTTGTGAAATCTGTATCTCTTTCTTCTAGCTCTGGTATATGTTTATGCATATTTAGAATGAAATACTTTATTTGAAACTGTTACTTTTAAGAGGCTAATGAAATACATATTTGTTACAGATTCAAAAATAACAAATAAATCTAATACGTCAACCAAATCTTTGGACTTAGAAAAGTGGCTAGATTCTATTTTAGATGATTAACTGTGAATAATTTATTATATTGTTATCTCTGCAAAAATTTCAGAAAATCAAGATAAATATTTCTGAATATTTGCATATGAACCAAAACAAAAAATTTATTTTTTTCTGAATAAACATTATTAAATAAGCATTAAATAGCATAACAAATAGATTAATAAATATTAGAGTATATTCTTTTTTGTGATATATTTCAACCTTTTTTTTACATAGACATTTCAAATTTTATAACAGATATAATTACACAATTTTCTTTTCAACAACATGTTGTATAAATCTGACATATTTTTTATTTTATATTGTTGGATGACTGGATTACTTGTATAAAACATTTATTTGTAAATTATTAATCTTTAAACACACTACCAATATCACTAAATCTAAGGCTAACTCACATTTCTAACTATAATCTCATACAAACAAATACATATCAAGGAGCCATTTTTTTTAAACAATTCATTGGTAATGTAAGAAATGCATTGTCCAATCTGCTCTGTAGAGTAAAATTTTATTTTAATCACCAAACTGCATATTGAGAAATGCTGTCATTTTATCATAAACTATAAGCATAATTGCACCACCTGGACCTAATCGTAAGATCTTTGGTAACAATCCTTTATACAAGGCTCTAAATCTAAAATAAAAATATTCACAAGCTATGAATATTAAAAAGCATTTCATTGTGTACTTACTGGTTGTTAATCAGATGCAATGAGATTATGCAAATAAAAGAAGAAACACTACATGTATGAAATTATAAAAAATAATATAATTGTATAATAATAAAAAAAAAATAATTCAGAATGTCTAGAATAAATATAAGAATCTGAGTTAATAATTTTTTACCCTTCATTTTGATAAACTAAGTAAATAGTTTGCAGAGTACCCTTATACTGGATTGTTCCTTGTGGACCTTGAATACGACTTTTAGCAACATCAAAAGGTATGTTCATACAGGATGCCACCGTCCCAGCTATAAAACCTATAGCAAACTAAAAAATACATGTTCTTTTTTTAATTACATACTGATATTTATAATAAATATATATCCTTTTTCATTACTAAATTAATTATAAATAATATAAATGAAATGCCTTACATTTTAAGGCTGAAATATACCTTCAGAAACAGTTCTGGAACATATTCTTTTTGTTTATTCAGTCGAAGAATCATAGAACGATAAATCCCAAAATAAAAAGCATTGAAAACAGCATTTCTCATTATTGTAGCAGATAAACCTTTATTAAGACCATTTAGTCCAAAACCTTGGTTGTAAAGAATATGTCGAGTAACAGCAATAGTTGATGGACTATCACTGATATGTTTACGATTAGACTGCATTTGTACTTTAACTACTTCAAAAGGATTTATTAAAATTGCCTCTGTTACACCTGTTAAGAATCCAGCACAAAAAAATGCCTAAAAGGCATTATATAATTGTTAAAAATTTACATATTTAGTAACATACTTTAAACATTATGTTATTTCATAATGTACATTACACATTGAAACATTCAGTTATAAAAGGTTTAAATATGTAAACAAGTATGGCTAGTTTACTTAAAAGAATGATACACTACTTATAATAATATGGCTAAGATATTAAGAAGCTAATTAATTAATAAAATTAAATAAAAAAGATATATTTGTATCTTATCCAAGTAAGTTGTAATATACCATAATAATCTTATAGCTATAATTATTTTTAAGAAGTAGATCACACTTGTTTGCCTACATATCTCATAAAACTTTCTCTAGACGTTTTTTTTTATTAATAGAAGTACATCAAAGAAATTTTCCAATGGAATACATACCATTGACTGTGACATGTGATTATTAAAAAGCTTCTTGTACTGTTCAAAGGAGAAAAACTAAAAAATTAAAAGACATAGAAAAAATAGATATAATATTCATATAAAATTAGTAATCTTTGAACTAGATTTCATTTTAACAATTTACAATGAAAATAACGAAAAAAGAACTGTTTCATATTACATACTTTCACAGCTCTTTTAGGAGTTTCCATGATAATTGGCGGTAATATACCTTTCCAAAATGCTGCAACTCCCTCATTGTTATACATTTTATTCATACAATCTCTAATTCCTATGATAGAAATATAAATAAAAAAAATGTTTACAACTAATTAAAACAAGACATTAAAATACATATCACAATAAAGTAACAAAAGTAATGCTAAAATAAAAACATATACAAATAAACGATACAATGCCTGTATAGTAAAGAGCATCTTGAGTTCCCATTTTAACTTGCAATTGGAAACGTGTTTTAATAAGATCCATGGGGTGCATTATACAAGCTTCTACAAAACCTGCAGAACCACCTGCACCAATCTGAATGATAGCCTCCTTTATAAGACTTGATTTACGTTGAGTAATTTCTATATGTGCCATTTTGTTTCAGCCTTTTTTCCTAGGTGCTTAATTCATTAACTTTCTTAGCTTTTTATGAAAGAGAAAACATAATTTTCTTCTAGAGATTTTTCTTATACTTTATTTTGATATACATATATATTTAAAAAATGATACATATATATACATATGTAATTAATGTTATTCATTTATACAAATGATTCTTATAGTCTTACTTATTTAACATATTAAAAATATCAACCTACTTATGCAATTTAAATATTTTTTCATGTTGTGTTCTTTTATCTACTTATTAAATATTTTTATTTACTATTAAAAATATTATGAAATATTATGAAATAAATGAAGTTTTAACAAAAATGTTTTGTAAGTAATCAAATTTAAATTAACTACTCTTTCTTATTGATCAAGTTTCATTATCATTGCTACTATATTGCAATTATCTACTTCATAATAAATTTTTTAAGAGAATATTTTTGAGTATTTAAGTACTCAAGAAGAAATATTTTTTGATATAGAAAGTTTAGTAAAATGATTTGCCAAATTGATCTATGTTATAAATTGCCAAACATAAATAAACAAAAAATATGTTTTTGGTAAACACATGCTTGTTTTAATTTTTATAAAAATATTGAGTTAATAAAAAACATATTATTTAGAACAATTTTTTTTAACAAAAATGAATTTTTTTCATGCAAAAGAAAAAATGTTGTTACAACACTAACGAAGAAAATGAGATAATTACATCTTTAATATACGGTTTTACAATGACTATAACAAACTTATACTAAACCAAAGTACAGAAAATTATAAGAGCATGATAAGGCAATATCTTGTCACTCTCTTGAACAATATTACGTAATTACAATCTTTAAGTTAATTGTAAGTTAAGTCAGAATCTTAAAGCTGAAATGATTCGTTTTCAAATGCATTGCTATATGCGTCACTTTTAAGTTAAAATTATGTATAAAATATTTAGTCAAAAACATTCTTTACTTTTCTGTGTATAATTTTAGAAACTTATCATATAACTGAATTTATGTCAATTATATGAATGCACATTACGTATTTTCAAAATTATTTATTTTGAATTAAAATCGTCGATTTAAAACTAATCATCGAAAGTATTTATTAACCATTCAAAAAAAAAAAAAAAATCGAAGTTAATTAATAGATAAATGTAAATATTTATAACAAATATTATTTAACACAATTTATATATCACAGTCAAAAGAATAATTAATAATTCATCATTTATTAATTGGTATTGGTATAATATTAAAGTAGAAAATATTGTTTAATTTACTTAAATACATTACATGCATTACAATTACAAATATATTCTTGACCATACAAATAATTTGATTTCTTAAACTAGCAGGAAGGAAAACTAGTTTATAAATATACTAGTTTCTTTGTTCAATCAAGGATATTAAAATTGTGCAGCACTTCTCATACATTTTTCTTTTATTTTTCTCACATTTATATTAGAATATCTAAATATACATTACGATTTTTATAACCGAAGACTTAATTTTAATGTAGATATTTTTCATTATACCACTTTATGCAATAATATAAAAATTCTATATCTTTTACATCCAAATAAGTAATGATAACTCTTATAATTAAAAGATAGAATTAAAGGATTTTATAAGTAAAAGATTAAGAAGAATAATTAAAGAATTCTAAATATTTTTAAAGTATATAACATTTATTTTCTAATATATTTCAAAAATATTGAACTGAAATTGAAGCTGAAAATATTACAAGGGATATGATTTTCTATTTTATACTGGATAAATGTAGATACTCTATGTTTTGGAAAAAATCAACAGAATAATAGTACATACTATACATATAGTATTAATGGTGGTACTACTACTAATACTAGTATCTTCAAAAGTATAAAAAAAAGTATATATTCTATATATTCTAGTTACTGTAGACTTAAAAAAGAGTATGTTTTCTACACACAATAGTTTTTATAGAAAATTTACGAAATATTTTTTCAAAAGATGTTATAAAATTTTGATTAATTAAAACAAAGCTATTGTATACAATAAAGTATTTTGTACACTAAACAATTGAATATTTCCATCTAATAAATTTAGTCCTTTACTTTTTCATTTGACTTGACTTTTCGATCTAATATTTTTATTTTGGGATCAAACAAACACTTCGTTGCTTTGTTACACTTTGTTATATTAAAACATTCCAATTAATCCTTTTCTTAGCCACAAAAATACAAGGAATGTTAATTACTGTTAGCATTGTTATTTACAAAAAATATAAATTTAGAACAACCAATGAATTAATTATATATTAATGTTTTAAAGCACGATAGTATAATTAGATCGCTGTTAGTTTTTAATCGCATCCATCGTGCCAAGATATTCTGATTGGGTAAGTTAATTGTATATATAGATAATTTTATCAGTTGTTGAAATAGCCTGAGATAATAATGAATTCTTTATTCACCTTCGTGATATTCCGTTTCGTTTAAGTAAACCGTATTTGCAGCCTTGAATTATTATCGCTACCATTTTGTAGTTACAGTAGTTCCTTGTTGATTGACGGTCAGCTTAATTAGTTTTTGAGGGAAATAATATGGGAAATATAGGAATCGCTCACAAGGTGAATGCAAATTGAATACAAATATTAAACATACTTGTCTATGGGGCACTGTGTTTTAGTCAGTAGCCTACTTCACGAAGCTACTTGCAAACATCGGTGGGGATAAAGATAGTCAATAAACAAAGTAAAATTCTGGCCAGTTAACACGGCACCACCACTACTTCTCTGTGGCATTACTTCTGCCGTTCTGCCTATCATCGTAATGTCATATCATAGTCGATAGTAGTATATACTACTGACTGCTGACAATCAAATACCTAGTCACGAAACGTCACGCTGAACGAAACGCTGAATCTTTTTTTATTTCTGTTATATTTTAATTTCTATACGGACGAAATTTCAATAATATGGACATTAGGCATAGAAAGGTTTGTTTCCAGCATTTTCTTCTTAGTAAATTTCGTATAGGGTATTTAAATAGGATTTTCTTTTTCTCATCGATTGTATATGTATTTCGTATTATCGTTTAAATTTGAAAAATGGATTGTAATATAACCTAAATTCAAGGCAAATATACTTTTACATGTATATGAAAGTGTAAGTTATTAGTAACAATGCGTTTACAATAATTTAAATGGTGTAGATAATTTTGTAGATATAGATTAATATATCTTTTCTTTAATTAAGAAAGATTTGTTCTAATTCAAACAATTGTATGACGAAACACTTACAAAATAATTGATGAAGTAATGTCAATTAATAATCGAGAGTTCAGTTACGTAACTTTTGAAGTAAAATTCCATAAATGTAAAACATTTTACCATTTTGTGAAAACTTCTAACTTTATAACACATATATGTTTGTTGATGTTACAAAAGTCTGCAAATTTTTACAAATTATTGAGTAATTTCATATCAAGCTATGGTTAATTTTGAACTGTAATACAAAAATCAAAGCGATTGCAGAGAATTTCATCATGTTGGTATTATATCAGTATAGTTTATGTTTCTTCATTGTTTATGACATTATAGAGTTTATTTCAAATTAATTTTTACCCCGAGTTTCTTAAAGTTTCAATAAAATAAAAATACGTTTTATTTAATTAATATTTTTATTCATAAAACGAAAGAATGTATATCTTTGTAATGCTTTTTATATTTAAAAGAATAGAAATATCTCTAGTATTCAAAATTAATTATAATTTATATATACACACTTCTAAATTAATCATGAATTAGTATATAGTAGTAATATATTTGTATTAAATCTCGCAAAATTTTCCGCAAGAAATGTTCTAATATTAGTAATGTTTTTTATTTAGCCTTAAGTTGTGAATGTATTAAATAAATACATGGATTTTCTAGTAAATCAGAAATCTGTGGTTTTAAATATTAATATTTAATAGAATGTCTTTTTTATATTCTACTCTATTTTTCCACTATGCAGCATACATAAAATTTTGGAAGTTCCGTATATAGCGAGTATATGATGCTTTTATTTTCTTCAACTATTTCTCCATATAAAGAAACCAAAACTACCTTCGTTGCCTACATCAGCTACTTGAATTGCATTTTAGATGCGATATATTCCAGTGAGTTTGAAATTCCTTGCAATTTTGTTTATTTAATTGTATATTGTAAACATTATCGATATGAAAATTATTAAATTTGAGGTTATCGAATCTTCTAATTTCATAATTATAAAAGTGTCATTGATGTCAACAGCTTTAAATATATTTACTTGTATTCTGTATTCTGACCGAAATAAAAATGTTTTTGCATGTTTAAATTTGTTACTTTGCATTTTTCTTGTTATAAAATGGTATAATAAAAATATTTAAACTCACTTTATAAGCTAAATCATGTTTTATGCCAATTAGGAATAAGAGTCCTCATGAGAAGTAATCTTTATATACTTGAAATCAATATATTTATCTTTCTACAATAATGTTAATGTTTTTTTTAAATCATCAACTTTCATATGTTTTGAGTGGCAAAAAATATAGGTGATTCTTCAATTTGTTGATCAGTTTAAACATTGCAATTACCTTCACAAATTTTCCTTTTAAAAATCCTTATAAAATTTTGTGTCTTTTTATAGTTGAGATATAAGCAATTAATTTAGAAAAATCCTCAACAAAACTCTAATTCTAAATGAAAACAAACTGTATGTAGTATAAAATGTTTCATTGGTTATATATTTGTTTAATGTATATCTAAAATAAATTCATATTGCATTTTCAGTTAAGAACAGAAAATGAAGATATTATTGAAGCAGATCACAAACCTCGAATTAAAAAGGGTCATCCAGGCAAAAAATATTTTGTCGTTATTGCCTTATTGGGAATTCTCTTCCTAGGATACATAGCAATAGCGTATGTTTTATAATATATTATAATAGTTAGGACAACTTAATAAATATTAATATTTTTAAAAATTATTATTATTTTTCTATTGTTTTATAGTTTAATTGAACAAAAAGTGATTTTTCATAAAAAATTAAGTAAAATATATTTTTTAAAATAGTAATCAAATAATAATAATTTGAACAATTTCACTTTGTTTTTTCAGATATGACTTAAAGCCAGTACGTCTTGGGAGTAAGGCAATTGATACATTGGCTTTTTCCTTTAATCTACAAAAACCATTTTATGTCGTAGTAATTGATGCAGGCTCCACTGGTAGCCGTGCTCTGGCCTTTAGTTTCCATGAATCGATTCTTGGTGGCAATTTGGTTTTGGATGGTGAACTCTATACAGAAACAAAACCAGGCGTTAGTGCTTATGCTGAAAAACCTAAAGATGCGGCAAAATCTCTGACTGTATTATTAGATAAGGTGAAGGAAGTTGTTCCACAAGTAGAATGGCAACATACACCTCTCAACATGAAAGCTACAGCTGGTTTGAGACTTCTTCCTGGACATAAGGCTCAAGAAATACTCCAAGAATGCAGGAAAATGTTTGAAGAAAGTGGTTTTCAGGTATGTGCCTAATATTTATGAAACTAATAATGCATAATAAAATTTTTCAAAATGTCTTCTATACACACAATTTGTTTTATGTTTAGATAATTACTTTTCGTTTTGACTTAAAATTTTCTAAGGATTTCAGCATGTCTTAGATCGCTTTAATTAGCATATTAAATGATTTTTATGTTTATGATCTTAAAAAATAGAGATATATAAAATGTAGTAGATTCTGGACACATTACATAAAAGAGGAAGTTATTTAGTATGCTAATTTAAAATTGCTTTTAATATCTAACAATTAATTAGAGTTATATATGTTTTCAAAATCCTTACATTTTCACTTTGTTGTAGTTTCTTTGTTTTAAATGTATTTTTCTCAGTGATAAAATATTCTTGTATTGTCTTCAGTAGGATTGCACACATATTTCTTCCAGAGGATGAAACTAGGTGGTGTATGTAATAGATCAGTATACAGCATGAATATCATATTAGAGAAATTAGATGCTTGATTTGTATAAAGCTTAAAAATAATATGCAAAATAGCAAATACAAAATTATAACATTTTTGTACACAACATTTTTTAAAAGTATTATTTAATTATTTCATAAAATAATCTTCCATACTTATATATTAGATATATGTTTATATATATACACGTATTTTTTACTTTAAAAATTTAAAAACTGTATATATAACAATAGCTGACTGTAAAATAAAAAGATGCTTCTTTGCTATTTAAGTTTTAACATTAAAATAGGCGTTCATTGTTTATTCTATGTGTATTTTAGATTTCTAAAAATTCGATTTCTATAATGGATGGAACAGACGAAGGAATATTTTCTTGGTTCACTGTAAATTTTCTATTGGAACGTTTTAATACGCACAATCCTGGTAGCACAGTTGCTGCACTAGATCTTGGTGGAGGTTCTACACAAGTGACTTTTTCACCTAATTCTATACAGGTATAATGAAATAAATATAATTTTAATATTTGAAAATGTGGAATAATGAATAAGAACATAATTAAAATAATCATGATATAGTATTTGATCAAAGATATCAAATATATTCAATTAGAATCATATGAACAATCATTTCATATGAAAACAAAATAAAAAATGTATTTGATAAAAATTGTAATAGTATTATATTTATATATAGATATATTACTTATAACATTGATTTATTTATAGGATTTTTAACTTTATGTACTTAAAAAATCATGACTTAAATACGAATTTTTACTTTTTTACATAACTAGAATTTAGCTTAGGATTTATTTATTGCACAAAATGCAACTGTTTTTATTAATGATAAAAGAACACATTTTTAATTTATTTAAAACATATTTAAAATTTGTTCAGGAAAAAGGACTTGATGGACATACATATTCTGTCAATATCTTCAGCCATAACATGAGTGTTTACACACACAGCTACTTGGGTATGGGTCTTATGGCAGCAAGGAAAGAGATTCTGACAAATGGAATGAACTTGGATAGTGTAAACCCAAAAGATACAATAGAAGTACGATCAGAATGTGTAAATCCCATAGTTTCGACAGAATGGAGTTATGGCGGATTTAATTATATTATTAAAGGACCCGTGAATGCAACTCATAAACTAGTCAAAACACAAAACTTTGCTGGTGGAGAAGTGGACAGGCCAATTGTCAATTTTCCAGAATGCTCAAAAATTATTGAAAAATATGTTAGCAAGATAAAAAATAAACCAGAAGGTTTGAAAGATCATGAGATTTACGCGTTTTCTTATTACTTCGATCGCGCCACTGAGGTAAATTTTTAAATTTGAAGAAAAATGATAAGCTTTATCAATACAAATAGATGTATAGTTTTATTAATATTTCAGGTTGGTCTAGTCGACCCCTTTTCTGGTGGAGTTATTCAAGTAAATGCTTTTCAAAAACAAGCAAGGGATGCCTGCGATTATCCAAATACTGATCAACCTTTCATTTGTCTTGATTTAACATTTATCTATGTTCTCCTCCGTGATGGATTTGGTCTGGAACCTAATACGAAACTTTATGTAAGAATATAAATACATTTCTATACTACATTTTATATATTTTTATTTCAGATATAATTTTTTTATTTGAAACAAACTATTAAAACTTAATTATTATAAGTTATTGAAGTAATATTTAATCTAATGCTTTTTATTTTGTTTTTTTATCAGCTTTATAAGAAGATCAATGGACATGAATTAAGTTGGGCTCTCGGCGCCGCCTTCAACATAATCCAAAATGGTTTTTAACGTATTCAAAATATAGGCGAAGGAATTGCAAATATTTTTACACAAAATTGAAGAAATTGTTTAAGTTTACAATGTATGTAAACATTTGATTTAGATAGAAAATATCAATCTATTTACACGTTTTTTATTCTTATTATAACATGTTCAGTTACTCGAATTTGGATATCCTAGTGATATGCTTATATCAGTGTTGTGTATAATGTTTTGTTATTTGTTTAAACATTCTATTTCAAGCAATTGCAGTATTAACTAAAAAATTAACATGTTAATTAAAGTAAATCAGAGATTCTTAAGATTTGTTCATATCTTAATAATTTTAGAAAATGAAGTGATTTAATGCATATGTATGTATATACATAGATTGTTGGAAGTTTTGTGGAATTAATTATCTTTTCTGTTATACGTCATAATATATGTATATATATACACATATTTTCTTAGGAATTTCTGACATAAATATTAAATTGTTTTCTATGTACATGAATCTTAAATTTTATTTTTTGATTTCTTCTAGCACAATTTTTAACAGTGGCATAATAGATTACATTATTTTTTAAACTGCTCAAATTACATCTTATTTTTTAAAAGGACTGTTTAGTGTTTTAAGCAAAATAGAGAAACTATAAAAGGGAATAAGGATTTTTTAAAAAAATAGAAATCCTTAATTATCGCATATTAGCGAATAAGATTCTTGCAGTGACCAAGCATATTGTGTGTTCAAAAAAGACAATTTTTATTCCAACAAGTGCATTAATCAAATTACTGCACAATTAGTAATTGTACAAAAATATAATGCTTTAACAAAATATTACAATTTTGAATTGTTCAACGAATATTTGTCTCAATGCATTTGTAAAATGGTTATTAGATTTTAAATATTTAATCTTTATATTAAAATGTCATTGAAGAATAACAATGTGGTATATTTTTATTACCGAGAAATTTTTTATTTCGGCAATAATGGCTAAACTGAAGAACATCACACCCAAAAAAAGATGACAATAGACTATATATATATATGCTTTTTGCGGTTGTCCATTTTAATCAACGCTTGGCTGTGGAGATACATTCGGCCGCTTTCAGCTATAGTCGACACTCGTACCGCGGAGATATTATATCAAATACAAATATTATATCACAATTCAAGAATAAACAAATTAGAATTAAAAGTTTTATCATTATACAAATTAGTCTACATTCTATATAATGGAAACTGCTTGATAGATAATGGAAATTGTTTCTGTAAGTATTATCATTATCGTAATACAAAAGAACAAGTTTTACAATACATCTACATACATAAGTCTTCATTTCGTTATCAGATACGGTAATATCACATATTATACGATATAATCAAAGCAATTAAGCGGAACCATATAACTTATTATGAAATTAAATTAGTTATAACCTACACAAAGAATGCAATCCTAATCTTAATGCAATTGCATTCAAACCACATTTCTGGTTTTTTCGAATCATTGGTTAATAATAATATCCTTTTGCACAATTTTATTTAGAAATATTACATGGTTTAACAACACTGTTGTGCAATAAATAACGATCATGTTGCTGGTAACCACGAAATCGATAAGAATGATTAAACATGAGAGAGCATGGGATAACTTGATACAACGCGTGTGTGTATGCGAATAGTGAAACAAGGAAGAAGACCTAATTGAGTGAAAGCTAAGGTCAAAAGGCCAATAAACGTTCTCGGACGAGCCGATAAGCTGCATAATAGCAAAATACCAATTGCATTTCTCTACTTTTCTCTTTCTTATTCGATATCTACGATATCACGCTACCTATACAATCAATCAGGGACATGGATTGATTTTCAATCGCAGAAGTGCTTCAGGCTTGCTAAGTTACATGAATTTAAGTCTTTTTATTTCAAGGGATATTCAATGGAAAATGACGTTGACGAAAATGGTAAAATATGCGTGTAAAATGTTAATTATAATTGAAATTATAGAAAAAGAACATAATATGTCTTTGATGGGAGGGTATAAGAGAAAAGTCTTTGTAATTAAATATGTATCAGATAAAAATAGCTACTAATTAAGCTTGACATATTTGACAAGAAAATTCAATAAATGGGCTCGATAATTATTGTCCATTGTTTGAAATATTAATCGTAAAATGCGTGACTTTCAATGTATCATTTTCAATGATTCTTTAATCTAATTTGACATAGTTTCCATGTTTCATGTTTGTTTCATCATTATAATTAGCGTTAGTATCTCACAATTGAATTTCGATCTATTTAATGACCAAACACCGAAGAAAGTATAAGAGAGTGATTTTTCTCGATTTCTATAATCTCTTTTTAATTATTCGAGAGATATAATAGAATATTGGAAAGTGTAGTATCCGCTAAAGTTCATGCTATTGTTAATTACATTTAAGTTTCCCTGTGTAATTTTTTGTTGTATCAATCAACTTCATTAGAAAAACAGAAATGCTTTAAATTAATATCCTACCGTGTTTTCGTTAAAAATTAAGTATTAAAACAATAATATTAAATAATAAAATGAAATATTATTGCTGATACGATTCGTACGTTTAAAATGATCAATCGATGGTGATGACGTTGCGTATTACTTACGGTTACTCCCCACGCGGGTTGTGCGTATTTCAAAACGAGATGAGTGCAAGACGAGGTCATGGAATGTGCAGTACTTATATATCTGTTAGAAGCAATTCCAACTGTCTAGAATTTTCTTCGTCAATCTCGACACGTAGATTTTGCGAAATTTCGAGAGGAACAAGCGCATTAGAAATGGAACATCGAGCTTGATGTATGATTCAGTTCAATGAAGAAAAACTAGAAGAGGAAGTAATGGCCGTCTAAGATGTATGAGATTTAAATACATACGTATGATGGGATCATTATTCAATGATAATCGACTATAATTGTGAAACTTTTGAATCGACTTTTTATTGTGAAACTAGTTATAACGATTTCTATTTTTCGAATTCAATTCTGGCATTCGATTCGCTTAACTGTAAATTGTACTACTTTTTGGTGGTTTCGCAAATTGATAATAGATGAGAGCATGCGGTTATTTTTAGATAAAATTTACGTTTTTATATTCCAGATCGAGCATACGAACTTTCATAAATCTAAGTTTCAGGTCACGTTGTCGTTTCTATTGAAATGCGTTATTATCTAAGTTCCTATCTAAATTCGCTCAGTTTGTTTTTTCAATTCTGGCTTCTTTCATAAACAAATTTTTCATTCTTTTCTCTGTTTCCTTCAATAATATGCATTAAAATCACCACAATGCTAACTTTCTATTGCCTTTAATTGTTTGTTTCAAAATTATGATAAAATATTGATAATAATTATGTTCTTACATTAATTACACATAAAATTACATGAACAATATAATAACGATACAGAAAAGTACTATTTTTATTAATGATATAAAAATGCTACTTTAATTAATACAAACCTTTATTGACACCTAACTGAAGTTCTTTAAATCGTAATTAAATAACAATTAAATAATTAATAACAATAAAGTTCAATACCCCCCCCCCCCCCAAAAAAAAGAAAAGAAAAGATAAAGGGAAAGAAACATTGTCAGTGACAAAGTCCAAGAAAACAGATAAGTAAGATCTCAATCAATAGAATACAACCTCCAACTTGTTAAAAACACCAAATTGATGAACGTATGTCTCACCAAATTAAATCATCACTTTCAAAAACAATCAGATTCTACACTATTCTATATTAAATCAAACTATTAAAAAGGAAGATCTATATAGTATTAAAAAGGAAATAAAAAATAGGAGAATTAACATTAAAAGAAATAAGAATAGGAGAAAAAGGATAACAAGCGACATGAACCGAGGGGAAAGCGGAATGCGTTAACGTCGTGAAAGGAAGAAGGAGGAAACGAAAGCGAGCTCTCTCTCACGTTCTTACGCAGCTGAGAAGATGCTCTCGTAAGAAATCTTACCTGTGAAACACTGGAAAACTATCGAGAAAGAGATAGGGGTGGGGAACAGAGGAGAGCAACGTCTATCAAAAGGCAACTTTCACATGGTCACCACGCGAAGCCCCTTTTCGGCTTCCTGGAACATCACGGGATTAAAAGTATCGTTGCTATACTGCGAAAAGAGAGGCACCAACACAAGCAATTTACCTGAAAGGTCATTCCTCGACCTCCTTTGAAAAAATCGGAACGAATTTCGATCTAACCTCTTTGTCTTTCCTTCTCCTTATTCTCGCTTCTTCTTTTATAGAGAGGTTCAGTTACCTCAGCGGTCAGGTAGATCTCTGATTTACCCTTGATTCCTTTTCCTTGTTTGCTATACAGGGTGTCCTAGCAATCGTCGTACAATCGGGAATAGGGTGATTTTACATAAAAGAAGCGCGAATAATAACAAGTAATAACAAAATACAGAACAAAATTTTTTCGGATAATGCTTCGTTCTTGAGAAAATCGTGTTTAAAAATAATAAAATAAAATGAGTAATGGTTTAAGAATTGGTATATATTGCAATAAAAGTCTTCATATAGGACGAATGCTTTCCTCAGAAACCACTTCTTTCAAGGAAACCATTTTCTTTAAGGATACCTTATATTCAGGTTAGACAGTATTTTGAAATAGAAAGTGAGTACTGCAATGAGTAATACTTAAAAAAAAGCTACTGAAGTGAAATTCCCAACTAAATATTGTACTAACTTGTGAGTAACTGTACACTTGAAGGTAATTATCTTAATAAAAACAGTTTTCGAAACTAATGACGTCATAAGTGTCGAAACCTGGATAGGCCAAGAAAGTAATTTATATATATATATATTAGTATTATTAATACGAAATGTGTATAATTATCTCCATTTTTGATTAATAATTAATCTCACATCCAGAAAAAGGAACAACTTCGCTGTTTACTTTTAATATCTCAATTATAAATTAATTGTTACATTGTCTTCTCATAATATAGCCTTCGATCAATTAACTCATTTTGCATCGAAAGTAGACAAATTTCAATCGTCGACTTTCTTCTACAGTGCTCATATTACATGGTCAAAGGTTCAATGCAGTGGTTAATAATGGTACCTCTCGGTGTTTCAAGATTTATCGTTGCACAGTTGCACTTTCTCTTTCTCAAAGACCGTTAAAACCATCAATTACACACACCCTTGGCCAGCTAACTCGAAGAGGAAAAAAAGCAGGTTAAACAGCAGCGCTATCAAATATAGTAGCCGACTTAGAAAAAGCAAGCCGCGGAAAAGATCGATCGTCCATGTAAGAGGAAGGCATCGATTTCCGCGTCTTCTTCGGGAAAGGCGTCGTGACGCAAGCCGGCGAAACTTTCACTATTCTTAAACAACCACTAATCAAGATGAAGACGACTACCAGGTAGGTACGTTGCTTTCCTCTCCTTTCTTCCCTTCTTCTGTCACTAAAAAACCGTACTCGATGAACGTCCTCGAGGTCAAGTCTTCTTGACGAACCTTTGCCGAGTTAGGTTTCGTAAAAAAAAATCACTACTGGTGGTTGAACACTTCATCGATTGATAAAATCGCGATATTTGGCAAATAGTCATATTTTTTGCGAATTTTTAAGGTTATGATTGAATGATTTTGTGAACTTTTAGGAAGAATTAGTTCTTTATGTATACATTTTTGCTTAAATTTTGAGATAAATTAATTTCGTTTTAAAAAATAATTTATTTATATATTATTTTCCATTTTTCTATTTAATAATTAATGATTGTTATCTGGTATCTGTTATGTATGTAAGACAATATTAAAACATAATTATATACATAGTTATAATCATCCGAGTTACGTGCTATATGAAGTACGTCTGACTAAAATACAAATTCCACAGTCTATTTAGAGAGTTGATATTTATTCAGTCAACAATGAATTTCTTACGTCTTTCTTATATCGAAACGTTAATCACTTCAAGGATAATACAGAGTGTCACTACTTTATTTAACTACAGATATTAGACAACTTAATTTATATAATTTAATGAAAGTCTTATTAGTCTTTGTTCAGATTATACATCGAATATAATTTAATTAAAAAAAAATTTATATAAAAATGCGAAAGAAGTTAAATTTAACGTTGTAAAAAATATTTATTAGATTGTGGATAGTAAGTTGACTAATATATATACATATTTCTAGTATGATGGATTTGTGAGGTTACGTATATCAAAACATTTCTTTCTTTTAACAAGTTTCAGTATATATACATACATGTATCTTGATCTCTAATGCAATCAATCATTTTATAACATGTGTAATCACATAATGATATTCGTGTTTATATTGAAACATCTAAATATCTCTAAGACGATTAATTTATACGTGCTTATACATATACATTTAGAAAGACGACGCACTTCCGTGTAATCAATCACTATTAAGATTCATTGGTTTATATAAATCCTTAATTTCCATATTTCATATTTTTATGTGATTCATAATAATAAGGTTAATTATTCGGAACGTTGAAAGTTTGAATACGGTTGATATAAATCTTTCGACGTGACGCGCGCACATGATGCAATAGTGACGCGTTCATGCGAATAAGCCGCGTTGGTGGACCACAGAGCACTTGGTTTCCCACACAGGGTGGCGTGGGCCAGAACTCTTCTTAGCTTGTATAATGTTTTAGACGAAGAATCATTGCACAATACTCCGTTTATACTTTGTACGTTTTACCTCATCACACACAGGATTGAATGATACGAAACTGCGTGCTAGGATAGTTTCTCTTTATTTACGTGAACATGTTACTTCTAGATTCGAATGGAAATTATTTACCATATGATTAACGTAATTGTGTATTTTGTTTAGCAAATATATAGAAGCATTTTCGAAATGTTGATTTCAAGATATCTTTTATCTGGCTAAGAGTGCGAATAAAAATGATTTAACGTGTTTTCTGTTTGTACCTAATTCACAGAATATGATGTCATTTATGTTGAAACTAATTTCTAGGTACCATATCATAATTAATGGTTTTTCGATATTTATTCTTTCGTAATATTTAATTTTAATATCACCGTAATTTCTTTTTGTTTTAATATTTGTTTATTTTCTTCTGTTATTGTTTACGTTATTGTTATTAGCATGTTAATGTTAGTAATGTCGATAAGGAGATTTTACAAATATTTCTCAGTAAAATTAAAGTTTAAATTTTATCTTATGCGAAATAAGAATCTCAGGGTCTAACATTCACAGCGTTTACCAATCAGCACTACTGTTGAATGCGGTCAGTTCTTGCAATATTTTAATGACTTTGTGCCAATTTAGACTTTCGTTACACGTGTTCCTGAGAATACGGAGAAATTAAAGTGAAACGTGATTTCATGCAGCTAAATTTTCGATTGCATTATTCTCATTCTGTAATTATTCCCATAATGATGACCTTGTATTATAGAGCGCCCTAGTATATAGCAGTATATACATATAATGAATGTTAAAATGACTTTTACATTTATAAAAATAGAAATTAGCTTGTTGCGTCTGGATTAGTATCTTTTTTTAATTTTTATTTTAAAATTACCTCTGGATGTCTCTTTTGTTTAAAAATTGTTTAATTTAATTCTACATTTATATATATACACATAAATTTTTTTTTACTATTTTCTTAATTTTCCCTTCTAGATTCATACAGAGTTTTTCTATTATTTGTAAAGATTTGAAATTCACTTTAAAAGACATTCTTTCTTGTTATTTTTGATCCGTAAATTTACATTTAGAAGTTTCCTACTATTAAAAATAACTGTTTCATTATTTATTATAGGCTGTTTCTTATAATACTAGTAAATGTGATGTAACCCAGTATTTTGATTTTAGTTCTATTTTACTCGCCCGCTACCTGTTTTGCTTCTAATAGAAAGTTTATTTTGGCAAAGGACGAGGATTTTTATTTTTTAAGGAAGTGTGTTCTCGAAGGATGATTTCACAGACGACTTTCTCTGGCCCTCTTAAAGAGGAGAAAAGGAGCACGAATAGAAATTGAAAGTTCACGACGCTCCATGTGGGAGATTGTAGTTGGAAGATCAATCGAACGTGCTTTCACGTTGCAATAATTTAGCAACGAAATAACTGATTCGGCTCATTGTTTTAAACAAAGGCATACACTATATAAATAGCAAATTTTGTAAATAGTATTAAACTATTTCACAACGATATTTTGTCAACCAAAGAATTAATTTGGATTCCCAGCCATCGATCTGTTATTTCAAAATTTTCTACGTCCTTATTCGAAACTTAAACCTACAATAAAAAACCCAACTGTAACCTAACTTATTTATCAATAAAAGGTCAAGGGATAATACGAAAGAAGGCATCATGGTTTTATGTAAAAATACATAAAAAAAGCTTTATTTCGCCACCGTTTTCTTGCAAAAAGTAACGTATAAAAAAACATTTAATCCTAATTGTCGTCGTCGTCGTCGTCTTGATTACCGTGTTTCTAACTTCCGTTAGAGCCACCATCGTCATCATCATCATCATCGTCATCATCATGATCGTCGTCATTATCATCACCAGTATCATCATCGTTATGATCGTCGTCATCATCCTGGTCATCACGGTCATCATCATGATCGTGGTCGTATTATTCTTACTAATCGTGTAACTCCGAATCGCGAGCAGGAGCCTCATGTTACTATCGACTGTCCATTCGATTGTCCTGTTCCTGCTCGTCGCCGCGGTCGTCCACGTGGGATCACAGTGTGTTGCGTCCAATAGGATCGCAGTTGAGCCGTGGCTGAAGCCGTGGCCGAAGCCGTGAATGCGTGCGTGTCGCGGAACGTAAAGATAGGTTCGATTACGGGTGGAGGAGGAGCTGCGGGGGTTCAACGGGCATTTTGAGTGACTAGTAAGGCCCTGAAGCGCCGGGAGTCCCGTAAGACGTGCTGGGTCCGCTTGGTC
>NT_176836.1:284484-285436 GCF_000188095.3 Bombus impatiens | reverse complement strand
TTCCTCCGCCGATTCCTCCGCCGATTCCGCCACCGCCACCGCCGCCACCACCAGAGGTAACTTCCTTCTGTAATTCGTACAATGCAGTCTGATCAGTTTTGATTAAACACGAGATTTTTTAGGTACACAGGTTCTGTATGCTGAATTAGAGTGACGAATATTGGAGGTTTGGATGGAGAGTTCATAAACGCATGACGGTTTCTGTGTGAGTTTTACATATCCTAACTGTCATCTGGTTTGTTGAAGACGAAAATTATGATATATAATAGCGGATTTATCATGGATATCCTTTCTTTGTATTTATGTATGACTTATGTATGACGATTTTATATTTTCTATAGGCTTATTAGTATCTCTTAAACCTTGAAAAACATATGTAACTCTGAAATTAGGAGAAGTTTCATAGAATACATAGATACATAGTTTCATACATAGATTAAGCTGAGAAACTAAATACCTCGAGTAAAGAACCTATACAAGCGATATAGTAATAACTTTCATGAAAGAAGTGGCTATGAAGAATGAAACGATTCCAATTACAAAAGAAACAAAAGAAGATGAATATCTCCACGAAAAAACATTTCCATATTTCATATCGTAAAATTTCCTCCTATGGATAGCTTACCTGGGTCTTGTATTTGATGAAGTAAACTTCTGGTTTGCTCGGTTGGGTCGGAGCAATAGTAGGCAGAGTGATTTCTGGAGCTTCTTCCGGTTTCTTCACCAGCACGTAGATCAACGTCTTCTGTTCATCTTGTTGAGGAAGAGCAGGAATGACAGGAGCAGTGGGAGTTGGTGGAGTGGGTGCCTTGATGAAGATGATCTTATAGTGTTTCTGGGGTGGAGCTGCTGGTAAAATGGGTCTGGCAGGTCTGTCTTCTGGGGCTTCTGGTGGTGGTACGTGTACGTAGATGTGTTTCTGGATGAGAGAACCACCTCCGAATCCACCGCC
>NT_176836.1:260843-283929 GCF_000188095.3 Bombus impatiens | reverse complement strand
CGCCGAGTCCTCCGCCAAGTCCTCCGCCGAGTCCTCCGCCAAGTCCTCCTCCATGCCCTCCACCGAGTCCACCACCTATTCCGGTGGTTCCACCTCCCGGTGCTCCGTAACTGGAGCTAGGCTGAGAGTAAGAATAACCTGCTTCTGGCCGCGCCATCGCCGAAGCGGCGAGCATCACGATCTAGGAACAGAGAGAGTAATATGGTTAGAGTGGTGATTTTAATGAAAACAACGGGCGAAGAAAGGGATTATAGGAATGTAATCAATGAAACGTTAGTTAAAGGAAATGGAACGAGGAATACATGGGATTACATGGGATTAACAAGTTTTCCTCGTGCTTTTATAATTATGCATTTTAATATGATCATCAAATGCATTGACATCGAACGCAATTGCATCTGTATTGTCTTCTGGATCGGCAGAATCCCTACTCTCCTCTACTTTCTCTCATACCCTCTCCCTTTCTATGCTCCCCACAAATTCCCGTTTCCCTTTTCTTTCTGTCTCTTTCGTCGTTACTTCTAATATCTAAATTCTTCGTGTAATTCAAGATTTTGACAATTCCAGTTCAGTCATGTATTTCGATTCTCAAAAGCACAGTTTGTTTGTACCTTGGTACTTAAGTTCCATAACTGGCTAAGTTGTAATCTTATTTTTTACCGCCACAGGTTTTCATGACTCGGAAAACTATAATGAATCTTTTTAATAACAATATAGGTAGATCTGGCAAGAAAAGTAGCGATGGGTCGACTTATACTACTGTGATTCTCAACCCTCCACTTGGCCAGAATCCTAATAGGAAATTTCAAAGAAAATTCAAGGGAAAAAGGAACGACGGAATCCAACGTAAATAGAATAAATGCACTATAATAAAAAAAAATCAAAGAAGAAGGAAACAAAAGATTAGCGAAAAGAAGGAAGACGTGAAATAAATGGACAATAATCCGGCAATGGTAAATGGACACTGTCTAGAACGTCACAGGACACTAGCTCCACTGGTCAGGAAGAGGATGTCGATCGAAAAGGGTCAGCGAGTAGACGAAAGAAATTCAACTCACCATGAATGCCCTCATGGTTGCTGCTGTTCCTTGGATTTGAGGACTGATGCTCCACAGATGCTACGGTTCCCCTTTTATACCAGCCCTGGCCCCACTCGTATCTCGACCCATCACCTATGCTGATGAGACTGTCTGGCGAATCTCTTTCTCTCTTTCCCTCTTTCTCCGCTGTCGCCGATCTTGCCGCAGCTCTTTTCCTTATACACTACGAACTTGACTCCCTCGGTACTCGTTGTTAACCCTTTTTTAATCGAAGATCGATCATCCTTGAATCTTTGTCCCTTTTAAAAATTCTGCATTCACGGGTGACGAACGTGTCAGCGCGAGGTGATGGGTTTTTTGGCCGGCAAGAGGATTGGCACTTTCTAAACTCACCTAATGCCTGCGAGTATGACTCCTGCTCAGCGTTTCAATATAGAGAATACGAATTTACGTAATGGAAACGTGATCGCGGATTTTTCCATTTTTTAAATTATCAGACTATTTTTAGGCTTCTTACGTTAGCGAGTACATGGAAATGTGAATCTCCGTTTATTTCATGTCATTGGCCAGTAATATATATATATATATATTATTTATATATATTATTATTATTATATATATATATATTACTATATATATATATATATATACAAATTATAATATTACAATATATATATACAATAGATATATATATATAAATATAAATATAATGGATTCTAATATTCTATTTAGGCCGCTGCTATCTTTTACGAAGGGCAAGCACAATAAGGACGATCTGCATTCCCTGCATAATCTACTGCGTCCTTTCGGTCAACCAAAACTCAACTCTTACGCGAGTTAGAGGTATCCATTCAGTGTTCCTTTCATCTTTACTTATTTTATTTAATCTTTGCATTTCGGCTTTGAATGACAACCGCATGTAATCTCTACCTAATACAACGATGCTATTTCTCTTTTCAACGCTATAACACTTATTTCTCTAGCTCTTATGATAAAAATACGTATCCTAATCTATCCTAACCTAATAACCTAATCTATCTTATTCTACTGTTCTGTCTCTTTCATGATGAGGATATTTTGAGGTTCCTTAGAGATACTTTGTTTCTTATAGCGCGCGTTTGACAGAGAGATGGTGGAAAATATGATGTTTAGAAAAAGTACAACCTAAATGAGATGAGTGGAATATAATGGAAGAAAGTCCAAGGAAAAAGGAAACGAAGGTAATCGAACGACTGTAATCGAAGAAGGCATGTATCGAGATTCGAGATTCGATAATCGAACACAGTGGCTGGGAGACGGTCATAAAAGAAAAAAGAAAGTATCGTGTTTGCGTACTCATGAAAAAAAAATGATTTGGGTCAAATTCATTTTCGAGGTTCCCTTTCTCCGTTCGAGGACGGGGCTTCCCTGCAGGAAGTGGAAAGACTTTCAGTTTCGTAATGTGGAGATACGCGCGGTACTTCGTCTTTTCTCCTGCGAACCGATGTGACCAGAGCCATCATTGCCTTTTTATATTTCGTGGATCATCAAACAAAAACGTGGTGTTCATTATAACTCGTAGTAAGCAGCGAAGAAACCATCGTTTTAATTCTCAGCCGATATCGTTGGATCCTAAGGTGACTATGATACAATTACTCGTATTTTCAAGCTACGACAATGATTCATATTCTCTTAAAATAAGCAACATGATATGTCGTCCCTTTTATTCCAAAAGCTATTTTCATTGTAGAAACAGATTGATTATCTCCTTCTTGTTCTTATCTATATGGACTAAAAAGGTGAGTGTTATAACGAACATAGACTATAAACTTGATTCGTTATCTTCAGAACCAACCGATAATTTTACATTCAATTGAAATTCCTATAACCTATCTAATTGCAGATTCCTGATACTGGCATAAGAGGGACGATATCTAAACCATCCATTTGTTGGGGTGACAAATAGTTTATACAATTGAAATTCATATAATAGTAGCTCAGCAATTTTCCTCATTACCTATTATCTTTTGTTCGCACAATAGGAGCTCACGTTCGGACAAATGAATTCAACCAGCAACAGAATAAACGCAGTTCGGATAAAGACTCCTTTTGTACAGAGAGATAGTGCTGTGTTTCAATATTAATGCGAGTAACTGTCCATATCAAAACAATGTCGAACTATGTCAAACGACGTCAAGCGACATGAAACATCATCATGAACATGATGAAGACATCATCATCATGAAGACACGTGAAGGGAACTGAAGCGTGAGAATGTCCTCGCATGAGAACCGCTGGCAATGAGGAATCGCTAGGAAGAGCGGACGATTTTAATCGCTGGCTTCAGGATGGGACATCGCAAACAGACATCATGAAGAGTAACAACGACCGAGCACGTAACCAACCGCGTAAGTCTGGTGAATGGGAAAAGGAGAAGCCCGTTGTGTATATGCCTGTATGTATTGGTGTAAGCACGTGTCGTTGCGTTATATACGTGTGGACCAGTCAACGCCGGACGTCCCACTAAGAGTACGAAACGCTCGAAGGTAGAAAGGTTCGTAGATTCTTTCGTCCCGATCGAAATGCGGAACGTCCATGGGAACATGGAGTAGAATCCCAAAGCGAGTAAAAAGCGACAGTGCATTAGAAAGGGAATTTTCAGCAAATCGAAATTTAGCCGGGCATCAAGCGATGCGTGGAAACTGTTTCTTTTGTCATTCGTTATTTTTTTTTTCTTTCATAGCCATTATATTTTTTAATATACCGTATATTATATATTTGTGATTTTTGGGGTTTCAATCGTATTATTAGTACATCGCGTTTGTTCTGAGATTTCGTGAATATTCTAGTTCACGTTTTCAGGGCAGATAGAAAATGATTCGTGGGGAATTGAAATTAAAATTTGAAATAGAAATTTTGGTTTATAGAATCGTATTCTGAATAGTGTGTTTCGTACCCTGTACTGTTTTTCATACAGTTAGGTACTAAGTAATGAGATCGATACGAAGAGAAAGCTTTTTTGTCTCGTGAACGATTTAGGTTGAAATGGCAGTAAGCATTTTGATTTTAAAAGGTAAGAGTTTTGAACAGTGTGATTTATGGTGAAGTATACGTTAAGTAATAGGATTACTGCGAAATAGAATCTCTCTTTCTCATAAAATGAATCTCTTCTTTCTTGTTCTTTTATAATACATAAAGTTGGAAGTACACCGTGACAAATGGTAGAAATTGAAACACATATCCCTCTCTCCAATATAATCACTCTTTTTTCATTATCACTACTTTATTTCCTACGTAATATGAAATGGCAAAACCATAAAACGACAAATGGATTTGAAAATTAAAAGAGAAAAGTATAAGGAAAGAAGAAAGAGTTTAATAATTGGTGATTGTTTTATGGCTCGATGGATTTGAGAGTGAAACTTTTTCAAAGATGAACCATGAATAAGTGCAACTACGAAGAATGCATGTGAAACGGTCATGGGAACATGGAGTAGAATCTTAAAGACAATGAAAAGCGACAGTGTGTTAGAAAGGTAATTTGCAGTAAATCGAAATTCTAACAACTCTTGCGAATTGCGTTCAGACCATTTCCTTACAACTTTTTCCATTTTTTGTTATAAATATTAAAATTATTAATTGCTAATTTTACAAGTGTTGCGAGTTTTCCTTAATTAAGTAGTATTGATCGATAGAGGCTAAGTAAATTGCGACCTCTTCTCTTCTTTTAAAGAGATGCTAAAATTACAGTTAAAGCAGTAAAAGTAATGTGTTTTAACATTCCTCTTTATAACAAATATTATGTACACTCGGAAGCTTCTTCCGCTCTTTCTATTTCCTAAAACGAAACTGACTCGAGATTTCACCTTTGTACGTGACTTCGTTCGCAACTGCAATTGCATTCATTATGTTCGCAGTGTACGGAGATTTATTTGACCGTGATTCCGTGCAGTTTATCTTCACCACACGTTTACTTATGTCCAAACAGCGATATTTCTTCTAACACACTTTATGGATGGACGTGCATCCTATAAGAATAATATGTGGTTGTTAATGTTGTAAGTATTCAAATACTTTCATGAGCCAGTGAGCCAAAATCTCGATGCCTGAAAACGTTCAAATCCTAAATCTTAAAAACATTTATAAAAGAATAACGTCATAGAGAAACAGAAACGCAGAAGTAAGCGCAATTGTAACGATGTCGAGACCACTCGACGGGATAAAACTTTTTTTTTTTATCAGATCTGTATGTGAAACGGAGTCATGGGAAAACAGGGCAGAATCTCAGAGAGTTAGAGCCGCCTTACAAAAGAGAGACATTGCAAGCGCGTTGGAAAGGAAGTTTTGTGGAATGAGGCTTGTCAGCGACGTTTTGCGGGCCAAATGGTATTCTCTTATACGGTAAACATTCCAGGAAAAGTCCAAGGCAGTAAAGGGATTTTTCTGCTATTTAGAAGCTATTATAAAGGAAATTAAAGGTGTTTAGAATGATGGATGGCAGTTCGAATACCTTATTGTATAGAATTGGCTGAAAGAATGGCGTGACAAAAACGGACAAAGTTTAAACACCCTTGGACACAGGAGAAAGGCAAATACTCTAAAAATAGGACCAATTACTTCAGTATAAAATGCTAAATTCTTTTAAATTTTACCATTATAACTTAAGAAACTCAAATACATTAACTACAGGTCAGAGGTAATTAAAGGTGTTTAGAATGATGGATGGCAGTTCGAATACCTTATTGAATAGAATTGGCTGAAAGAATGGCGTGACAAAAACAGACAATGTTTAAACACCCTTGGACACAGGAGAAAGGCAAATACTCTAAAAATAGGACCAATTACTTCAGTATAAAATGCTAAATTCTTTTAAATTTTACCATTATAACTTAAGAAACTCAAATACATTAACTACAGGTCAGAGGTAATTAAAGGTGTTTAGAATGATGGATGGCAGTTCGAATACCTTATTGAATAGAATTGGCTGAAAGAATGGCGTGACAAAAACAGACAATGTTTAAACACCCTTGGACACAGGAGAAAGGCAAATACTCTAAAAATAGGACCAATTACTTCAGTATAAAATGCTAAATTCTCTTAAATTTTACCATTATAACTTAAGAAACTCAAATGCATTAACTACATGTCAGAGGTAAACACTAAAACTAAAGAAAATTAATTAAATCCAGGAAAAAAGAAGAAATTAATTAAACTCTGATTGAAAACATTTCATTAAAACACGATTAAAAAATCAGTTCAGACTAACGAAGATCTATTAATGCGCTTTCCTTCCAATGAAGGAACAATTATATCAACTAAATACAACAAATCACTCAACAAATCATGACGTCAACTTAACGAGCCATCATAGCCGCAACAAATTCGGTTTCCACCGCAGACAGTCGTCCATTTATTAAACCGTACAAGCATAAATCCTTTTCCATAGTCTCAAATCCATTCATTCACTATCACGGCGAATCATCCTGTCAAAAATATTGGGTCAAGAGGCTTAGGAAACCTATTTTTAGTTTTTTAGGTGTAGTCAATTTTCAGCAAAAGTCCATAACAAACACTTGACAGTAATAGATCAAGATAGACATCAAAGTACTAATCAACAAGTCTAATCAACAAATTCTATGATCAACAAAAGCAACTAAGTAATTATACTCGGTTAAAAAAGTGAAAGAAATTCCGATATTGTGTAAATTACAAAATAACAGAATCGGTTACAATATATCGTATAAATTAAAAATTAACAATTTCATTGAAGTTACCGAATAGTATGTCGTATAGCTGAAGGAAAAATATTCGAACTCGAATTCGCCTATTGGTTTCGTATTAGCAAATAGAAAGGATGAACATCTGAAATAAGATCGAAAGTAGAATCGAGGCAATCAAGGTCAGACTATACGTCAAACCTTTTGAGGTCAGAATAACTCCCTTTTTTTGTATTTCAAATGTTATTTATTTCAATCGCAAGTATGTTTACATTATTATTATTATTATTATTTTATACAAGCGAAGGTTCTTTAAATAATGTAATAGTGCGTAATTTTGTACACAGGTATTTCCAAATTCAACCTAACCCACGAAAAGTTTATAAACTAATTATTAAAAAATCAAAAGAACCGATATTATTAAAAAAAAAAAAAGAGCGCATCAAAATTCATTCCTATTTTAGGAAATATACAAAAAGAAGGGAAAAGGAATAATTTCGAAACTTTTATTTTTAACAACCAATAGAAAGTATTTTCGTGCTCGAGAGTTCATTAGATAATTATTTAAGCGTGTCACGTAGCATGAAGAAAAATCACGGAAAACCGAGCGAGCTGCACCATTCATTAGAGCAACCACCTGGCTACTGCATTATTAGAAACACGTATACGCGTTATAAAAAGCTGTTGCACTGGTCTGAGATTAACTTTTTAAAGGGACCGTTACGCACTATTACGAAATTAATGAAGTAACAAATATTTTTAAGAATTATACAATTAATTGTATTATTGGAAGATTATTTATTCTTTTAATTTAAATTAATTATACGTGTATATCAATAACTTTCATTACACTTTGTAGTAAAACGCTTGCTTCAACATAAGTAAAATTAGTTATCTTATAAGCGAAAATCTATTTACAAATTTAAATAATCCCTAATTACAACAAAGCCATTGAAAGACACCATTAGCTTCTTCATAAATTATATAATATTTTCAAACATTAAATAAAAGAGTTTCTCTTATGTACTGAACTATCTACTAGATTTTATACAATAATGGCAATACCTTTTAATTAAACTCTTCTTAGAACATCCAGGAACTAATTCTCCTCCGTTCTATTTATTTTGCTAAGACGTTACGTCACTCATCTCTACTTTACTTTTTATTGTTAACGAAAGGTGGTAGTATTTTCTGTCTCGAGCAACCTAGAAAATCGACTTCCGTTCTCTCTTACAGATTAGTGGTACAGTAAATGAATTTAGTCAAGAACCGATGATTACATTGCAAATAAAAGTGAAACGAGGAAGTTTTAATTATTTCTTCTTCTCCTCTTGAGTTGCATAAACTAGGAAACATAAATTCATATTAATTATCATGATCTATTGAAAAAAAATAATATCTTTTAACTGTGTAATTTCTTTGAACATTTTTTGATAATTTTTCTTTGTCTCAAATGTAAATTTATATCTAAGTTTATTATTTTCTCTTTATACTGAAATATAATTTCTTTACCTATAAATAAAATGTGAAGATAAAGTGGAAATGCTTATTTCTTCTTTCTTTTTCCGTGTACAATTGTTTGCTATCCTTGTTTAGAAACAAAAGCAAAAATTTCATATATTTGCCTTTTAAAAAATGAAATGAAAATCTAGTGCAGCAATAAATATATTTTTTTATCGATAGTAATATATAAGTTTGTATAAAAAAGTTATTAAAAATTATAAAAATATATATGATGGATTACTTAGAAATCTGCTACATTCTGTAAAATGTTATATTGCAACTCTATTGCCATCTGTCGATGCAGAGCTAGAAACCAGAAATGAATTGTAAAGTTATGTTTCTCAATGTACATTTAATTTCATCGATTAAATAAAAATTTCATAATTAAAAAAGTTGTAAGAAAGAATAATTATATGGACTATTCATATTGCAATTAAATTTTACATATTCTTGTATATAGACAGAGTTAATTAAAGATGAATAACATATTAAGGTTACGTTGTATCGCCAAGTGCTTTAATACTCGTCATTTTTCTGCAAAATATACATTAGATGTCGAAAACAGACAATTTTTTGAAGATATTTTTCCTGATATTTTCATGTGAGTTTCATCAACACCTATTTTAAATCTTCATATAAAACAAATAAAATTTTAAAAAACAAAATAAAATTTTAGTGATAACATAAAAAAGTTATGGAAAAATCCACCACAATGTATATACGCTGGATTCGATCCCACTGCGGACAGTTTGCATATAGGAAATTTGTTAGTTCTAATAAATCTTTTACATTGGCAACGTTGTGGTCATCAAGTGATCATCCTGTTAGGAGGTGCAACAGGCTCAATCGGTGACCCAAGTTTTAGAAAAACAGAACGCGTTGAAATAGAACATCTTGTACTCCAGGAAAACATAGAATGTATAAGAAATGATGTCAAAAATATTATCAGGAATCATGCAAAATATTTTTGTAAAAACCATCAACATTTGATTCCCATAAAAATATTAAACAATATAGAATGGTATAAAGATATGAATTTGATTTCATTTATTAAGGACATTGGAAAGTATTTCAGAATGGGTACAATGCTTGGTCGTTCATCTGTGCGAAGTAGATTAGAATCCACAACTGGAATGAGTTTTACAGAATTCAGTTACCCCCTTTTCCAAGCATATGATTGGCTTTACTTACACAGTAAATATAACTGCTTGTTTCAAGTTGGAGGTCAAGATCAAATGGGAAATATAGTATCTGGTTATGATTTAATCACTAAATATACCAAAAATCAAGTTTATGGCTTAACGCTACCATTAATCACAGCCCAAGATGGACTAAAATTTGGAAAATCTACAGGCAATGTAGTTTGGCTCTCACCTACAAAATCTTCTAGCTTTCAACTGTATCAGTATTTTATTAGAATAGAAGATGCAGTTGTTGAAAAATTCCTTTATTTCTTCACATTTTTATCTGTATATAATATTAAACAGATTGTACAAGAGCATTTTAAAAGACCAGAACTGAGACTAGCACAAAAAATTCTAGCTGAAAAAGTTACAATATTGGTTCATGGAGGTAATCAAACAAGTTTTCCATCTAGGGATTAAAAACTATTAAATTATTTTCATTTCTATGCAAGTTTAACTGTACATATTTTGTTGCAGAAGAAGGATTACTTGCAGCAAAGAGGGCATCTGCTGTTCTTTATGATAATTCTATTGATTCTTTAGCAAAAATGCAAGCGGATGATCTAGTACAGATATTAGATGGTGCTACTGTAGTAGAACTTCTATCTGAACCAGGTATTAGTGTTTATGACTTAGCTATGAAAGCAAACTGTTTTAAAACAGATCATGATGCAAGGAGAATTATAGCAGCTGGAGGTTTCTCCATTAATTATCAAAAAATTACGAATTTAGCAGAACTCATTGTACCTGGAATACATATATTAAGTAATAATATATCATTACTTAGAGTAGGGAAAAAGACCTATCATGTTGTACGCTGGTTATAAAATAAACCATTTATGATTAAAATTTATGTAACTTTAATAAACGATGTTGTCTACTGATATTAAAGTAGTAATTTCCTTCTGATTTTTAAATATATATAGTAATCGTAATTTTCTTGACATTATAAAAAATAACATGTTTAATAAAAAAGTATTTATTTTTTATAATCTTGAGATATAACAATTTATTTAATAAAAAAATTTAATATACGATTTTTTCTACATCGTTATATTAAAGAATCTTCTGACCGAATATATTCTCCTACATCAGCTTGATGAAAACATACTGTTGCCATTGGGTCTGCATATTTACAATCCATTGTACTTTTAGCGGTGACACCAAAACCCTAAAATAGTAATTTTGGCAATTACAAATTTTTAATGAGATATAGATCAATCACAAGATATTGAAATTTTTCGAGAAATGAATTACAGTAAAAATACTTTAGTTACCAGTGGAATATCATTTGTGGAAAAAATAACAACTCCTTGATACTGAGGAGTATTTTCTGTAACTCGACCTATACCAGACTTAGAAATATGATGTCCATATAAAAACTGTTGCTCAGCTGATGATTTTACCCAAATTTTATGCTAGAAGAAGACATTATAATACCTATATATATTCACACAGGTTTATAAATTATAATTTAAAATTGAATTGATATTAATAATTTAGATGAAATTAATTTAGAAAAAAATTTAGATGATTGATTTATTTGTTTGGAGCAATGTGGATAATACGCTTGTAATGAATGTAAAAACTATATGGATTTCAGTGATGCATTATCATTGTATCTATAAAATGTTAGTAAGAAACAATATACTGAAATTTAACATTATAATAAAAATGACATAATTACTTGTGCATAAGGAGCCAGCTGATGTAAAGCAGTGATGTGAAGCCTAAATTTTCCAGATTTTGTAAATTTTCCAAAACATATTCCAAAACTTGCCAATTTTTCTGGATTTACCATACTTGCTAATGATAAAATCTTTTCAGAAACGTAATATACTCTGCCTTTCTTTTCTCGAAAACAATAAACACCATCTGGTCGGTCAAGTAATAATTTAACGTTAGTCCCAATACTAGAAAAAGCATAAGAAATTAAAAGAGATTATAAAGGAGATTATAAATTAACATTTATTTTATTATATTTATATTACTTTTTACTTATTTTTAAGTTATTTTACTTAATCTCAAATTAATTAATATTAAATTAATATTAAGTAATAATATTAATAATATTAATTAATATTAAATTAATATCAAATTAATATTAAGTTATTTTACTTAATCTCAATACAAAGAAATTATTCGGAACTTACTATTTTGTTAATTTTTCCAAAACAAGTTTCGTCTTATCTTCAGTTAACCGCTTCATACTTTATGTATTCATAAATTACCTAAACTTTTGTATTGTAAAATGTTAAAATTGTCTATGATATTATTGAATTATTTTTGTTTAATCATTTATAATTCTTTTACTACATTCTATTCATAATTACTTATGAAGTTTCTTAAAATAAACAAATCACGAATAAGGTTAAGTCAAGAAACATGTACTTTTTAATAAATTGCCTACGTCTAGAATATTACAAGATAAGGAACTCATATACAGATTTTTATTAAAGTATATGAACCATAATGAATGGCAGATAAGGTGTGCTCTTGCACAGTCCCTTTATTAACCAATGTCATGTCTCTCCATCTAGCGGTCATGTTTGCCTTGTTCAGAAATTATATCTCGCACAAGTAGAGGGAAGTTTGAAAAGTATCACGCAGTAAAAGGTAATTTTTAATATTGAAATTCGAAAAAATTATGTACAAGAAAACCTCTAAGGACAATAACAAATCCAATGCACGAAAAATATCAATTAATATAAATTGTGGGTAAGGTATTTTTTAAATTAAATAATTAGTTTTAGTAGTCTATGAAACATTTATTAAAATATATAAAAACACTTAATTTAATAATTATGTTAATGATTTTTGTTAAATGAGAAATTTCTGGTTTTTAACTAATCTGCTTTTCTTGTTTTGCTATAAGATTCTCTTCTTTTCTTATTTAGTTTCCGGAGCCTTATATAAGACAAAGAATGATTTCCGATGGGATTGTAACTTGTGAGATACTTAATTTTGTATTAAAAATTTCAGCGGCTTTTATAAAGCTATTTTTCAATGAGGTAAGCGAAGACTCCGGAAGGGCACACTTTATCTACTTTTCAATAGGATATACATATAATTACTTTTATTACTCCTGAAACATTATTTCTAGAAGTACAAAGAATAGTTACGTATTTCGTATTTTTATACTCTGTGAAAGAACCATTAAATCACTAATAAAAATATAAAATTGTGTAAAAATCCTCAGTGTACATTTTTGAATAAGATAAGTGGAAATCAAGAGCGTGTGAATGCTCATCTGTGCGAACCAATCAATTGTTGTGTCTCTGTGCGGTCCATTCATTGGTCGTTTTGACGGATAGAAGCCAATCTGGCGTCAAAGTAACATGGAAAATACCCTAAAAATATTCAATTTTATATTTTCATAACTTTTGAGTCAATAGATTCCGCATCTTAAAACTTACAGTTTCAGATTCTACATGTTGAAAATGACAAGATTGTCAATAGTTAGACAGTAATTCTTAGTCTTCTAAAGTAAAGTCTAGCCATCATATATATTTCCAGGATCAATGTCTAGTAATTTTCTCAAGTTTCAGTCCAACAATCGACAATATAGAATAGAAGCGTGGTAAAAACAGCGCTTGCGTGCCATCTACTAAAGATGGCGCCTTGCGGTATTCTACCATTTTAATCCCGCTAGGCCGGCAGCGTGTGTCAAAACTACTAGCACTGAAAGTCAGTCTTGTTTCATCGTCTTCAACGAATATGCCTACTTAAAGCAAGCAGCCGCGATTGTCCGCTTATTAGTGCGAGTCTCTGTCTTTTGGTGTGCACAAACAAAGTAATATAAACGATCCTTCGTGATCCACCTTGTGTCTTCTTCCTCCATCAACTTGTTCTCAAACCATCACTTCCTCGGCCCACTTTATGGTATGTATTCTTAATTCTTACCTTTTTTACAATTTTTTCGCCATTCGTTCCAAAATTTTGTCCTTTTCTACGAAGCTTATGTCATTCTTCCTGTGCAAAAGTATCCGTCCTGAATTTTAGCTTCAGTGATCCAAAATCAGTTGTGAAAGTTCAAATCTGATGCATATCGTTTATTAAATATTTATTTAGCTGTTTTTCATATGTTTCTGTTTGATTTTCGCTTGATATGTCTGATTGATTGTTTGTTTGTATGGTATTAAAATTTTTGGTAGGGATGGCGTGATACCTCATTCGATATTTTATCTTATCTCGCAATACCTTTTAGCTTATATTTTCTAGTTACATAAATATATGTATAATAATTTTCATATTTACGTTGTTTCGGGTTTTTACAGTAATTAAGTCTTATTGTATTTCAACATAACATTGCATTCCTGTTGGAACTATATTTGCAGTCATTAATTTTAATCTTTGTATAGTTTTCACTTGTTTTTTTTAAATTCTTACTCTTTTCACACTTTTTATGGTAAATATAATCTCTTTTTTAAATGAGATCTAGAAAAATGCTAATTTAAAAGTTAAACATTCTATTTATCACTTTTAAAGAGTTTAAGGAATTAAAATTTAAGAATTTGCATTAATATTAACATTCAATGTTGACACATTGTATCTGCGAAAACTCTTGAAGGGGGAAACAGCTAAAGAAATCCTGGAAATAGCACTTTTTTCCAACATTGTGATAATGTAACGATACAGAATTTCATGCCGTGACTTTGTCACGTCGCGTTTGTTGAATGAAGATTTTTGCATTTCGAAAATTTTATGCTAGTACACGTTAGTTTCGAGGAAAACATTTTTCATATAACCGATGGATATTCAAGTTACTGAAAGCTGAACTCAGAATAGCGCGAAACTGTGGACACGAGAGTAGAGATTTAAAACACGTAACATCCATGAATTATTCCCATATCGTATAAAAAATTCTTTTTACCCTAATTTTTCATCAAATTTTTATTATCTCTTCCTTTTATATTTTATTAATTAAAAAATTGTAATTCTTTGAAATTCCCTCTAGTTTTTCGCATGTTGTGTTAAATATTGAATTTTATCGTACGAATTTTTGTATCACAAAAAAAAAAAGATCGGAATTTTACTTTTTTCCTAAACGTAGGTTATTTACACACTCGTGCAAATCGCTTAATATAGATTACTTGTTTCTGTTAACAAAGTTTGGAATTTATAAAAGTTTGCTGGACATGTGGACTATTTTTATCTGGGAGACGTTTGAGTTTATGTTATGAAATCTTAATGTGGCGTCGGTTCCTCGTAATTTGCACTTTCTTCTGCGCGCCTTGATTATTTCTGTTGCTAATGAGTTGATCTAGATTCTCTTTGTATGAAGACCTACAAAATTTCTTAAATTTGAAACTCCTTTAACTATATAATTTGTCTCGCATCTCATACATAGGTATATTATTAGCTCTATTAATTTCCAGCTTTATTAAGTATTTATGTTATCGACTATATAATTTGTCTCGTATCTCATACATAGCTATATTATTAGCTCTATTAATTTCTAGCTTTATTATTTATGTTATCGACCGTTTTGTACATCATGTTTCACAGAAAATGTTTTGTCAGAATTAAAAAATACACGGCGAAACATTTAATATGAATACTTTGTACTGTATTAAAATACTTATATAAATGTTCATTACTCGTTCTAAAAATTACCGATATACATCTATCAATCCTTAAACTTCTATCTAGAGAAAATTAAGTAACGTACATAAAAAAAATGTAAACGATCAATATAAAAAATAAACTTAGGTTTAAACAAATAAATAAACCTACATATGTATGTAGGTTAACTTAAATAACAGAATGCGAAGAACTGAGTTGCATAGGATCAATTCGATAGTCGTTTATTATAGAAATTAGTAATTACCATTTCATGGGAATAGACAGATAATATAATTGCAACTGATGTTTATAATACTCTTTGTATATTTTAAATTGTTAATTAATGTGTTTCTAGTGGATGACCATGTATTTCACATGTATTTTAAAAGTATCTGAAAATAATCCAATCTTGTGTTAGAAGAACATAAAAATCGTCAAGGGGAGGTTGCACGAATGAAAACTTACAAAAATTTGATATTTGATCATCGTTTCTTGGAGTTTATCTTTTTGCCAGCATTATGTGTTGAATAAATAATTTTCTTTTATGTTTCCAAATATCTTTCGCATTTTCTGGAAGACTTGTTTTCATTTATGACACTTTTGCAATTCATATGCAATATGTATAATTGCCCTATATTTGAAACGTAATAAAAGAAATGATAGAGAAAGCTATAATGTATGATAGTAGTAGAATACGTATACATACATATTCCATCGTGCACGCGTACATGTATGTAACATCATGCAATGCGTGAATATAATGCTCCTTGGAATTCGAACATGTGTCTAATATACCTAGTTGCTTCAGAAAAAATAAAAAAAGAAAAAGAAAATTTGTACGAATATTAATAGTTAATTTATTCCTTCCACGAATATCTTTTATCCATCAAAATTCTGAAATTTTTAAATCGAGCATGATCTTCCCTTCTTTTAAGTTCATTCCAACTTGCAATCTATGCTAGTTTAAATTACACTAATATTTCTGTTTTGAATTTGCTGTAACAATGCTGTAAACATTCGTTAATTATATTTATATCAAAGTTAGGTTAATTACGTTTTCTTTATTTCGACGAGAAGCCTGAAATGCTTTCAAAATTTTCCCACTTTTTTGAATTACATTTTAATCAAACTACGCTTTCTGGAAAGGGGGTAATTTCTGCTAAGAAACCTAAAAAATGCTGTAGGAAATAATCACTTTCAGTAAATGATGTTTCTTAATTCATCCGATCCGTATTTTCATTAACTATGCTATAGCTCTACTGAACCATAGTCGATTCAACCAAAACATGGTCATCCGTTACTCCGGTAAACGATGAGCTGATCTGCGCGCGCATTGATGTCTTTTGTCTCTGGGACCACACGGGCGTTGAAACGACGTCTGTCACAACGGACATTGTTTTTTGCGAATATACGTATGCTTAAATTGCGTTACATACGATCGTTGCGATGGACGTTATGGCGGATCCAGAAGTTCATCTTGGAGGGGGAGGGGCGAACAGTGCAAAAGTACATAAGTACATCGTTGAACGTTCTTTTATAAGATTTAAAATTTGCTTGTAATTTATATTTCAACATCTCTATCTGATGCTATAGCTTAAATAATTAAATTCACGTTAATTATGCATATAACCAACAATGGCATTATAGCTTCGAATAAAAAATCTTTTTCTTTTTAATGCGTACTTCGAAGCGCGCGGAAAAATGTAAGATAATTTATTTGTATAAATATGCAACGAAGAAGTTTCTTGTAATAACAATAGTTCAGAATAAACAAATCGAAAAATGTTTGTGAATCATCGGAAGACCGTTCTCTATAAAATGCATATGTATATAACACTCGTCTTGTAAACTTCTATACAGCCTCTTCACGCGTATACAATACAGAATATGCGTCAACGAAATCCAACGTCCGTTCTACTATAAATATTTCGAGGAAAAAGTAATGTACATTCTTAGTATGCAGTTTTCAATTTGTACGATAATATATTCTTATAACGGACATCACGCAACGGATGTTGTTTCAACGCTCGTGTGACGTCTTAACCTCTGAATCTTCGGTACATAATTGCGTTTGATTATTAGATCATTCGAGTAACGTAACGGTTGAAACGCGTGTATAAGGCCATGGTGATCTCTAAATTTCGTATGTTTATATAAATTTCATTCCGATACTATTTGGAAATGTTCGATTAGTTTCGAGAAAGAATGACCCTACTACAAAATGCGTCGCGTCGATGATGCGCGGATCCTTGGTTATCCTTTCGCTTGCTTTTTTACTTTCCTACATATGTAGAATAATTCAGTAGCGTATCCCTCTCAGATGTCTTTGGAAAGTATAAATATACGAATGGATACACGTTAAAAATATAGAACCTAAGCAAAGACCCGTCTCAACTACTGAACATGCACTAAATATTATGCATTGGATATTTAATACAGTACGTTCTGTACAATTGGAAATGTTGGAATGCCTGAAAGGAAACGAAGAATAGAGGAAAGTGTTTCGGACAAAAGTTGTATGGTATCGAGAGGGCATATTGTGCTTTTATCTATTTCACTTTGCGCCGATGACCTTCAAACGGATATATCCATTTTTTTTACTGTAGCTGACATATAGACGTCTTGAAAACACAAAAGCTTCTTGTGCCTTTAGCACCATCCGTTTCTGCTTACAAACAAAACATCCAAGTTTGATGGAGCGATGCAAGGAATTAGATAAAAGTAAATGTTCGGAATTGACCGACTGTTATAGAAATGCTAAGAAACTGTGGTCTTATGTTTCGGCAATGGCGTACCAGGAGTAGCATTATGAAAAACGTGTTTATGTGTTTCGGTGGAACATATCAGGTAACGAATTTGAAAGTTCATATCGATAATTGATAGCCGGTGCGGAAGACATAAATTTCTAATGTTTTGAAGATATCTGAATTCACCTACAAGAACATATAATGAGGAACGAAGATATCCATTTAGAAGCGTGTCGTATTTTTTTAAATATTTGAGCGTTTCCAGTTAAATAGTACGTGCTGTATATGTATGTGTATTTTTGCACTTTTGAGTTTCCCATAAATACATGAACATTTGCAGTCTAGACATGAACATTCGCAGTCTAATCATTTCATCATATTTTTGAAGAGTGAGAATTCTTAATTCTTTCTATTTATATAAGAATAGCGATTAATAAAATTATAGTAAGAGTGGTTATTATGCAACTGATTGGAAGTTATAAGTACACAATAATAGATAAGACGTATAAAACAGGTGATAATGATACACGAAAACATTCTATTCCTAGTGATGTTACAAAATACATCAATAGAAAAGTAGCAACATATTCGAAAAAATGATTTTAAAGAGGAATAGATTAATGTTTTATTTATAAAAAATACGACGAATATTAAGAAGAATATTTCAAAACTGCATTAATTAATATAGAAAAGATTGAAGATGTTCAATGTGAATTTTTAGGTTTTATATAACTTTAGAACAGGCTTGTACGATCATTTAACGAGTGTTCGTGGAATTGTGTTCCATGAAACGAAGAATAGAGGAAAGTGTTTCGGACAAAAGTTGTATGGTATCGAGAGGGCATATTGTGCTTTTATCTATTTGATTTCGCGCAGATGACCTTCAAACGGATATATCCATTTTTTTATTGTTGACTGTTTATTGTTGTATAGCTGACATATAGACGTCTTGAAAACACAAAAGCTTTTTGTGCCTTTAGCACCATCCGTTTCTGCTTACAAACAAAACATCCAAGTTTGATGGAGCGATGTAAGGAATTAGATAAAAGTAAATGTTCGGAATTGATCGACTGCTATAGAAATGCTAAGAAACTGTGGTCTTATGTTTCGACAATGGCGTACCAGGAATAGCTTTATGAAAAACGTGTTTATGTGTTTACATATCAGATAACGAATTTGAAAGTTTAGAAGCGTGTCGTATTTTTTTAAATATTTGCGCGTTTCCAGTTAAATAGCACGTGCTGTATATGTATATGTATTTTTGCACTTTTGAGTTTTCCATAAATACATGAACATTCGCAGTCTAATCATTTCATCATATTTTTGAAGAGTGAGAATTCTTAATTCTTTCTATTTATATAAGAATAGCGATTAATAAAATTATAGTAAGAGTGGTTATTATGCAACTGATTGGAAGTTATAAGTACACAATAATAGATAAGACGTATAAAACAGGTGATAATGATACACGAAAACATTCTATTCCTAGTGATGTTACAAAATACATCAATAGAAAAGTAGCAACATATTCGAAAAAATGATTTTAAAGAGGAATAGATTAATGTTTTATTTCTAAAAAATACGACGAATATTGAGAAGAATATTTCAAAACTATATTAATTAATGCAGAAAAAATTGAAGATGTTCAATGTGAATTTTTAGGTTTTATATAACTTTAGGCTTGTACGATCATTTAACGAGTGTTCGTGGAATTGTGTTCCATTCGCTTGAAATATAGCGTTTAATGCTGTCGATTAAAATAATTGATTGGAAATTAATAAATGCAAATTATATCTTACATTTAAATATTTTATATCCGCAAATAATTAATCCTTGCATCAGTTGTTATTAAAGGATCGTAATACATAAATTAAAATGAAGAGAAATAAGTGTAATTTTTTGTGTACATGTATTGATATTCACTCAATGTAACAATTCATAATACTTGGAAATGTTTGAGTTTTTTGCATATATGATAAATTTTCTCTCTTTGCTCGTTAATATGCAAGCGACGTGGTAATCGTCCGAGAAGAAAACGTGCTACGTAAAAATGATATTTGAAATATAAATTTCTAGCTACGACTTATTTACGTGTGCAAGTCAGATTAAATCATCTTTTCCATATAAAATTACAAGTATTGATCTTTTTTAAATTCATAATCGTCGTATGTTATATTAGTACATATTATGTAATTGACACGGAAACGAAGAATAGAGGAAAGTGTTTCGGACAAAAGTTGTATGGTATCGAGAGGGCATATTGTGCTTTTATCTATTTGATTTCGCGCAGATGACCTTCAAACGGATATATCCATTTTTTTATTGTTGACTGTTTATTGTTGTATAGCTGACATATAGACGTCTTGAAAACACAAAAGCTTTTTGTGCCTTTAGCACCATCCGTTTCTGCTTACAAACAAAACATCCAAGTTTGATGGAGCGATGTAAGGAATTAGATAAAAGTAAATGTTCGGAATTGATCGACTGCTATAGAAATGCTAAGAAACTGTGGTCTTATGTTTCGACAATGGCGTACCAGGAATAGCTTTATGAAAAACGTGTTTATGTGTTTACATATCAGATAACGAATTTGAAAGTTTAGAAGCGTGTCGTATTTTTTTAAATATTTGCGCGTTTCCAGTTAAATAGCACGTGCTGTATATGTATATGTATTTTTGCACTTTTGAGTTTTCCATAAATACATGAACATTCGCAGTCTAATCATTTCATCATATTTTTGAAGAGTGAGAATTCTTAATTCTTTCTATTTATATAAGAATAGCGATTAATAAAATTATAGTAAGAGTGGTTATTATGCAACTGATTGGAAGTTATAAGTACACAATAATAGATAAGACGTATAAAACAGGTGATAATGATACACGAAAACATTCTATTCCTAGTGATGTTACAAAATACATCAATAGAAAAGTAGCAACATATTCGAAAAAATGATTTTAAAGAGGAATAGATTAATGTTTTATTTCTAAAAAATACGACGAATATTGAGAAGAATATTTCAAAACTATATTAATTAATGCAGAAAAAATTGAAGATGTTCAATGTGAATTTTTAGGTTTTATATAACTTTAGGCTTGTACGATCATTTAACGAGTGTTCGTGGAATTGTGTTCCATTCGCTTGAAATATAGCGTTTAATGCTGTCGATTAAAATAATTGATTGGAAATTAATAAATGCAAATTATATCTTACATTTAAATATTTTATATCCGCAAATAATTAATCCTTGCATCAGTTGTTATTAAAGGATCGTAATACATAAATTAAAATGAAGAGAAATAAGTGTAATTTTTTGTGTACATGTATTGATATTCACTCAATGTAACAATTCATAATACTTGGAAATGTTTGAGTTTTTTGCATATATGATAAATTTTCTCTCTTTGCTCGTTAATATGCAAGCGACGTGGTAATCGTCCGAGAAGAAAATGTGCTACGTAAAAATGATATTTGAAATATAAATTTCTAGCTACGACTTATTTACGTGTGCAAGTCAGATTAAATCATCTTTTCCACATAAAATTACAAGTATTGATCTTTTTTAAATCCATAATCGTCGTATGTTATATTAGTACATATTATGTAATTGACACGTTCGATAAATCTTATTCCATATATCTTATTTATTATCATGTATAAAAATACCTCTTATGCGTTTATACAATACAACTGTAAAATATTACTCAACGTAAGATAGATTATTTTATAAATGCACCTCTTCAAAGTTAATAATTCTGACATACACTCTTTTGTTCGTCCAGCAGAAGAATATACGGCAACCATTTAAGAAACATAATAGTACTTCTACAAAAGCTATCGTTTCAAATTATGCTTCTCCGATGTAAAATCCTATCTTAATCGCCCTGTGTCTCTCCGTTGTTTTCTTCGTTTCCCATGTTTCCTCTATTTTGTCAATAGTATTGAACTGGTTCGCGCATATACAAGTCATAACATTTGCTTATTCGTACGTCAGAAGCAGGCAACATTAACTTCTAAACATTGAATTCTATGCATCGCGCGTTATCATTCTCGGAAAAATGTGTCACAAACATATGCTGAAATTCCTGTGCTTCACGTATCCGAGGGCATCGATTCGCAATCGCGATTGTACGTATATCTCCAGGGAATAATGAAAGCATTTGGATAACGTGAGAATAACGTAGGAAATAATTCATCGTTTAAACATGGTATACACGATGGACTGCGATTTGTCGAAACAAACTGCACGTATACAATGGAACTCGATTTATTCGAACTCTATCTACCATGAATGAACATCGTCGGAATGCGCAATTTATCGAATTCAGCTCGCCGCTGAGCTTCTGTTATTGCGCTAACCCTTCGCGGCGTACCGCTTATCCGAACTAATGACATTCGTAAAACTAATCGTAATGCGTCTTCTGTTAACCCTTTTAGTGCCGAACAACGATATATCGTTGTTAGCAACGCTTGTGAAAAGTACCAACGACGATGTATCGTTGCGTATGCGATGCCGCTTTGCTATTCGCATCGCGAGACAACTTTATCTTAAACTAAATTTGTAAAACGTTATAAATGGTTGAATTTCTCTGCGGAAGTCCTGTGTGAGATATTCCATAAATTGAAAAAATTGCTTATGGGTTTTAACTTTTTGTTATATTCCGCGATGGTTGATACCGAGACTGTGTATACGCCAGTGCCATAAGATAAAAATCCGATACGCGAGATTTGCTTGAGACCGTAGTCACAGGTTTTAGATAAGACTGTTTAGAAAAGAATATCTGCTTACGTTTCACAAAATAATCTTGCATCGACAGGACGAGAGTAAAAGTTTTGGCGGGCTTGTGCGAACATCGAGCACAATTTGTAATCTGTGCAATAAAGGATTACACGGTGTATACATTAGTGATCATCGATGCTAAGTAAATTATTTGTGCGAGTAATAGTAAGTAAACATTACACATTTTCAATAGCTATAAATGTTTATAATAATGTTAGAACGTTATTTCAGTGATGTCATACTAGTTTATTTGTTCTCAAGCAAGTAATCCTTCACGCTTATTGCGTATCATGGCATTATCATTTAGTTTTGTATTTTAATATTAGAAATTGTGTTACATACAGGGTGGTTGGTAACTGATGGTACAAGCGGAAAGGGGGTGATTCTACGCGAAAAAAGAAGTTGAAAATATAGAATAAAATTTTTTTTTTAATTTTTCATCGAGACAACGATCTACAGTGAGATCCGTTATAACGAGACGCGATAAAGTGGACGCGTACCGAGCGAAAATTCAAAGTCGATTTTCTCGAAAACAAAGCCTCGAACGAAAAATTTTTATTCTATATTTTCG
>NT_176836.1:206441-259198 GCF_000188095.3 Bombus impatiens | reverse complement strand
AAAGAAGGCGAAAAGATAGAATAAAAATTTTTCGTTCCAGGCTTTGTTTTCGAGAAAATCGACTTTGAATTTTCGCTCGGTACGCGTCCACTTTATCGCGTCTCGTTATAACGGATCTCACTGTAGATCGTTGTCTCGATGGAAAAATTAAAAAGAAATTTTTATTCTATATTTTCGACTTCTTTTTTCGCGTAGAATCACCCCCTTTCCGCTTGTACCACCAGTTACCAACCACCCTGTATAATAAAAAATATATAATATATTATAATATACGCTTAGGTATAATTCTTTCGGCCGCCACTAAAAGGGTTAATGATCGAGGAATGGGACGTCTCTCCTTAGCACGTTGACTGACACGTCACCCGTATTCGGGTGACAGCAAAGTTTCTGATAGGGCCGCGTATTCGGGTGACGCTTATTTGGCTACTCGAGAAGGATCGCCGTAGGTATTTGAAAAGATATTCCACAGGAAGTAATAAAACTATTGAATTGTTGTAAGAGTAATACGAAAATGGTTTATTAAGAAAATTATTTAGAATGTAAAAATTCGAAGCATTCTATACAAAGCTGAGTTTGGTCGGGACAAATTGGATAACAAGTTATTGTTTTCTTTAAATTCTCCCGTGTCTGATCCGTCCGTTCGACGTCTTTTATCCGCATAACATAGTTTGCACGCGCGTCGAATGTTTCTTCCGGAATTATTTTTCCGAACGGCGATATTATGCTGACTCTTCTTCCGGAATTAGTTTGCACGCGCGTCGAATGTTTCTTCCGGAATTATTTTTCCGAACGGCGATATTATGCTGACTCCGTCGAAGACAAGGATTTTTTGTATTTTCAGACAACCCTAATAATTTTCCAGCTAATAATTCTCTAAATCTTCTAATATTTACGTTCTTCCTTGTTGCAATCTTCTGATACAAGCAAGTTTATTATTTCGTCATCAACGACCAGCTCAAACACATCATATGGATTGACATGGCCAGGTAATTGCCTAATGAGGCCGTCTATCTTGGGGAAAGGAAATGATTTCTGCCAACCACTAAATTCATTTCATTCATCAAATTGAATCGTACTTTCCTCGGTATCATCAGTTCTTCTTTCTTCCTTAATGACCAATTCTTGTAAAATCTCGTCAACAGTATCTTCGTTACGTTCAATGTCACTACGATTACGCTTATCAATATCCGAATCAGAATCAGACGATGTAACTCTATTTATATCTTTATTTCTAGGAAATCTGATTTCTTCCTCATCGCTGCTATCCGAATTTGTATAATCCTCGTAAAAGCCTTCTTCTTCACTGCTATTTGACTCACTAAGAAATAAGTTCTCCATTTCTCTTTTCGACATTGTAACGAATTAGAGTATAGATTTTAAGTTCTCTAAAATATCGATGGGAGTACCTGGCGGAGTACGCTTGGTACAACGGCACTCATGGCCCGAAGGAGATTTCATTGAAAATACGCGCGGCAGTCAACGTGTTAAACTTATTGCTCCACCGCCTATGTATTCGAATAGGTGAGTATAAATTCAGTTATACGAACATTAGCTCCTATCACCTATACGAACGAAGAAACGATAGTGGAAGAGAGAGTTAGTGGGCTCCTATTATCCGAACGATTCAGTTATCCGAATCGCCCTGCTTGTCCCGAACTGCGTTACTAGAAACAGGGACAAGTTCGTCCCTCAGGTTCCCCCACTACCGTTCTATTCTCCTCGTCGCGTCTACAACTATCGTTGTAGTTGTATGCAGACTGTCGGCTAATGGCGGCGGGAGAGGAGAGACGGGTGTACAAATAACGTTGCGTTGTATAGACGCGACGCGGAGAGACGCAAGAGCGAGACATGCGACGTAGGGGTAGAGTGGCAATGGTAACGTCGGGGGACACTTGTCCCTGTTTCTGGTAACACTGTCATCGAACGGTTTTAATAACTGCCATTGTACTAGCATATAGTTTTACTCGTGTTAATATTCGAACACATAAATACGTAAATAATTTCCTCCTAACAATAACGTATAATCGTACGATAGATTTTTACCGCAAAAATTATCTTGTTTTGCACTTTTATTTTCATGTCGCAACAGCTTTATCATGTTCTGTATTTTTAATTATTTTTTATGTTTATTTTATCTGATAACAATTATTCGTAATATTTTTCGTCCTTACTTTCACAACGAGTATCTTTAAATTCCATTAGACACGTTTCAGATAGAAACAGAACATAAAATTATGCATCTATTCGTCTCGTCTCTTTTGTATTCTTTGATCTGTTTATTTCATTATTATTATTATTATTATTATTACGAAACGATTTTAATACAGTTACATAAGATGAAATAAACATCATGATGATTATCTTTATTATAGAACAGGACGTTGTTCCTTATGTAACAATGAAATGTTTTTTATCGAAGTAAATTCAGTTTTTTTCTTCGTTAGATTTTATTTCTGAAGAAATGAATTCAGATTCGTTTTATAGATTAATAACGATATTATTCGCTAGTAATACTTTATATTTTTGTAATTTTTATATAACTATCAAGAAACAGTAATTCCACGATTTTAAGTAATTATATATCGCTCATTTACGTTACGTATCAAGCAATTCTTATTCTACAAAAATGAAATAATCTTATTTATTTATGTTCAATGCAGCCTTTTTTATCTTCATATTTGACCGAAAAATCTCTCAACGTTTTTAAATTCTTATAGCTTATTTCCTTCCATTAGTATGTATTATGTATTCGGAACTTATTGACTTGCAAATTAATTCGTAAACTTAATTAATCCGCAGAAAAGTAAAATTATTTCGAGGGTATTGACATCGAATTTAAAGTTAAAGCTATGATACAAGAATTCACTATAAAACAGAGTAAATTCTATAGTAACTGAATCTCCTGTCGCGTGCACGAAATAAATAATCGTTTAGTGATTATCGCAATTATAATGCAATTATGATAACCCCATTTGTCAGTATGTAATTATCCATTCATATTATAAATGAATTAACTCTACACAGCGAATTGAATGAAATACGTTATTTTACCTGTTCACAATGGAAATGTCAGTTGTGCTGACATTATTCATTCTTCCTTCTTGCAAATCGGAATGTCGGTTGTGCTGACACACTGTTTCGAGTCTCACAAACGTATCTCGCTATATGCATGCGAAAATACTTCCTTTTTAGTTAATGTAATGTACTTGACAGTGTAATGAAAATTATTTCCTCGCAAAGTCAAACGAATCTCCCTTAATTTTCATCACATTAAGTAATTATTAGTAAAACTGTATGTGTTCAAATAAAATCGTTAAAATTAAAGAGGCTTATTTGTTCGAAATTGAATAATTGTCGAGACAAAGTCGAAAATATGAATTTTATATTTAAAACTACTAACGAGATATATTTTCCACTATATAGGTGGTTCATGCTAGTTAGTCTGTAATTTTCAAAGCGTGTTCGAAATATTATTTATTTCTTATATTTCTTTAAGTATTGAATTATCGACTTTCTGATTAACATTGCTCAACAAGCGACTTAATGTTTCGAAAAAAAAAACTTTATCGAACAGCGTCAAAAAGTTTCTCGCCTGCACCGAACATAACGTTTTTACGTACGTTGATATTGCTACAAAATGCGATAGCCAACGAATATTTTGATAACGGCATTGTTAACGGCCACGTAGTGACCAGGGACGTGCCCTAAAAGTTATGAAATTTTTATAGTCGGAAGATGAGACATTAGATTTTAATGCGCGAGCAGTAACGTATTTTACAAATACAAATTCGCAGTTACGTCGTTATTGCATTGGAATGGCGATATGCCTGAGTCATAGCTTATCTTTCTCGTTATACGCGTCACACGCATATGACGCGCTAGTTGCTTTCTACAGCCCTCAGCGTCACACGTATGTAGACTAAAAGGTCTAAAAATCGCTTGTACTCAAACATTTACAACTATTAAACATTTTCTTTTATTATATATGTCGGAGATGAAAGGACAGCGGGGCTTTCCGTCTAGAATATTGGGAGAACTCCTTAAAAACCTTAAGTGTAGCTATAGTGAAAGTCTGGACTAGGGTATTGGGATTTTTCACTGTCCTTTCATCTCCGACATATATATAGAAATATATATCGTATTACATTATAGTATATTGAGAATGTTTTTTTAAATTAATGCAGTAAAATCGTATATTTATGGAAAGTTGAAATACCGATATGGCATTTGCTTTAAGTGCAATTATAAGTGACGGCTCAACCATAATTTCTTTTCAATGATTATAAATTATTCTTAATATTCATAAATTAGCCCGTGGACGGCGACATTTTCCGTAAACGGCGGTAGCGATATGTTGAAATAAACTAATCTTCAATGCTTTCTCATAAACTCTGTTCTTAATTGCCGAGTTAACAGTTGCATCATGGCGGCCCTACTTAAGAGGGCGCGCGCGGTCGTAGGTGCAGTAAATTTTTTTTTAAAATATTTATTAAAATTACAATCAATTCTCGCGTTGAGAATTTTCAGTAATTTTTCTGGCGTGGCGCAGTAACATGGCTAATTATTTATAATAAGTTAATACTTATTATAGATAAGTGTAATAGGTGCAGTAAATGACATCCAAATTCTTCGTAGAGTTTATCGAAAATTTACTGTTCAAAACGATTGGTGGATTATAACAGAGGAAAAAAGAAAAAAATATTTATTTAAAAAAGAATAGAAATAAGAAATTAAATCATATCATTTCTCGTGGAATTCTTTAAAATGGTCGATGCAATAAACTGATAAACCGGTCAAACGCGATCTTCCACATCTAAAGAATATTTAGCATACTTAGCATATTGGATGCAATTAAATTAATTTAATCGGAATCCAGAACTGTTTACAGCTACAAGTTATGTAACAGGTAAAAAATTTTTTTGTAACTTCAGCTGCCAAAACTCTAAAGATCTAAACATGGAGGGGAAAACATGTCAGAATGAAATATCATATAGTTTTAAGAATAATATTTTTGATGTCACCTTACGTAAACTTCAATGTCATACGAATGTATATCAATTTTTATATGTGTCCTGTAACTCATGCATGTCGGATATCAACAGCGTGGTTTATATCTCTATCCTTCTTTCATTCCTTTACCAGTTATAACAACGCTGGCTATTACATACAATGGGTTAAGAAAAGAGACAATTTCCTGTAAATATATCTCCTTCTATATAACTGTTCAGATAAATTCCTAACCTATACCCAATTAGTGAATGGCTATTGTTCACGTGTATTCGCACTCGAAATTTGCCTGATTCATCGAACCTATGCTTAGTTTAATCGTGATCTCACAATCCGAGCCTGTCAAGTGAACGTACGATCGAAAAATGGAAGGGGAACGAGTCGCGTGAGAATCCCAACTTGTTGACATTCTTGTTGTTGATAATAGCTAGATGATACTTACCAGATCGTTTAACCTCTTGCCCTACGGCGTCGCGTGAGACTCGCGATATGATTCACGGGTCAAGGAAAGAAGTCACGTTTGTCAGTGATATATATTGCTCATTTATGCCCACAATGACATTATTAAAAATTTGTAGTTGTTGAGTTAATAACATGCAGAGGAAAAAAAAGTTGTTGGTACTTTTTACGAGTCGAGTGTTGTAAGTGAGGTTATGGAACTTACCGTACGAGGAGACTTGGGCCGCTATCGCATTGTGACGTTTCCAATTAATGTGCGTATCTATCTTTGTAATTGCGATAAGCCTCTCAAGAATAATTTATAGTCATCGAAAAGAAGTTATAGTTGAGTCGTTACTCGCAACTGTAAAGCATATCGGTATTTTAACTTTCCAGTAATATATAATTTCATTGCGTTAACTTGCAACGAGGAAAGAGAGGGAGAAAACGAATTTTATTGGTCGGTTTAGCGCATTTGACTCCCGTCGTACTTTCAATTGTCTCCGGCAGACATTTTCTATTTCCACATTAGCGTCAATTTGGAAACGTTATTCCTAACGATAGATAGTGAAACAAGCGTTATTCAAGGGCAATTGATAATGGAATATGATCATCAAATTGTTTCCAATTTTCAAAACGAATTCTTTTGGAAATGAGGCCTTCTTTCAGTGAAATTCGTCCTTTGGAAAATACTATCTTTACGATAATAGTAGTATTTTTACTATCAACTCGAAGCTATCGTAAATTCTATTAAGTGTGACATTAATGTAGATACATATATATTATCTATCTTATTAATAACAGATTTAGCATATTTTGTGATAAATTATTCTATATGATAAGCAACTCATTTTCCTTAACTTCATTTTATTAGAATATATTTCGATTTATCAAACACATTTACATAAATGTTCAACGTTCGCATTGAGATTGATGAGATTCAGTTCAGAAATTTTGTTACTTACACTTTTTTTCATATGCTGATAGATAAACCTAATTGGAACGCGTGTAATTGGCGCGTAATTGAAACCACTTCGAGAAATGTTTCAAATAAAAGTTGGATGGTTTCGAGGGGAACGTAATTTGACGCGATTAATTTTTCCGTAGGAGGATGCACAGAGGACACGCGTATATGTCAAGTTTTTAAGTTGTTATTGCGTTTTCTTTCTTGCACATATAGATTCTTCGATGCGTTCTACGTTAAAACATATTACGAAATCTTATGAATTGTTAATTTTTGAAATATTCCGCCCTAATTTCACGTAGAATGTTCCGAAGAATCGATGAATATAATATGTACACATAAATATGTAAAAAGAAATATAGCACCGTTTACAGAAACGAACTTGACCTTTGTACGAGTTCCACGCATCCTCCGACAAAAAAACACCCATAATACGTTAAATTATGTCCCGCCGGAACCGTTCAACTTTCACTTAAAACATTCTTCGGTAAAATCATAGTCCTAAAAATAACTCCCGATGTATCGATATCGAGTTTCAGATTTCAAGATAATATACATTTAGAACGACGCACGAAAGAAGCAAGAATTCATTTATTTATAGAAACGTAATAATTATAGGAATAGCAATAATCGTATTGATGATGAAGTGAGCTGCGTAAGAAAATGAAAATGAACTACGTGTCACGATGTAGGTTATCGTTCAAAATGAATATTTTCTCTAGAGGTGGATAAAATTTTGAATGGAAAATGCGAGAAAAGTCTCGCTGTCTGGATGTTTAAAGGCTGTTAGCGCAGTGAAAAAAGAGAAAGGAGGCAGAGAGTGATTAGGAAAAGTGGGTCGTGGTGTGAAATATTATGTGAGGTATACCACGGAATAAATTAAGATAATAATTGTAAACGAGCCTTTAAGCACATAGTCTTTAACAATACAGAGTTGTCGTTCGTCATTTGTGAATTTCTATTACAATTTTTCAACGTTTATATCGACGATTATTATATCAACGGTTTTCAATATTTATATTATATATATATATTTATTTATTTATTTATGTACAGTTTGTAATTAAAGATGTCACCGACAGCGATAGAATTATTTATCGCTTGAAACTTTATCGGCGCTATAGTAAGACTTAAGTTGGTTAGTTTTCGGCCATTTGAATATTAAATTTCAATATTATAACATTTGATTATTAAAAATTAAAAAAATAGCTGGTTTCAAATAATAAGATAGATAACCTTGACAGTTTTAGCATATACAACCTTATATAGAATCTTCCTTTGAAAAATAAAATTTTCATCCTGCAGAGTTGCGATTGACATCAAAACAAAGTTAAAGATTTAATAAACTGTCACTCTTAGATAACTGTAAACTTAGAAAATCAAATTCTAACGAGTTTCTGCATGTGCAAATTATTATCTATACTCTGAAAGATATATACAATACATATTATTTTCCAATGGTGTTTTTTTTTTTTTTATCAGATTTGCCATTTTATTTTCATAGAGTATCAAATTCTTCCACTTCGAAAATGAGTTCTAAAAAAATATTATTTGATATTACCTATCGGTGTAAATTAATGATTTCCCCCTTGGTATGATGAGACTAGAGTATATTCACCGAGGGGAAAACCTGCTAGATATTAGACTCATAAATTTGTTTAAAATCTCCCACGTACTGTCAATTTGCTGTTCAGAACCGACATTGTATATATACGTAATATATACGTATACGTAAATAAATGAAAAATTGCATATGATTTATTTTTATATAATTTATATAATTACGAAACTTTAGTTATTCCATTTGCTTGTTAGTTACTTTAACTAAGCTAAAAAAAAGCTACTCATAAGAAAAAGCAAATATTAACAAGTTACCACTTTAATAACATAATATCTGTATCGAATATGATACACCGGACGCCAGTCATTCTAAGCCCCACGTTTCGTAAATAATTCCGCTCGATTTCTGAACGTTTTATTTGTCATTCCTGAGAGTATTATAACACGCTACACAAATAACTTACAGCGTACTACAAAAAATATACTTTATGTATGTTGTGTTGATGTATAGGATGTATAAAATTCTTTTAATTTAAAAGTCAAAGTTTATTTTTAATAGGCAAAAATTAAGCATTTTTAAAATTGTATAAACTGTGGCATATTGAAAAAGAAACAGTGAATTTATAACAAAATGCAAGATATATTTGTCAATATTACCATTATATATAAAACATTTTTCCGCATTTTCAATAATTAAAGAAATAATACAGCTGTATTATAAGAATTCATTAATACGTACTATATCTGCAATATATTCTTACACGTATTATTTTTACAAAGAAATATGTATTTCAATACATTTTTTAATACATGATGTGTACATAATCTATGATGATGCACCCTATGAACACATTATTAGTTTTTTATCGTTATGTATTATCGAAGAAAGCAAAAGAAGCAGATATTCTAATTTCTAATCGAGTTGACAGCTAATTTCCCTTAAATTTCTTGAGAAGTGAGTTTGCAACGATTATTCCCGCCATTATTCGTTATTATAGAAAGCAAAAGAAGCAAGAATTCTGGGTACTAATTTAACTTCGTATTGTTTGAAAATCGCATTAGTGCAGATAATACCAATACTCTGATGCAATATTTTCGCGCTGGTAAATCTAGAAGAATAGTCATCCAAGCCATATGATAATAATAAAGAAAATAGAAAAGATTTCGTAGACGCGAAGTTTGGCGCCTCCTACGAGACATCTGGCGACTTTTAGTTGAACTTTCGAAGACTAGTGTGCCCGCGCTTTGATATGCACTGCCGATTATAAGTATTTCAATACTTCTAAATCATTATAAATACTATTTATTGTAGCTTAAAAATACGTACAAAATTTCTTCATAATTTAATTGTACGACAGATTTTTTATAAAAATTATCTTATTTCGTTTGCGTTCCGCAAAATTTTGCAATAATTATAAGAAGCTTTATAACGCTGATAATAAGTTATACTAGAATACATGGAACGATAGAGACAGAAATCTATATAGACACTGTGTAACGTCACTACTCGTCCAGAGTGGTACAAATGCTTTTAGAATATTAAGGAAATGTTAATACATTACAAAAAATGACAAATAACAAATTTAATAACACTACTCCTAAATAAATATAACATTGCAATTCAATAGAGGTCACTGTACAGCGGTATGCTTAATTAATACATGTCATTATGGATTATTTTACATATGAAATGAGTACCACGTATAATATTGATCTTTAACCTAATAATCGAACTGTTCTTTAATTAAAAACTTTTACAATCGTGAAATTAAAAGATAATGAATGCAAACCAATTTTAAGTACCGATTGTAATTTTTCCAAATATATATAAGTATGACATAATTCGTTATAAGAATTATATCATATGCGTATCATGTGCGTATATATAAATCGAATATATCATACGTACGTATATCGAACTCTAATCTCAAGGGAAGAGCTACAATCTTCGAATTGCGAAGGATTTGTCTTATCGAATTTTTCGAGGAACAAAGAGAAGAGACAAATTCAAATTTTAGAAGTGAATTATTTACTATAGATCCTGCCATAACCAAACGAATAGTTAATCAGCTTGACTTCTAAAAAGTGATGTATCACACGTAATGTGATTTTTTATTAGAATTTTTATTTTCTACGATACTTATACATAAGCAGTTGATTTATTTCATTTAACTGGAAACTATACTTCATTCGAGTGATTATTTGACGTTGAAAAGGAATACTTGAATATGTAAATAAAGTAATATCTAATAATGTGCATTAATATATATGTATGCATATTCACTCGCTTCTTGGACTTTCAAGAGTCATAGATCATACAACATACTCCTGTATTTGCGTATTTTAAATTTTCGCATAATTGTTTTAGAATTTGCGTGATAAAACCCGTACTTGACAAATTTTCAAACGCCATTTTTTCAGGAGTGGATGATCCTATGAATAAATCTTATTCTGTATTTCCGACTTGTTTTCACAGGGAGTGCAAATTTTATATTTTATATTGTTTTATTTGTATGATGTATAGATAACATGAAAAAGGAAATAGTTCTGGATATTTGAATTTTACTATGATAAATTTATCACATAAATTTATTAAATTCATATAATTTTCTAAAATGCGAAATATCATATAATAAGAGGATTTATAAATTGGACTACTTAGATCAGAATTAGAGACATAGATAATTGATTGACATAACAAATATTAAACTTTAACATTGAAACCAATTCTAAACCACTGAAATTGATTAATAATAATACATATATAATAAAATATATTGTACATGGTTATTGCTGCAAACTTAATATTTGCAGTGTAACTGTATAGATTCTATGTAATAAGAATTACATACACGGAAATCTACATACAAATGAATTATAAAACAAATATTTCACCAATTAAGTAATTGACAGTATATTTGATCAATCATTAATAAATTGATGATTATATAATCTGTGGCAGTATGCATAAATAAACAAGCCAAGTGTTTAGGTTATTAACTCCACGCTCTTTTTATAGGTTATAAATATAGAAGGCAATAAAACATCATTTATTATTACGAGCTCGTATAATAAATGAGTTATGAATATAAATAAAAAAGTAATAATATTTCTTTGATATAATGTTGGCTTTTACTATGTTTTCAAGCTAGTGTTATTCTTAACCTTATTACTGCATAGCAATTACTATCACATTTTCCTAAACGATGGTATGCTGTTTATATGCAAATTGCTTTAATTTTCACTTCACTTTGTACAAATTAGCGAAATTGTTTTGCATACTTGCTCGTTCGTTCTTATAATTTGCCTGCTGTTTCTATTTGCATATATTTTCTACTTCTAAGTTTACTATAAATTACATATTATCATATCCAATTAATTTCGGCGTTTACTTCTCACATATTGCACGATCTATTAGATAATGGTACTTTGTCATAAAATGTCTATTTTCGGTGATTCGAAAATAAAATCGAATATTTTTAAATATCAATACTTCCGTGAGACTCGAATTCTTAAATTAATCATCGATAGTATTTTTGTATTGCTTTCGAAAACTTTTATAAACTTTGTACCGTGGTCTTTCGATTCTTATCAAGGAATTATCCGATTATATCATTAACACAGTAATATATCTTATCAGACTCGAAGTACGTGCTGTACAACCAGAATTTATCCTGTTGCGAAAACTGACACCGTAGGTGTTTGAACTTCGCAAAAGATTCCCTGGCGATTGACTTCTACTAAGAGTGGAAAGATGACCTTGAGAATGTCTTCGTAGCTGTCGCGGCTTCGACCAAATATTTATTTCATCTCAGCCTTATCTCAACCGAACCAAAATGCTCTGGAAAGTGTATATACGATCCTTAAGTTCTGCGAATAACTTCTCTAAGAAAACAGAAAAAAGAAAAAAAAAAGACGCTTTGTCTTCTTGCGACATCATCGTGAACTTAACACGTGTTGTCAGCAAGCGATTGCATAAGGGTTTCGACTTACGTAGAATAAGCTCCTGCCTGGTTGTATCACCTATTCTGAAACACTCTACATGTATATTTAACTAACAAACATGTGCCGATATCGATGTGTCGTCCGATTGCTGAAGAAGCGGGATAATCCTTGTTGATATGGCATGTAATAATAATAACAACTACTGTTGCGCACAGATATGCTGCGCGATTCGTTATATAGAAAATTATACATACCAAGTCGTAGTTTCTTCTTATGCTCATGCCACATTATAGATTTATGCTTTTATTCATTTATATCTTTAGAAGCCCTTTATCCTTTGTTTGCTGACAAATATTCTTTGTCAACTTCTTTATTCGGTAGCAAATACTCTTTTACGCAGTCGCTCTTTTATTTGAAAATAAATATTACTAAAGAAGGAAGGAAAAGAGAGATTCAAAAGATTGCCGGTTGGTGGCAGTTCTCAATCATCGTAGCGAAATCGGAATGAACAAATGGGGGGAGTAGCCGATATTTCTTCGTATTCGTTGTAGCATACCTTACTGTATCTTATTTATAATTTATCGTTTGCAAGATTTGTAATTTTTATTTTAATTTTCTAGATTAAAAAAATATCTGAAAGATTGTTTTCTTCTCTGTTCCAGTCAATAGGCGACGGAGGCAAGAGGAAGTGTAATTTCTTTAACTCTTCTGCGGCTAGCGGATAGAAAAAGGATACTTCAAGATGAATAAAGTGGATTATATGGAGGTCACTGTACCTAACTATTCGTATGTCTTCAACTTCGAAGAGACATTCATTCATATGGATACTAAGATATGGATGACGAAGAATTGGACAAACTGTTTTTACTATTGTGGCATTTATATGATCCTAATTTTTGGAGGACAGCATTACATGTCGAATAGACCAAAGTTCGAACTGAGAGGCATACTCGCACTATGGAACACACTGCTTGCGACGTTCTCTATTATTGGATTTACTAGAACAGCGCCAGAGTTGATTCACGTGTTAAGGCATTATGGGTTTTACCATAGTGTTTGCATACCAAGGTGATTTCACTTCTCTATCTTATTCTGTAAAATATTCATAATAGTTTGAATATTACTTATTAGTTAGATATTATCATGGAACCATTTCTTATATTTGATATTTTAAAAGTCTTACTCAAGCGTAGAATTCAATGCTTGAATGTATATTTAATGTATATGAAATGTATTGAATGTGTATGAAAATGTACCGCGGTCTCGATACCCCCGACATACGAATATTTGAAAAATTTCAAAGCCGGACAGTTTGATCTAATGCTTGCATATTTTCTTTCCAGCTTCATTGAACAAGACTGTGTGTCCGGTTTCTGGACGTGGATGTTTGTCTTGTCGAAGCTTCCAGAACTTGGCGACACAATCTTCATCGTGCTACGGAAACAGCCACTAATCTTTTTACATTGGTATCATCATATAACGGTTCTTCTCTACTCGTGGTTCTCATATTCGGAATACACAGCATCAGCCAGGTGGTTTGTCGTAATGAATTACTTTGTTCACTCCATAATGTATACGTATTACGCTTTGAAAGCAATGCGATATAGACCACCAAAGGGGATCGCCATGCTGATCACTACGCTACAATTAGCACAAATGGTTATTGGTTGCCTTATAAATATTTCGGCTCACCAGTACCTGGAAAGTGGCCAAATCGATTGCCACATTACGCGTGTCAACGTCAAACTTAGTCTGCTCATGTACTTCAGCTATTTTGTACTCTTCGCTAAATTTTTCCAGAAGAGTTATCTATCTAAATCTAATAACAAAGTAGGGAAGAAGGTTTACGCTAATGGAACAGTGGAGTATGACAAGCTCAAGGTTAATTAATGCACACTACAATTTTTGAAAACTTTTTCTATAGACCCTTTCCAGGAACATTCCTTGAAAACGCTTTTCAATAAGATTTCTTTCAAAGGCGTTATGGAAATGCATTTCAAGAAATGGCCCTTGAAAATTTTTTTTAGGAGTCTTTGTTAATTCAAAGTCGTAAAAACTGGTTGCAGTAGAGTGAAAGTGGTGAAAGGTGGGGTGGAAATTACTTGAAAATATAGCACATTGAATTTTACAATAATATTAAATGTTGCACAGTGAATTTAGTAATAAATTTCATGATAACTTGTTTAACGCGTCTCACGCGTTGAACACGTTATTATAGAATTAATGAAAGAAGAAGGAGCTTCTCCTTAGAGACGTCTTGAAACTTTCGTTTGTTTAGGGACGATTTCAAAATAAATTTCTTGGTGAACTTTTTTCTTTACGCTTCTTTATGAAGTTAGCACAAAATTTGGTAGAACGAGGATGGAGACATAATATTTAAAAACATAGTAGGAATGTATTATTTAATATTGAACTATTTAATAATGAAGAAAGCATATTAGATTTGAACGAAATTCGCCAACAAATAATTGATATATTCTTATTACATTTAATATGTTTGACATATTTATTGTTATGGAAATGTATAAATATGTTGAGATATCATAAAGAATATATAATTATCTGCATATGCAAAGTATGGATAATATTAAAAAATATATATCGTGATCGATCTTTCGTAAGAACAGCCGAAATCTTTTTTCACGTTGCTCGAAAAGAAAAGAAAACAAACACAAAGAATTGTTCCCAAGTCTTGTTCTACCGGAATAACGATAAAAAAAAAAACGAATTACTTTTGAAGAAGTCAGAAAGTATGGAGAAAGAAAACCATAAGTGAAATTTCATTAGGCCTACCTCCAGAACGAGCTAAGATATTCTTCGTAGAAAATAGTAAAACAAAACGATAGGTAATAATCGAAAACCGAAATCGTAATCCCAATTGATGACCATTTAAGAAATGAAAGAAAATAATAAAAGAAAGAAGAGGATTTATAATTACTATTTTCTATCGTGACTATTTTGTGCTGCTAGGAATAATAAAACGGGCAGCTTGCCGACGTCTTTTTACTTTCAAAGTGCAATCAGTCTTATAGAGAGTGTTTACTCCTTTCGTTTATAAATATTTATATCGCATAATTTATTTTGTATGAAACTTTTGTACAAATTGTTATTTATATTTATATTGATTTATTTAAATCATTGCTAATAAAAACACTTTTGGCATGTCATAACGAACACAACTACAATCTTTATTCAAGTCATTGGGTGTGATAAATCTTCAAATTATAAATTTAATCAAGACAAGGAAAGCAATAGCGATGGATTCTCTTTCACATAATTTTGTATCATTAACCGGCGTGGTACGGACAACATGAGCCAATAACTAGGATTAATTCTAAAGTCAATCCACGCAAACATTTCAGAAATGTTTATTATGTATCGAGTATGTGGTATATGGTATTGTTATGAAAAATATTAAGAGCATTCTGCGCAATATACCTAGCTGCCACTGAACTTTTTCGTTAATTCTTGTAAAAGGGATGATTTTCGATTATTTATGTAAAGAATTGTTTATGTCTTAGGCGAATCAATGATCTGTAAGCAAGAATTGAATGGATACTTTCTGCAGGAATGGCTGTTCTTTGAAAGATGAATTGTTGTCCGATTCTAGTCGCATAGTCAGGACGAAAGCATTTTTTAGCTGGAATGGAAATTAAATTAACGAATTCAATTTTCAAAACGATTATTCACGCCGCTGATCGACGCGCACTTTCATATTTGACGTTTTTTAAACGCTTTCCTTTTCCACATTTTGTATGATACTTGATTGGATGCAACGTTTTGTTCTTTTTCTGATTTATTACATTCTTTTTAATTCCTCCCAAATCGCACAAATATCGCCAATGAAAAATTCGAAACCCTTACTTCGACTGAAGTATACACTTTAATGCAGAGACTTTAATTTAAAAATAAGCATTTAGCTTATACGAAGTGGTAATAATTATTCTAGTTTGTGTATGTTCCATTTCTAATTGTTTGGTTATTTGGTTGAGAATATCGGAGGGAAAAAACAGTCCAAATATTTGATTTAACAGTAAATATTGCCAAAGAGTTCTTACGTTCGATTCGAATTTGCTTATTTATTTAACAAAATAATATTAAAACGACGACGATAATATTCGTTGAAAGGTGCGTGTTTCATTTGGTGGATGAAAAGAATTTAATTACTCGCCTTAGGTATTTATATACGTAAGTTATATTGTAAACATGATTACGCGTGACGCAAGGTGAATAAAGATAAATACGCAAACTAATTTGTAAAAGATATTTGCAATAATTAAGAATTCTACTCAACTATAAAAATATATGTTGTAAACATATTTTATTAATCTACGTAATGTTATTTTCATGTATAGAAAAGAAACGATCAGAGTTTAGGTTAATATTATATATTTAAAGAATTTGTTACGCGATGGTTGAATATTACAAAATATCGTTGAACAAAATTATTGCAAATACTTGTGTTAAAGAAATTTTCCTAGATCAAGCATATGATCACTGCTCTCTTGTGTCGATGCTGTAATCATAATCGATTGATTATTAATTAAGATATTATTTATTTGAGTGCTGCTTTTATTCACCGATAGCGCTGCGATCGGGTTAATTCTAAAGCTGACTTTTCCATAGATTTTTCATAGGGGAATTATAGAGAGAAGCAAAATAACGAAAGCCTCAAATATTTATACAGGTAATATTAAAATTAAGCATTACATTTACTACGTCGCAGGAAAACACTTGTAACTGCTCTGTTATCGCCGTTGATTGGTGGTAATCGCGTGTAACGTATCAGCGAAATTTTTTTAAAGAGAATCGAAAAGAAATAGTTTTTTAGATCATCCAGCGCTAAATACACAGAGAAGTGTAAAGATAGATTCGACGATCGATTAATTAAGTAAACAGACGAACTTCGGCTTTGAAAGTTGAAACAAGAGTAAGATGATGCTTACGATTGAAACAAGCGAATGCAAACGGAATGAAAGCAAAACTTTAGAAGAGGTTCGACGTCAACAACGAAATACGAAATACAGAGGAACAAAAAGAGAATTCTGCCTGCTTTGATATCTGTTTAAACGAATTCTAGAACCTTCAACTTCTCTCGTTGAGTTATAATTGAGGAATAAGGGGGAAAAAACAAGAAATGTCACAAAATAGCTTCCTTGAGAAAATGAACTTTCCATATTTTAGCCCACTAGAAGGCGAACAATATTCGATCAATTTAACTGTATTATTCGTAAAATAAAGTATACGCCTTAATTAGACACGTCATAAAAGAGCATGATTGGTAACCTATTAATTATTTTTATTTGCCTTTCGCTCCAGTATCTACGGTATATTTAAAATCTTTAACGTTATTTTATGGGGAGATTTTGAACGTTGCAAGCATTATGATTTTGTTAACACTGCAGTCCGAGTTCTCACACACGAAGTATGTTACAAAATGTAAAATCACGAGAGATGAACATTCCTTGTTTTTCCTCTTCTTATTCGACGAGACCAATGGAAGATCGGTAAATCCATAGGAACAATCTAGGGAGAAAAATATTTTTTGGCTCGATTCGATGTCCTTCTAATGGTATAATTTAATGCGCAATGAGAAATAAAAATTGAAGTAACTCGTTGAAGAAAAGAGGACGAAAGAGATAAAAAGTTGTATGTGTGTATGTGAGAAAGGAATAAAACGAGCGTGATAGGAAAAAAATATCATTGTATGATTTTGTTCTTTTTTTTTTTTTCTAAATTGATGATCTTATAATTTCATTTGTTATTATATATGCTTTTTCTTTACTATACATAAATATTGTATATGAATAATAATAATAATTTATGATGGAAGGTGTGAAGAAGATGTTTATTTTTTAATTGTTGGATATTAAATTGAATTTTCTGATTCAATTTCTTGTCACTCCACCAAACTTAATATACTTGGACCTGATTAATTACTATATAAGTGTTATAGACAAAGGTATCTTGAAAGTTAACCAGTCGCAAATATGTAGTATTCGACGACCGGTCGTATATAGACCTTGTCGTACGACTCACCAATGTCGGTCCGATGTAATTCGAACTGATTTGTTTCTTGTCGCATCGCACGCACGGCGTTCGGACCTTTATTCACGCGCGCGAGGGAGGAAAATGCATTTGATGCATATCCGGCAGCGTACTATCGGGTTATGTAGTTGTATGGCTCAGCTGTCTGAGATGATGTGCGACAAAACCCACTAAAACCCTCTCCTCGTTACTGCCGTACGGCGGACTCAATGGCCACCTTCGCAGCACGGTATAAAATGCGCTACCTTGGGATTTCAGTTTGAACTAAACAGGCCCGTTTATTTGCATCGGACATTAATATTTGTTCTTCCTTTATTATTTCAGGTTTGTATGACACTGTTGTTACTTATTTTAGAAACGCGTATTTACGTTTTTCGTCTTCTCCTTTGACTAATTTGAATTTCCTTTTCTCCTCACTCTCTATCTTTCACTATAATTATTATAGTCGCCTTGAAACAATCTCAAGAATGACTAAATTTACATACTTTTTCAAGAAAAATTTGCCAGACTCCATTTAGAATAGTACAAAATAAAATGTTCGAGTTTATCCAGCCTTTGTCCACAATCCCAGTACGTCTCACTTTACCTGACGTCCCAACTCTTTTCCTGAACGAATCGAATATTCCGTGTCCTGTCAGAAGTTGCACGCAGTAGTAACCAATTTCTTACTTTACTTTTCCTAAAGAAGTATGAGACCTTGATAAACCTTCTTGTCCAGTTGTCTCGCTTGTACTGCGTTCCGTTCCTATTGCCATTCATCTTCGACTTCGTTGTCAATTCTATTCCTAATTTCAGACAGGCTGGTTTCTCGATCTTCTGCTTCAGTGTAGAAGAACCGTGCCGATGTGCGTTTCTAAATTCTTTCGTAAGCTCGTCTTGCTTCTTTCTTATTTGCGCCTTAATATAAATGGGAATCGGTATCGGTAAAGCCGAGACCATATGACCATTGGAACGACATCTGTTGCGTGATGTCCGTTGTAGAAATATGTACATATTACCGTATATCGAAATGACGCATGTTCCTAGTGAGGGGGCTTCAATGTACGACGATAATATGTTTCTACAACGAATACAGCGGACCTTGTTTCAACGCTCGTATGGTCTTGCTCAAAGTACGTATAAACGACGTTCGGGTCTAGCAACCGTTTTATAACAGGCGCTAAACATAAACCAGATCTCGAACACTCGAGAGCGCGATTAGTATATATAATCGTGTTCGAGAGGGTCGCACAATAAAACTTGGGGTGTCGCATTTCAAAAACGGTAAAAAGGGTTGAAATCCCTTGTTTATCCCTTATTTTTCATCTCATTCAGTTATATGTTCGTGATCTTGTTGATACAGAATAATCAACAAAGCTTGTGTAGTTTTAACTGTGCTTATAAATAAGTTATTGGGGAATATATAGGACAAAGCTGAATACATATTTAAAATCGTATAAAATTTAATAGAATTATAAAATATTTCTTTATGTTATTTCATAACTAATTATACACATTGTAATACTATTATACATATTACAGTGTCAAAGGATCGCCGGTAGATGTCCCAGCCTGCGAATCACTTGATAAACTCGAATTTTCATGAATTAACTCCTTAATTAACAAACTTTGAATTTTATTCCTAATTATTAATTTTCGGATAGGATCTAATCGTCTGAGGGACGGTACCAGGGACTTTGCAAAATGCATGTCTTCGTCATCTTGCTCGTGTCTCTCGCATAGGCCGTGTTCGACGAATGCCGGAAGTTTTTTCTTTTCCATCTCTAACATATCTCTTCCAAAGTCAGATAATGTTCTTTTTCTTCCTCTCGAATGGTGATAGATTGACGTATTATGGAGACGTGGGATTTCGGGGGATTCTTCAAATCTAGAGCTATGAGTATCGAAAGTCTCGAGATGACGCGGTGGCGTTATCCTTTCAGACGCTTCCGTTGTATCCGCAACTTCTTGCCCCAAATCTTCAGAGTTCGTGTCCGTTTCGGAATTCAATGTATCCGTGCTGGGTACATTGTCGAAATTGCTCGTCATTTTTGTTAGCACCATAGTGTCTTTTAAAAAAAAGAGCATTTCGAAAAACACCCACTTCCCTTTGTAATCGCTCACAGATATACTAGCAGACTCTCCAGAACGGAGCTTCTTCACTTTTTTCAGTTCTCTTTGGAACTGGTCCCTTAAATTTCGCCATTTCGACTTGGCTTCCACTTCTGAAATAAAATACCCTTTTGTCCATTTCAGACAAATTACCTCTTCGTTTGGAATATGACAAAGTGCTGTTTCAGCCATTGCTATTGAAATATGTCTTGCCATTTGGGCACAGCTTCTAGAGGCTTCTACAGACGAGTCGAATGAGTGGCGAGTGGCCAGAATCAGAAGTAACTACTCGTCTTTTTCCCGTCGCACTTCCGGAAGAAGTATGGGAGAGCGCGATGTCCTCCGTCTTGCACGACCCGTCTGTATGAGCCTTTGAAGCTATAGGAACCAATGTTGACAGTGCGATTAGTATTACACAGTATTAAACAATACTTCGAATTACAATGATATAAAGAGAAATTATTTGGTATTAAGTGAATTATCAAATTACGGAAGAACCGTTGGTAGCAGCGTCGGGGATGAGAGAAAAATCGTCTACTTACATACTTTTTTAACGATATTATGTACATAAAGAAGCAAACATATTTTTAAAATTTTCAAACTATCAGATAAGTACATTTAGACAACTTACTGTCTTTTTTTAATACTACTGCCACATTTTCCCATTCCTTGTCCACTAACACTCGGTTTTTGTAGTTTTCATCCCATCTATTCCATAAAACAGGCCTTTTTTGCACTTCAGAAATCAATAACTGTGCGAAAGTATGCATACTAGACGTCGTGCGTGCGATGCGACAAAGAACAAACTGGTCTGAATCGTCTGAATCTCATACAGCGCAATAGCGCAACCGACAAATACGACCACGGTCGTGAATGCGACGTTGTCGCATTGCACGCGACCGTAGAACGTGCTTCGTTTATGTATTACCGCGTTGGTTGATTGTTCAGACGACAACAATATCTCACCACTGTTAGCTGTACATCAATTAATATGCGATTCAGTTAGTACAGAGCTTGCAGTTACCGAAATTCAGTTGCATATGATTTATATTTTATATATACATTAAAAGTCTGATATCTGATAAAATTAACTGCAATATTAAGGTATTTGTAGCGCGACAATATCCCTCAAAAGTAAAGCACGGTGAAACTCGAGATCCCTACGCTCCGCGCATGCTTGAGATTCTCCCTCCACGAATAAATTTCTTTGTTGTCTGTACTTTCTTCGTACGCATACCAACAGGCCATTTAAAAAGGGATAGTGCGGCAACTTTGGCGCAATTTCGTCGCAACTTAGGGCATAATAGATATACGGCATGTTGGGCATCAAAAATACCGATATAATATACTTCTATACATACAAAACTTTCATTCGAAAACGCTGAGGTCCGAGTTGAATTTTTCTTTAATAAAGATTTTTCTAGCCATTTTACATAACATACTAGCCTTTTAACGACTTCGTAGGAACTATTATACTTCCTATGAGAATTATGTGTTAAAACTATCAATTTTAAAGGTCATTCTATTACCCATAAAAGAACAGCAAAATTTATGTTGCCTACTAACATACCTACATACCATACCACTATCTTTGTATCACAATCATGGTATAACATATTCAGGGTCTAGCCAATCTTCATTTAGGCAATGACTATCTATATTAGCAATAATCTTGCAATAAGGCTATAATTTTGTTTTTTCGCACATAAATAAATGATTTTATAAAATTTGAAGTAACTGTTCTGATAAAATAATGTTCAATTCTATTAATCCAAAGTGCGATTGGTTAATAAAATATTTGTAAATATTCGGGATATATCAAGAATCAAAGGTTTTAAAACGCGTGATTTAAAAATTTCATGAGAGAACTTCGTGTTATTTCGTTTAAGATTACTTGTGGTCCTTTTTTGACCTTACGAAATTATGGTACACAAAAACGATATTATCATATATATCTAATCAATGTGAAAAATTAATTGTATATCATTTTATTAATCTAAACAAAACTTATTATTTAAAATAAAATTGCAAATTTTATAAATGAACGAATGCGTAATTAAAAGACATTTATTTTACACAGATATACTAACATAGTTATTAAACATAATAGCTTACTCTTACGAACAAACATATGTTTAACTATTTGTCTTTTAAAAAAACTATAATTAAAATAATATTTTATATTCCTTGAAGAAAATTTAATATGATCAAACTTTTAGGATTGTATATTAATAATGTACAAATATATACATATATACACTATATATACACAAACACAAAATGAAATATTACATTATAAATATCAGTTATTATATGACAAACCAGCGATATAAAATTCCTCATTTATTTTACTGTACACATTTAAAACTACCCTTTTATGACTTAATGTCAAATAATTACTTTTGTGATTTTTGGTTTTTAGTATTTCTTAGATCTTTACAGACTTCAGATTAAAAATATTTCTTAGATCTGTAAAGCTGTAAAAAATACTTTAAACCTAGAATCTTGTCGAATTTATATATAAGTAAGACTATTTTTCTTTGTCCCATTCTTCAGAGACATATCTCAGTAAATCTGTAAGGTTTTCAAATTCAGTTCTACTCTGAGGAGGATCATTTTTTGGTATTTTTGGTAAAATATTTCCAACTTTTAATCGAAATTCTTCGGCAGTTGAAGCTCCAGAAAGCTTCCAAATACCATAAAAAAGTATACCACAACCACCAACTGCCCAAACAGAACCCCATAATAAAGCTCTTGTAGCAAGTGCTGCTCCGGACTCAGGAAGACCTTTCCCTCCCATAAAACCAATATCAAAATTTTTACTGTCTTTTTTTTTAACTGATGATAAAGCATTGAAAAAACCAGCCATAACAGAGATTCCTGCTACTCCAGCCAGGAACAATGTTTCTGAAACATAAATTGATAAAATTGGTAAAAATAGAACTAGGTTATGTATGATATTTCAAACTTTATCACATGGAAATGTAAAATTGTATAAATTTGAAATTGATCTATGTTTGAATTTATTACCAGCGAACTAAACATAAATTTATTCTATACTATTTCGTTAAATTGTAAGAGGTTAATATAAATTTTGTACTTTTCATACATATCTAATAACCTTAAAATAATATAAAATGAAAGAATATAAAAAAATAATACGTTTAAATTGTATTTAAATGTGGATCACGAATCACTTTAACTAAAGGAGTATTAATACTTGAGTTATCAAACAATCTAAATTTAAATACATACCATATAATTTATCTTTCTTCTTCTTTGGTACTGTCTCTGACATGATTATTTTTATATCACTTTCTATTTATTGTTGTAACATATCATAATATTGAAATAGTAGAATTAAAAAGGTTTTTCGCAAAATTTCAAAGGAAACACAAATAAAACAAGATGCAGAACCGGCACAAAGTTGTTTCTTTACCGGTTACTGCATAAATTATAACTTTTAATAGACATAAATATATTTTGCATTAAATAAATGTATTGCTATTGCATAAAATGAAAAATATACAAATGAAAATTTAGAACCTAAAGAATTAATTAAGTTTAATTTTATCTGAAAGGTCTAGCTAGTTTCTTGGAGCGCTTTGCACTAACAGCACGTAATTGGTGGTATAGTATTTCGTTGTCCATAGTTCATGGATTGAACGATTTTTAAAACTTGCTTATAACTAAAAATCAGGAGGAATATTTAGATAAAACTAATCTTAAATAATTCCTTACGTTTTAAACTTAAGGCCTTAGAAGACAAAAAGTTCTGTCTAGGAGCCGAAAAAATTTGGATCGTTTCATTTTGTCACCTGTAGATTGAACATAAATATTACATACATATACACACTTCAGACGCAAATATTTCAATACAATATCAATTTAAATTTATATTATTTGAAACTAATCCTCTTTTTCTATATGATTATTCAATATCACAATATCACTTATTGGTAGCATGTGAAATTGCATTAAGATTCCTTTAGTTGCTACCCTATAGAAAAGTGTCACTTTCTTATCTAATGATTCACAATTTATGGAAGTTTCTTTAAAAAGATGTTTCCTTCTCATTAAGTAAATTGCTACTTACATTACAAAAAAGTTCCATTTGTACAAAATTCGAAATTAAAATAGGAAAAATATGATGGAAGGTAGTGTAATAAAAACTATGTTATATATCGTATAATCGGTGATAAATTTCCGTCTATTTTTAGCAATAATTTCAAGTTAGAGAAATATTTCATGTCAAACCTTATTGACAAGTTATTTTGTTGACTGCTTAAATTGTTTTTTTTAAAGTGCTTTTATGAAATTAATGTTAAATTAATTTTATATATTCTGTAGTGTCTACAACTTCAAGAAAATATAAACTATCTGTATTATAATTATAGCGTTATAATTTAAAGATAAAATGTTGTAAATTAAATATCCAAAGAAATACATTTTTTCCTTGTATACTTGACATTATTTCTATATATTATGTCTGTAATATATTAAATAAAATACTTATATAAATTTGGAGCTGTCTAATATATATTTTATGTATTTAATATATATGATTTGTATTGATTATATGTTTATGAATTATATTACTATATGTTCATCATTTTTTTAGGTGAATTGAAGGACAATATTGATAAATTAGTTGAAGAACTGCGATTCGTTGTAAAATCTGAGAAAGAAATTGAAGATATTATTCAAGTGTTAGATTCTATTGTGAATGTTAGCAAAACTTCAATTGGAGGTATTAGCTATTTTTTGTCTTCCAGTTTCAGTTTAGACTTAAATTAATATTTGGAAAATATATATAAGAATTACTAATTGTTACAAAATATAATATTTATTACTTTTGTTTCAAACTATTATTATAAATTCATGAGAAATGCTATCAACTTTGATATTTTAGTCTATAATTTATACTTCTAATAACAGACAAATTTTATTTGTTTTTAGAAGCTACTGAATTTACAATAGATGATGTTTTCCTAACCTTATTGCGTCATGAATCTAAAGAAATTATTGCAAAGACTGCTAAAGCAATTGCTGAGATTGCTAAAAGTGAAAGGGGAAGAGAAAAATGCACTACCACAGATCTAGTAAATGCATTAATAGATCTATTAAAAGAGGATCGCGTTGATGTATTGACACAGACTTCCAGAGCCTTGGGAAATATTTGTTACGAGAATGGTAGGGAGCTTTAATCCCTAATGATCCAAATTTTGTTCATGTATGTAGTTAACATTAAAACCATCATTATTATAATATATCACTAATAGTAGTAACACGAATGGTTTCTATCTTTTGATTAATTTCTATTGAATATACATTTTTAACTGCATGAAGTATCATTAAAATGATTCTCATAAAAAATAAAGTTCCAGAAATTAAACTTATAGCAACTTACAAGATCAATTTATCAAAATTAAATCTATACAAAAGGAAAAACATGTTATAGGTACTGTTAACAAATAATTAATTTGTATATTAATAAACTAATTTGTAAATTAATATTATAATATCATTATTTTGCATGAAATCTAAGACTATATGGATATTATTATAATAATATTGACAAAATTATTATAGAAAATGGTAAAAAGTTTGTTGAGGACAAAAATGGGTTGATATCAATTTTGGCAGTATTGGAGAAAAGTATTACGTTGGAAAATGTAGAAGGTGCACCATTTCTTCGCAATGTTGCTGCAGGACTTTTGCTAAACTTTCTTATTGACCGACCGTCTCTTCATACAGAGGTATAATATTTTTATTAATATTTCTCTTGTTTGCTATATCGTTTCACGATTGTAGCTGTATTAGTATAATTGTCAAACAGTTTACCTTACATGCTCTCTGTATATTATATAGAATATAAAATTTTCATTTAGAATAATTTTATTTAAATACTAATCTTTCTTTATTTTCTTCTTAGGCACTGAAACAAGAAGTAGTGCCAATTATCTGCAGTATTCTGGAAATCGATGGAATTACAGGTGGAGAGGCTGCAATGCATTCTCTTTTGATACTAGGAATACTGAATGATGCTAACATAATATTTTTAGATGAAAGGGTTATGAAAATTTTAATAAATATCTTATCCACTGATACATCATCAGAACTTTCTGAAATGTGTTTAGAACTTCTTCATGGACAAGCAGAAGATGGTACCTTTTTATATACGTTTAATTTAGTTATTTATCATAATAATGTAAAATGTTGTCTAGTATTAATTCATATTGATATTTTAGAGAATGCCAAATTGATCCTTGCTAAAGCAGGTGTTTGTGAGTTACTGTTAAAGTTATTGGAAAAACATAGTCCATACTGTACAGATGAAGAAACAAGATCTGTGTTGAAGATCGCTTGCAACTTAATTGTTCTTATATTAACTGGAGGTATGTTAACCAAAAGGGAAGTAATAGGTACTTTAACTGTACTTTATAAGTATATTATGTGTAACGTAATATTTTAGATGACAGTATGAATTATCTATATGATGAAAGTAATGGTGTTGCATATAAAAAGCTAATTGAATGGCTCGAAAGCGAAGATAAAGATTTACAAATTACAGCCGTCTTAGCAATGGGCAATTTTGCGCGTACCGATGCCCATTGCAAACTCATGGTTACGCAAGGTGTTCATTGCAACCTTCTGAAACTGCTACAGAAAAATAATACAGATATAGCTGATATAAGATTTCAACATGCACTACTCAGCGCTTTGAGAAATCTTGTTATTCCTGCGGATAATAAACCTGTAATATTAAAAGATGGGTTAATAAACATTTTGTATTCTATGCTGAATGTTTCATCTTATCCAGTTGTATTTAAGCTACTGGGCACTTTAAGGATTGTTATTGATGGCCAAAGTATGTTAACAGTAGTTCTCATGAACATTTTTTTAAATACATAGAAAAAATATATATTTTGATAAAATTAACAGATAAGTAAAAGATGCAAAGAATAGGCAGTTTACTTATTATTACAGGTGAGGCTGCCATAGAATTAGGAAAAAGGGATGGTTTAATAAAGAAAGTTGTTAATTGGTGCGAAGTCGAGGAACATCCTGGAGTTCAAGGCGAAGCAAATCGTTTAATCGCTTGGCTAATTAATAATAGCAGGTCGGTTAGGTTTAATAAATACATATTTGTAAAATTTACATATCTTATACATAAAGTTTATATATATTATATGTATGTATAATTATTAATATTTATGTTTTTCATCATTAGAAATAGAGAAATAGCACTTCTAGTAATGGAACATGGAGCTGTGAAACACCTAGTCAAAATGTTAACGACACCACACGTTTTAATGCTAAATGAAGCTTTAATTAGCTTGATGATATTGACTACAACTTCCCTGATCGAATGTGAAAATCTTCTTCTTGAGGCTGATATAGGAGAAAAACTTTGCACACTTTTTACTACTTTAAACAGTTTGGAAGTACCAATTTTGCATAATGTTTTAAGTCTAATAGAAAATATTCTTAATTTAGGTATTATTGAAATACAATATGAAATTTAATCATATAATTGAAGACGCAAAGAACTGATGAAATTTTGCTAAGGTTTGTCTTAAATTTAAATTTCAGATGCCTTAAGAGAACATCTGGGAAAAACTGAATTGATAACATTATGTCAAGGAATAAATCTAATCAAAGAAGAACCAAAACTTAATGAAAAATTGAAAAAAATTTGCGATAAAATTGTGTAATTAAGTAATTAAAGAAAGGGATATTGAAAACGTACAATCATATATATGATACAAACATCAAAAATATGTTTTTTGTTCCTGTTTAATGATTAAAGCGATGCCAATATAACGTATGCAGTTTATGAGCATATAGATCAATTCCCAATTTATATTTAATGTTGAAAAATTATAAGATGTCAAAATTTTTATTATGTATGTGAGTGTATGTGCGTGTGCGTGAGCAACCAAAAATTGTGAAAAGTAACAATAACAATCATATATGTGTAATATGGGAAGTTAGTCTTAAATTATTTTAAAAAATTAACTTTGCTATTAGTTGTAATGTGAAAAATATTCATTAGTATATCAGCTAGTTTATAAAATAACTAACGTAAATATTATTAATTGTTTGGTACACGTGGATTATTTCTTATTTAACTTAAATGTGATAATTTTCTTGTTAGAAAAAAAGAAAGAAGAAAAGAAATACTACAAGTTTTCAAACGTATATATCGATGTACATAGTTTTAAGAAATTGACCAAACAATATATTTTATGTGATTAATTAATAATAAATCTACAGACTACAATTTCTGATAACTATATACTTTATTATAACCTTTATACTTTATTATAACCAATTATATTTATCTGCTCTGAAATTATTATAGTTTGTTGACCGATACAAATTTCCCGCCATACAATATTTCAATTTTGCGCGCGGCTTCGAACGAATGAGGAATTGTTCTGCTCTAGCCAATCAGGAATCAGCTAACTGAAGTTTTGGCGCGGAAAGTAATTATACTGTTGAAAAACGGTGTCAAGATGTGTCGTCCTTTGACGTGCGTGATTTCAATTACGTAGTGTTCTTGTTACTATTCCATTGTTTTCCATTAATATTTATCAGATTTGTGTAAACAATACATTCTTATATAGTAAAAGTTCTATAGCGAAATTTATATCGCTAGAATTTGGGTGTAATTATTGCTTTATTTTGATACAATTGGCTGAGTTTTATACATTTATTCTAAAGTTTTGGGTATTTTTTGTGTAAATTATTGGTTGATTACGAAGATGACTTTGAAAGGGGAGAGACGTATAATGTGGCAAGCAACGATGACAATTCGACATTTAATGCGAAACGTTTGGTAAGGTTTGATTTATTTTAACGCAAATAAACGTAAATATATATATGTTTATATTCTTTTTTAATTAATTCACGTGTGATAGGTATCCAATTAATACGCAATATGATTAAATTATAAATAACTATATATATAGTTTATTAACAGTGAACAACATAGGTTCATTCAGTTTTTATTATATTTACAGTAGAAATCGAAGTAACTTTTATATTTTGGCACATTTCGATCATGAATTCTTTATATAAATATCGTTGTTAAATCTGTATGGACACCTTTTATTATTTTTGTAAAAGATGAACAACGCGATCAGGTATGTTTCGATTCAGAGTTAGGTGTGACTTGTATGTTTGTTGTCATGACCGTCTCCGGCATGTTTACCTAACGAATTTGATTTCTTGTAAGATTTCTTAAATTTTTACACAGGCCTTGCTATCTGTTATGTAGTAGAAAGTTTCTACTAGTTACTATTAGTTATGCTCTTGCACGGGCACGGTAAATGGATTGCAAACTTTCTTAGTGTTAAGGAATGATAAAGCGGTAAAGTTTTGCTCCATCAACCCCCCAGTAGATGGTGCTTTATCAACCTGTTCCCAGGTGAACGTTCGCAGGACGCGTGCGCGTCGACCTATCACTTTGGTCGTGCGGTGCTTAAGCTTTCGTTGTCAGTAGTGGTGCGGCGGCCACAGTGAGGGCTGGTTCTTTTCGTTCTATCCCGGACAACAATACCGGTAAGCGCCTTTTCATTCTCTTTCAGATTTCCGATTCGTCCTGTAGCCGCTTCGCTACACGCTCTTAACGTGCATTCTCTAATTTTTCTTTTCATCATTCACGTTTACAGTTTCCAAACTGTAATAAAATGTCGAAACTTTGGCGGGATAAGGATGCTGCGTGCGATTGTTATGTTGAGGAATTCAGGATTGCTCTTTTTTTGAGGCCCTCTTGGCTCAATAAACACCCCCCACCGCCATTTTGACTCGTCCTTACCGATCGATAGGAAGAAGATAATCGGCGGTATTACCGACACGATGATTGTTTCTTCCCCGCGACGAATTAAAAAAATAATTATCACCTATCGATGGACAGGTGGCGCTTAGGTTTTTTCGTCGTAAGTTGCATCGTCTCAACGGTTCTCCCTCGCGGTCTTATCTAAGATTTAAGTAGGATCTCCTTTGAGTTTTTTCCTTTTAATTACGCGATCAACTTTGGAGATATTAGCTGCTTAATACGTTGAATATTAGAATATTTGAATTGCGTAGAATCTCTGTTATTCTGGGAGATATGTTTTACTTAATCTTGCGAACAGACGGTTTTTAAGTATGTTTTTCTAATGTTCTATGTTATGTTATTAAATTTCACATTGTATAATGTTAATAGAAGATTTTTTAGATAATCCTTCGATATTAGTTCCAACACAATGAATTTTTACTATAATTGAGATTGGAAATTTGTAGTTCGAGAAAATTTTGACGAGAAGTTATTAAACTTAAGAATTTTTTTGGGAGGGAAATCTTTGCGTTTTTTTTCGGCGTAATATTCATACTTAATGGGTTTGGCTTCTATATCTTTCTTATTGATTTTAATACATATATAGAACTAATTTGCTTATTAATGTGGGCTATTTTAGCAAAAAGGTAAGTTTCAGGTTCGTGCAAAGTATAAAAATGCCTTACGCTTCCAATAGCTTCTCTTTTGTATATAGTAATTCTCTGTGACCAAATAATAATGTATAATGACGAGTATTATGCAGAGTAATCAACTTTATATTACAATCTATTAGAAGGTAGTATTTTAACCTGGTGCTTTTTGACAGCTATCGTTCCATCTATTAATATTTCAAATTATTTTTTAATTATTAATCATTATATGTAAATTTATTATCTATTATCTCCCATACATATGTACAGTATTATTGTATTTTTACATTATACATTATATTATTGTATTTTTGAAGTTACACACCGATGGTAATGTAAATACAAGTTGTTTAGAATGTTACACGCGATTATTTTTAAATTTTGTTCCCTCTTGTTTGTCTCTTCAAGCTGTTTTTGAAAAAGGAGCAAGATATACTTGTCGTCGCTACTTTACACCATACACAAACGCATCTTTTTTATTAAACAACAGTATAATTAACTTTTCTATTATAGTAATTACAAGTTCGAATTTATTCACTAGATTATAAAAAATATATGTAATATATATATATATTACAAATAAAAAAATGTATGCAATATATATTACATGCATTTTTTATAATAATTATTAATTTAGTATTATATAATATTAAGTCAATATAATATTACTATTAGTAATTATATTTTTGATAATATATGTGTATTATAAAAAATTACTTATAATATATGTGTGTGTATGTATCATTGTTGTCAATATTGGCAGACAATATTTATTTTATTAAGGTCATAAAGGCATACAAATATGATGCAAGATTTATTGTTCAATATACTTTCTATCGATACGATGGTATAGTGGAAATTCCACGAGATTTATGTTCTATGTGTCTGTTCTATGTATGCACAGATTTTATGGTTTCGATTCTATCCTATCTTTAATACGTTCTATACCAACTATTTTATCTAATCTTTTTCTTGTATTTTTTCGTTTTCCCTCCTTTTTTTGACTGAGTATTTATTTTCATAGAAATTTCCCTCTAGTTAATCGATCTGCTTCGAATAAGTATCAGCGAAAGTTACATTATTTAATATGTCTATCTTATATAATGCACGAAGAAACTCGGTAGATGGCACTCGGTATAGGGAGAAGAAAAGTACCAACGAATTAACTTGTTTGGCGTTTTTAATTTATTAATGGACATGAATAGAGTTTCACATCGGTTTGCCTAGTAACGGCGGTTTTCATTAGTTCGTTTGATTAATAGGTTATTTCAGAATCAATGCATTGCGTAATGGATCTCATTCAAGGCATATCTCCTTTACCAGTAATGAGATTCACTCCACAAGGTAATCACAATTTGTCAGTTGGTGATTTATAGCTTAGAGTCTCGCGGACGATAATCGTCGCTATATGAACCACGAAATATCCAAGTTTCATAAATGGCACAGTACAAGCAAATATTCAATTTTACAATTTCGTTACAATTTTAGAACATCCTGTATTTTCTAAATACTCGTGTGTTTGCGACTGCGCTACAGTTTGGACAATTGTATTGGCAGAGAATTGGAGGGAGAAACGAGAAACTTTATTTTCGAATTATAAAGGTAAATTCCATGCTCGAGCAATTGTTCAATTAACCGCCGTGTAATTTGAGAATGTTAGAAACGCAGTTTAGGATGAATTTGCGTGAGCCTTTAAACTTTCCTCATTGCTTTGAACTTTCGATCGAAACAATTTTACAACTATCTCCGATGCACGCAGAAAACGTTACGTCGACGTATAACGTGATCCATTCGTATGGCCATAACGTCAGAAACGAGGAAGCGCGAAAGAGCGGTGGAAGAGCATCAGTGAAATTGGATAGTTTATGGTCAGCCGCGTCCGAAACAAACACGCTAGAAACATTATCTCTCCAGAAAACTTCTTACAGGGTAACGACCTTAAAACAATATTATTACCTTAGAATAATAAATTGAAATACAAAATAAGAATTTGTTTGTTTGACGTTTCGTTTTGCAGAAAATCGAGGGCAATAAAAATGTGCCAAATTTGTATCTCTTCGGGCATCTAAAATTCTAATAAGACACCATGTAAATATCTTAGAGTATCGTGAAAGTGCAAACAGTTATGGCAAATATGGCGGCGAAGTAGTAAAAAGCGAATTAAAACTTTTTAACTTCAAACAGAAATGCAAGTGCTATTTTATAAACAAAAGTCGATATTTATATAGCGTGTAGAAGCGTGTTGCTGAAATTGTTAACGATAAAATTCGATAAATTAGGGTAAAGTATTACAATGCCAATATTCCATGAAATACGTCTCTAATTGAATTTTAAGTATTTCACTTACATTTTCTACAACTTTCCCATTACATTTACCACAGATGATATCGTACTTACAGAACAATGTTATATTAGAGTTTCAGGTGTGCAAAGAAGTACAAATTTGGCATTCCCTCACCATCCTCCTTTGACATTGCCGATCGAGTTGCTTTTGTGCACAGTCTGTTCTTCAATCAGTCATGCCACGTATCTTAAACTCTCTGCCAACAACGCATTGAAGAATCTTAAGAGTTGCCTGTAACGAAAGTAACTGCCTTCTTCGATGATATTTCTCTTCCTCGAGCATTTTCAAATATCCATCCTACGATGATAACCGTGTTGTACGACTTTCATTAAAGGTGGCTGCTCGTCACTGGGAACTCGAGATTATTCCAAACTATGTATAACACGCTGTCAACCCCGTAATCCAGCCGTGCAACTTTCGTTGACAGTAAAATCGACGTGCCATAAACTCGTTTCAAACTGTTCTGTCTTAAGACAGTTCTAAAGACGAGGGCGGCGTTAGCCGAGGTAATGAAGCGGTGAAGTGCTTTTCCTCAAGCTCGAAGACTGAGAAGACATTTATCACGTTCTAGACGTTCGTTCTAGACGTTCACGCTGCATCGTGCTCCCCTTTAACAATAGTTCCCTGTATCTACTGTATACATTAGTTAGAGAGAAGAATACATTAGTCGCGAACAATACATTAGTTAGAGAGAAGATGGTACGGGCTAATGAAAAGAACATTTGGTAATAGCGAGCAGTTTGCACGATATCAATATCGTTCTTCCTTTCTATTGTTCAAACTTTAGTACGTTGCGAGAGGCTACCTAAAAAGCTGCAGTATCGTAAAAAAATGTCTCACACAATTATAGATATTATTATCGCGCGAGAAAACTGCTCAGGACAAAGTTAAACCATTTCGAGTGGTACATGTATCGGTGGGAAGAATGTCTTTCTCAAGGTCATTTCTCTATGACGATTTTAGAGTCACCGATATATTTTTTAATGGAACCCCATATTTCGATACGTTTTCTTATCCTCTGTACAAAAGTATCGAGCTACTTGCCAGATTATTAAGTTCGAGGAACAATTTGCGGAATCATTCTTTGAGATTATGAGAACACACGGTGATACGGAATCAAGAGACGAGGCTCTCTGCAAATAGATAATTTTCCTTTTCTTTGTTAAATCGTTCTATGTAAGGTCTCTTGGTTTACGATCATTCGGAATAAAAGCTAATACAAATCCGATAGCAGTATCGCGTTACAGTTAGCGGAGACTGGCGACGAGAACTGGGAAAACGGTATAGGTGAATTTTAGCGTGTTTCGTTTCACAGTTTCGTGCGTGCATCCGTCACGGCTCAAAATTGTTTAGAGCTTAGAAAACGTTGGCGCAGCGTTCTCGCGTGATTTTCGCGCCTTTGTCCCGAGCCGTTGTGATCTACGGGCAATCAGAAATCGGAAGCGGAAAGGAGAGGAGTCATACTTTAAGATTTACGGACTCTTTCTTTTCCAAACGATCACGCGCGTACACGCTGTACCCGGTAAAAATCGTCGAAGCTCGTGAGAATCCACCAATACGTCGTAAACGCTCCGTTTGATCGAATCGAACGCTTGTATTTACTTATTTCGGCCTGACGGGAATTGAACTTGGCTTTACGCACTTCGTAAGCGTACGACGAAACTACATCCGAAGCTGATAACCGGTGTAGCATAAATGTAAATTTCGAGAACCTTTGGAACAACTTGATCGCGCAGGCCAATTTTTGCTTCTTCGATTACGCGAGTAAATTGGACATTTTTGTTCAAAGGCCTAGATAGTTCAAGGTCAAATTTGGATTACGGGCATAGAAGTAGCGTGTAAGTAATTAGTATAATCATCCGACAACACTATTCTCAGTAACACGATATGGTTAATACGATCGATTTAATTGGTCTATGGATGATATACGATACGAAAAAGGTACACAATGCGTACGATTTATTAATGAGGTGTCATCGAGTAATACACGTATGTATATTTATTCACGTTGTTCCAAATATCTTACAGCGGCGGTCTGTATATACGTGTAGCACGAATATATTTCATGCTTATGGAGGAAGTAATAATTGTTTATCATGGAACATAAATTCGCCTGTATCGTAACGAATACCGCACTCTGACGAAATTATGAGCTTCTATAATTTCTGGCCACGTCTTTCTATTTTGCCAAGGTTGCTGGCAATTTTTCGAAACAGGATAATAATACAAATATGGCATTTTTACACCACAGAGTTCTTAGAACGACGCCTTGTTAGAATTTTAGGCGCCTCGAGGGACACAAATTTTGCATCTCTTCGTCATCCTCCATCATCAGGTACTGAAACACTGTTAATCGTTGTCCTAATTGTTATCAATCATACTACGACATACATTTCAAACTTCTCTGTCAAATATCTCTAAATTTTTCAGCGAGAGAAAACAGCAACAAGGAACAGCTCTTCTATGAGAAAAAGATTTTATCTTTATTCGTGGTAGCGTCTAGTAAGGTGGAATTCGCGCGGGTTCTCCCGCTTTGGTCCTATGTAGCTTTCCTATTGAATGTTTGATAAGAAAGCCGAGCAGCTTGCGACCATTTCAATACGTATATACACGTATCGGGGAAATACGTGAGAAATGGTTCTATTCAGCGTGGCAACGTCAGAGAAACGTGTTACCAGTGTTTGAAAACCTGCACGATCCGGTTTCGAGGCGAGCAAAGGGGAAAATGGAATTCGCCGGAAACGAGAAGCATTCGTGAGATTCGACGGAACGAAAAGGTGGCCAGAGTGACGTGTTCTTCTTTCGATTTTCGATTTCAGAAGCTTCCACGCCCGCTGCAAGTTACTTCTATAGGAGTTGTAAGACCCGACCAAGTTGTTCAGTGGGGACAGAGTTTTATTGTTCGAGCTTTGAGATTGTTATTTGTTGGAAGGAAATGTGAGATAATGTCCTTTTCTTTTCATGGAATAAATTCGCCTGAAATTTCTCTAAAGAATAAATTACCACTGTCCGGTGGATTTTGCTTGAAATCGAACTTACGAGCTTCCATCCAAAGTTTCATGAAATTAAGCAGAATCTTATGAATCACATAAGTAATTATAAAACACCAGCGTATTTGTCGTAAATAAAATACAAACAATCGTTTGTTATGCAGAACGTCTCGGCTGAATGAGTCAATTGTTTCATACGATCGTAAACAAAGCAGACATCTAGCTGATCTCATCTAGCCGAGACACCCTGTACTTCAAAATCTCTTTGTACGTATAATATTAGGTCGTCCGACGAGTTGCTTTCGTTTTATACAGAAACGATGGATGCACAACATTTTCGATTTTATATTATTTTATCGAATTGCGTATGATCCATTTTGTTCCATCAAAATAAAGATCATAAGATTCGACAGATTAGGTTTCATGTTTGTATAAAGATGCCTCTGTAAAAGAAAGACACTTTTCGGACAACCTGATAACTGGCGATGGCCAGGCTTCGACGTGCCGAAGTTGCTCTCCCACTTGTGTTTTCTTTCAATAAAGCGCGAACATATCGGAAAGGATTGGAAACTCTTCAGCGCAGTGATACTATAGCTTAAAAGTCACTTGCGCCACGTTTGCAATCGTCTTCCCTTGATGCGATATAAAAATTTGGTCGATGCCACGAAATTTCCGACGATGCTGCAATTACATAATTCTTTCGTCCTACGCGCGTTTCCATGGCGGAACGATCGTTCATTTATTTATTCGAAAGCAATAATTAGAATCTCGTGGTTTCGCCTCGGATCCGTTTATGCGGACTTGTTACCTCGTACGAGTCTCCTGTATACGCGCTACACGTCGTATATACGTACCATATGTGCATATTGGTTTCTGGTTTGTCGGGTCAAAAGTTCAGAGGTTCACTCGCAGCTTGCATGTGTTGCAACTGAATTAGTTGCAACTATAAATACAGCCGGCAAGAAAAACGCTTGTAGCTTTTATTATTCCATTCTGTGCACTACTTTCTGCGTTCGTTCTCTTCGTTGCGCTTCTAAAAGAGTATTTTGTAAAGGAGAACAATAAAATCGTTCCACTCGAGATATAGCGTCTCTTATTAACACGAGGACACCAACGTGTCGCTCTTGATCTACGATTATACGAACCATTTATCGTAGCTTGAAAACACGCGAACAATTTCTTCCCAACGATATCGTCCGACCGTACAATAGATTTTTAACATATTCCAGTTGGTTGGAATATTTCGATGATTTTTCTTCGTTGATTTATTCCTCGTTAAAAACGGATTATACTTTTGCGATTAAACGAAATGTTTTTCGTGTTTTCCAAACTTGCTTGTCTTTCTGTAAATTTAGTTAAACCGCCCAAATCAGATTATCTTCTTATTGTTAAACGAAACGTTTTTCGTGCTTCAATTAATAAATACCTCGTTGCCTTTTTACGTATCTACCTCGCGTTAAATCGTTAAAATTAAAAACCAGATTACTCTCGTTTTAAATGAATCGCTTTTTACAATCTTCTGTTTCGTTTATTCGCTCGTTGCAAACGCATCATCGTTGTTACCATTTTGTTCCTTCGATAGGAAACGTTTCTTGCGAATTAGTTTCTAGATATTCGCATCAAGTATCAATGTAACTTGAAAAGTAGCGATATAAAATTGTACAGCTTCATTTTCCTCTCGAGTTTCCAAGCTGAAAAATCTTCTCCTCGTTAGAGTTCCCCCGTCACCGAAACATTTCCACCGGCGAAACTTATCTCATGGGAACGATGTTCTCGTAAAAACATCGCGCTAATTGCATACCATCGTTGCAGTTAACTGATGAAAAAGGTTGGTTCTTTAAATTCTTCAACAGAGTTAAAGTGCTTTGGAGCTTCCTGTCGCTAATAGGAGGAATATTTCTTAAAACATTCCAAACGTTCCATCACAGTTGAGCCACAGAAACGCAAAAATCCTTTTCTAATTGGAACAGTTTTGAAGATCAGACGAGGTTCACGCGGAACTGTTTTCTCATTTTAACGAAATTTTCTCAGTAGAGAGTTGTATGTTCTAGCGGATTGTCAGTTAAAAATAACCAAAGACTATTCTGCGTAGATCTTAGAATTCACAACGTTACTTGGCTATCCCAATAAACTTTCATCAGCCAAGAGTATTTGTAATGAAAGGTACACAGGTGAAATGAAAACCTACAGCAGCGTTGGGATTGTGATTTCAAGGGATCATAAACTACTTTACGCAAATATGAAACGACAAAACATTTCTGTAAACCACCCAGATATTAACACAGATATTGCAACGCTCTTTCATCGTTCTACGTTCGTTAGACACGAAACGTGTAAACGCAACGTGGCACGAACTTACTTGGTGACCTAATATTGCCATATAGAATCTGTCAGTGACTTGACAATCTTTCACCCGAAGCTACGTGTGTATTTTTATTATTATTCAAAGATGGTAGAAGATTCGAGGAATGTTTCTACGAGACTAGTTCAGCTCTTTGACTGACGGTCTAATAAAATCTCAAATTCCAGAAAAAAAGATTATATCTTTTTATGTTCTAGAATATTTGCGTTTGTGATAAAATGTGCGAGAGAACATCTACTTTGGAATAATAGCAAATTTTCGCCGACGCAGAGATTTTCTTTCATCGCAATTGCTGACAGGAATTCTGTAAATTCAGTAAAATCTGAATAGCGCGGTACAGTAGCGTATGGGGAGCAAATTGGAAACGATTTAACATGAACTAATTAATTTCTGAATTAATTTCAATTATACATGTATGTCTCGGCGTAATTAAATTAAATTGTAGGTATTCCTGGAATTAATAAACAGCGGTTCTATTTCAATGACCAGCAACTGAAATTACTGCGTGACACTTAGCCTGCTGGAATAGCGGAAGAAGAAACATAGAACGAACTTGTATATTTCATATTTCTGAGTTGCCGCCTGTAAAACGAATACGATACGTGGGTAATGGAAAATTAGGAAAACGACAAGGTATTGGAGCCCGGATTGCAACATGGAGCCATGTAACCCGTGTTTCTAAATTTATCACGTACGGCGTAATTATTGAAAAAGCGCTTTTAGAATACGTTTCATAAATCTCTTGCCATGTGCGTTAGTATTTTAGAAAGCGAAAGATCATGTACGTATTTTTGACTGGAATTTGTAATTTTATTAGACTATGAAGTTAATGCTTATATATAAACACTAATACATTAGTATCACAAAAGAAAGACATAATCTACAATGTATTATAAATTGAAAACATGAAAATATTTCTCTATATACCGACATAAAGATAACTTATACACTACAAAGAATCTGTAAACTTCATTCTAAACTCGGCGTTTTCTCCGCAAATAGCTCGGCTCTCGGATGAAATTCGTTTCAAGCAATTTTAAGATGCCTCTATGCTCCGCCTCGGTTCTCGATCCATTTTCATCGATTCGGTAGTCTCTGAAAGCAGAAGAGCCCGTATCCTTTCACGGTTCAGCTTCCATAGACATTTCAATCAGGCTCAGTTTTATACTGCTCAATTTTAATGGATTTCAAGTGCCGTGAAATGTTCCAAAGAACCCGGTTCAACGGCTGTTCCGCCGTGTTCGAGGGGTTCTTGTTGCTGACGTGAAGTGTTCACCCTTGCGATGACCTGTTTCGTCCAATGCACCCCCGGGGGAAACGCTTATGTTAGCCTAGATACCGTTGATAATTAAGGAATATTAAGTTTCTTTCCAGCATCGTGAAAGCAGTGATTACACGGACGTTGTAGATGGGTTAAGTTTCGTGTCTTTAGAATCCCTTTTCCTCTTATCTTACACAGTTACTCGCATTAATATTTAAGCATAGCTCTATCTCTGTATTTATTATTCGTGCAAAAGACGATGATTTAAATATCGTATCGCGTATTTTAAAGGCGAGAAAAGAGATTTTATTACTAGAATAATTAGTATACTCAAGTCAGATGATATATAACAATGAGTATAGTACGATATAATTAAAGAAGAGCCACTGTACAATATTACAAGTATTATAGTTTATGTTTGTGCATATCACATTATTGTATATTATACTCTATATACTGTATTATATTGTATATTATTACTGTATATGCAATGTAATGTTTAATGTATGTTTTAAGGTCAAGGAACCTCCCTCTAATGGACGTAAAGTCTGATATATGATAAAGTATTATTACCATTACTGTTACTATTTTATGAAAACATCAACCATTTATCGTAGCTTGGAAATATGTAAGTTTTCCAACAATAATATTTAATGGTACAGTAGATTTTTAACCAAGAAAAGGTTTTAACTAAAAGGCTCCTTCCGATCTTACCTTAACTCTCTTCTATTTCCCTTTTCTTCTTCTTCTTCTTCCTCTTTATTCCTAATTGCGATACGGCCTTTTTCTTCATATAGGTGTACAGCAATGTCTCGATAATTGCTTGAAAATCGGGATCCACGCCCAGCAATTATCGCGTACAGGACTTGGTTCTAAGTATAGATACGGCCCGGTGTTTCGCCGAACGTAAGGAAGAATAGCGCGAGTGAAAGAGAAACAGGTCTGCGAGTCGGCTTGATGAAAAGAAACATATCGTTTAAGCAATACTTATTGAACGATGAGACATTTTATTTCTAATTTTCGTTGAATAAAATTTTTATAAATGCAGTCGTGAGATTCTTCTGGTTAAAGCAAAACCAAACACTATATAATTTGAAGCACATCTGCTTATTTAACCAGTTAGCTGTTTTATGACGAATATACTCGTCACGAGGAAATGGCAATATTTTGTGTTATGAAGAGCCCTGTCAGTAATAGAATTAAAAGATAAAACAGTCGTTTCATCACAACTTAATTGTATATTATAACAGTCACGCATACTCTGTGTTTGACGAGTATACTCGTCCTTGCTTTCTTTTAACGACACATTTTAGGTACACGCTTTTCAATGAGTTGAAATAAAACAAAACACTATATAATTCGAAGCATATCTGCTTATTTAGCCAGTTAGCTGTTTTATGACGAGTATACTCGTCACGAGGAAATGGCAATATTTTGTGTTATGACGAGCCCTGTCAGTAATAGAATTAAAAGATAAAACAGTCGTTTCATCACAACTTAATTGTATATTATAACAGTCACGCATACTCTGTGTTTGACGAGTATACTCGTCTTTCTTTTAGCGACACATTTTAGGTACTCGCATTTCAACGAGGTCGCAGCAGCTAACTAGTTAATGACGCTAACTTATTTTCTTTCGCCTATTAAATATATAGGTAAATGTGATTTAAAGTATATCGTGTTTGGTGTTACTTTAATCAGAAAGATCTCACAAAGACGTTGGTAAAAGTTTAATTCACAAAGTTTTGAAAATACAACATTTTCATTATCGGATTAATATCGTCTCGTGAGTGCTTGAATTCGTATTAAGTTACACTACTCGCTCCTCGAGTTTCGTGGTGTATCAAGGGGAAGACTATGGCTCCTTGAGCGACAATAGGGCTCCTATAGCGATGGAGATGACAACCAGGTAATTGCGAGGAACGTCATGGCCGATAATTATCGAGACATTACTGTATTTTGTTTTGCTTAAATTTCGCTCCTGTTCCTCCGATACTTAAATCTTTTGTCACGAACAACTTATGCGTATCTCGGGATTCTATTTTATTTCAGAAGCAAAATATGAAAGACGGATACAGAGACGATGGAAGATAAATATACCTTGGCGTATCATATAAATGACGTTTCGTGTTCACAAAGTTTAGCAAATATTTTTCATATACTTTACAGTTATCAGGAAATTTCCTGCGGATATTCCGCGACATACGTACAAACGTTTCAACGTTAAAACCTTCGTGCATTTTATCGTAATATCGTCGCGACAGCGATTAATAAATTATATCCCTTGCTATATTTCAACATTTTTGAAAATTTTATAACGCGGATAAAAGCGTTATACAGAAACCCATTAAACACTTTGCACGTTACATGTATTTTCAACGTAAGAGAAGCTTCTGAAAATATTGTAAAAATAGTTTAAGTAAACTGTACAAACTTACCTAACAAGGTTTTAAACTAAAATCTATTTCTTTTTTTTTCAATTTTCAGCTGTTGAATTTAAAATAATTCTAAACTTCTAAATCATAGCGTACATAGCTCACATACGATAGGAGATTATGTTTCTTACTTAACTACACGCTATCGATATGATTGGGCTATATATCATCAGATCTGTACACTGCAGCCATATATCACGGAAGGTGTATACGTCGAGCGTAGATATCGGTGCTATTTCCACTTAACGAGTGCAGTGAAAAATATGCCATCATTATTTGAAACTTAAAAGGTGCTTTTAACTTTTCATATCTCCGCGGAGACGAGGATAGCGAATGGCACGCTGGCTATAAAATATGGAAAGTAAGCGACGTGTAACCGATGGAAACAGGCTACGAGACGAAAGAAACACGTTCTCCGGTGAATTTTGTTGAAATTAATACGCAGATTGATCTGCCGCGTTCGCTGGGGAAATGCGCGATATTTGGGTCACTGATTTCGTGCAGATCGGCCACGTGTTTACGAGTATGTTAATAGAGTCAGCTTTATGCATTTATGTTGAAATGTAAAATTCCACGAGCGGACCGACTAATCAAAGTGGTCGTTCAAGTCTGTTACACTAGGATTTATAAAGGTGTAAATTAAAAAATCCAGCGTAGAAATACGAAACGACAACGTATATAATTCGATTGCGAAACGTCGGATAAATTCTCTGCACCGACGTATCGTTAAATGATTTGCGTGCTTGATTTAAATTCCAATTGAAACTTAAATATGTTACACGAGATTTCGCTGGTTGTTATAGCATTCTGCGTGGTAATATCAGGCTAGCTTTATTGATGTTAAGTGCACTATATGCAAGCCCGCTGCAATCCGGTGTAGAAAACGCTCTTCAGCCTGGCAACGAATTTCTCGCGTTATCGATTGCGCCTTGAAATTAAAGCCTTTGTCCTGCATGGTGCGTCACGGTGAAACCATAATTAAGTGAAATTGCGGCCTAGTGTGGGTGCGTGTGGCCATAATAAAAGAACAAAAATACACAGTCGGTCACGAAAGTCTATCTGTTGTTACGCAAGTCTCTACGTGCGTGTCATCCATCGAATTTTGCGTATCTGACTTATCAGAGAGATTAGAAACGCGCGCTTTCTCGCAAAATCATTTCTATCTACCTAAAGGTACGAACGAGTATAATTTCGCCTGATCAAACTTGATTCTTAAAAGAGGCGTTTGATTTTGTTGCGAGAAGGAACCAGAGGCTGGCTTATGGAGAATCATTGTACGTGTTGTGTCATTGTCATTGCACGATTACCATCCTATCAAGGAGTAGGAGGCAATGAATTAGCAGAAGCCAGGCGTCGATGAACAAACAGTGAAGCGAGTAGAGTCGCGGTATACGAAGATATCGCGAAAGACGTGACGAAAATAATCAAAGAAAAAGAGAAACACGACTCGCTGGAAAAAGGGAAGATAAACGAACGTGGACAAAATCATGGGCAATGTAAATAAGAAAAGACGGAAACGTGTTTTGGGTAGAGGAGAACAAACGATTGTAACACGACTTCCAATAGGACACACAAGAATAACACGCTTGTACTTAATGGAACAAAAGGATCCACCAAGATGCGAAACTTGCCACGTTCCACTGGCGATCGAACGTATAATTGTCCAGTGCGGAAAATATACAGGGTAATGGAGATAGTATACAACTACTGCTTTTTATCATTAGTTTTCTGTTTTTTCTTCAGTATTAACAATTTATTAACGACATTAAATTTAACGTATGGACGTATACAGGGTGGTTGGTAACTGGTGGTACAAGCCGAAAGGGGGTGATTCTACGCGAAAAAAGCAGTCGAAAATGTGGAATAAAAATTTTTCCTTCGAGGCTTTGTTTTCGAGAAAATCGACTTTGAATTTTCGCTCGGTACGCGTGCTGTACGTTATAACGGATCTCACTGTAGTTCGTTGTCTCGATGGAAAAATAAAAAAAAAAATTTGTATTCTATATCTTCGACTTCTTTTTTCGCGTAGAATCACCCTGTAGAAATCACCGAGATGCCTAACAAGGCAAATAAGATCAAGAACAAATTTAACAAATCGAATTTGACACTTTAACGACTGATAGCCGATTAATCGGCTTTTGTCGCCAACGCTTACCGATCGATAGCCTATTAATCGGCTTTTGTCGCCAACGCTTACCGACGGACAGCCTATTAATCGGCTTTTTGTCGCCAACAATCTTTCTCATTATTTGAGCAGTTATTTGTTATTTAGTACTAAGATACCTTGCTCGGCTACGTCAGTTGCGTTGCTTTGTAAGCTCCCACGGTTTTATACCAATTTGAAAAACATACCGTTCGCGATAAACGAAAAGAATGGTATTGGAGAGTCTAAAGCGAAACAGACCCGGCGCCAGGGGAATCTGCGGCTGAGCTGCCGGTCGGACGTGCGTATGCTGTTGAACCGCTAGCGGTCGGTTAAGTGTTAAAGTACCAAAGATGCGGTTAATGATCATAAACGGTGGATGCGATTTAAATAGGCAGAACAAATATTTTCATATTGGAAAAAAAGGAAAAAAATGGAACAAAAGGAAGGTTTCGAAACGACAGGATTATTCCGTCGATTGGAGAGAATAATTGAAGTTATCTGCGCTGGTTGATTGGCATCCGGTAACAAATTCCACTGACGACGAAAACAGCCTGGTTTTCAATAATTGGCACGAAGAAGTAAAAATAAAAGGCTGCTGGATCGACGATACTGTGATTCGTTGAAAAGAGAACGAAACGGCGATCGAACGATCCGTGAATTAGCAGCGAAATGCTTGCACAACATTTCTATTCAGTGTGGTTGCAGCTTGTGCTCAATCGATTTATATTTGATTCGTAGCAACCTGCCGGAAAATGCGGTCTCCATTGAAAAACAGTTAGAGGAGAATACGCTCGTTTTTATCTTTTATCATCGCGTTCGTATTTCCATGCGCCGCGGCTGGATTGATCGAGGAAACTTTCAAGGGAAATTACACAGTATAATGGATAAATTGAGGGATAGATAGGGCTGGAATTCGACGGGAGGCGAAGCAGGCGACAAAGATATGAAAGTTTAAACGGTGATCGATATTTTAAATCGACCATTTATACTGCTTCGCGAAAGTGCTTAAACGCTTACGATTAGGCTGCTGATTTTCATGCGTTTACGATAACAAGATTCAACAATTCACGGAATGTGCTACGGGACAGCTGATTTTAAAAGCTTCCACAGAAAGAGCAACATGCTTTCTTTTCTTCGATCAGACTATCGTCGAAACGCGATAAAATCGGTAGACACTGTACGTGTTAATAGACGACTATGCGAAAGATCAAGCGTCTCGAAGTTATGGTAAAAAGTTATAACGAACGTGCACCTGGAAAAATAGCGAAAGCAAAGAAATCTCAAGAATCTTTGTTTTTACTACGACGAACGCATAGTTGTTTCGATTAAAAAAAAAAAAGACGCGATATTATGTTTATTTAAATGAAAAATAACAAAGAAATATTTCCTATCGTAATATATTTGTCGGAGATGAAGGGAAAACCGGAGTCTTCCCTTTGCAATTTTGGGAAAGTCTTCTAATGCTTTAGCCTAGATTTTATCGTAGCTGTAATTAAGCAATTGTTGTCATTTGTAATTGTTCGATATTTGTGATAGCGAAAGTGGGTTCGAGGTGACAACTAGTCGCCGAACGTAGCCACGGTCACGGGATAAACGTTTTGCCTGACGAAGGTGTGGATCGGTTGTATAGTTCTCCCTAGAAATCACATAGAATTGTACTTTGGAGATGTCGATATAATGGGACACACGTTGTATTAGGAATCAAACTCCAGACAGAAACTGCCTAGCAACGGCGTTTGGATCTTTCTCGATGCTTCCACACGAACTATGCACTATGGAAGAAAGTGCTTTCAGAAATGCGTTCATGACAAAAGACACGCTGGCAAAAATATACTGTATTCTGTTGAGGTTGACTGGTAGAAGAAGAAGTGGATAAATTTGTAATAGAAAAATATATTTAAATAAATACAGGTATAAGTATAAGTATAATGTATAAGTATAAGTTTCTGCTGATTCAGATCCTTACTGTCTTAGTGTCACTATACAATAGAATCGATAGGGAGCACGTTCATTTATAGCAAAAGGACATTACCAAGAAAATTAACCTTATAGTTTTGACGAAAAGCTACAAGGAACAGAAATAGAAATCTATTTATTAGTTCCTTTGTTCCTAGACCTCGTAACCCAAAACAAATGTATATTCAAGGGAACAATAATATGCACCTCTTCTTATTTAGAATTATTTTGTTTCACTAAATTCTATTTTCTGCGTAATGCACGTCTCTAGGTCACGGATATACATAAATAAAGATGTAGAGCTTTCTTGAATTAGTTACTTCAACATATTCAAAGGGAATAACTTAAATATAGACGAACAAATAAATATTTTCTCAAATAAGAAAAAAATTCAACGACCTTTTTGATCGCGCTTCGTATGAGGGGGAGGGGGTAAAAAAAGAGGAAAGTAAAAAATTATATGCAGCTTGGTAGAGGTTTAGAAGAAAAGTCTGAGAAAATTGTCTGAAATAAAATGTGATGGTTAAGAAAAGAGTGGGACATGAAAAATGTTATATAAAATATACTTTATATATTCTATTTTGATTCATATATGTCGGAGATGAAAGGAAAACCGGAGCCTTCCCTTTGCAATTTTGAGGAAGTCTTCTAATGCTTTAGCCTAGATTTTATCATAGCTGTAATTAAGCAATTGTCATTTGTAATTGCTTGATATTTGTGAAAGCGAAAGTGGTTTCGAGGTGACAACTGGTCGCCGAACGTAGCCACGGTCACGGGATAAACGTTTTGCCTGACGAAGGTGTGGATCGGTTGTATAGTTCTCCCTAGAAATCACATAGAATTGTACTTTGGAGATGTCGATATAATGGGACACACGTTGTATTAGGAATCAAACTCCAGACAGAAACTGCCTAGCAACGGCGTTTGGATCTTTCTCGATGCTTCCAAAGAGTATACAACAAACTTTTGACAGAAACTGCCTAGCAACGACGATTGGAACCTTCTCGATGCCTCCAACGAGCATATAACAAAGAAAACGCAGTCGTACAGCGAAAAAGATTTTCATCGGATATTCGTTCGTGTGATCGCCTTGGAAAGTGATACATCGAGCAATTTACCGAGTGTCTCGGCAATCGTATTTTTTTGTGTTTAAAATTATTCTACGCATAGTAAAGAGTTATCCCGTTGACCGTGGATTCGTTTGAACCCCGGAACATTGTTAATAGCGTTAATTAAATTGGTTATTCGTAAAACCTATTAATCGTTAATCTCATTATTCGTTAAATTTATTATTCGTAAAACATATTATTCGTTACTCTTATTATTCGTTAAACTTATTATTCTTTAATCTAATCATTAGTTAAACTTATCGTTCGTTAATCTTATCGTTCATTAAACTCAATATTCATAATATTTTGTAAAATCTTGTATATTCGCGTAAATATAATCTCTGTTTCGTAAAACGATGGCTAATTCAAACGAAGAATCGTTACGCGCCTTAAATTCTAATGTTAACCCGACATGTTAATTTTCTTTGTTTTCTACACGTTGAACGTGTGAATGATGCACATAAAGCAGATTCTTCGTGATCCCAAGGAAAACAGCGAATACATCGGACACATTTTTTATTATCGTTGTCTCCTTTGTAATCGTCGCCACGATATATGTAGTTCCGTATCATCGTCGTCGCCCAATAACAGCATCATCGACATGCTGCATATTGCTCGAACAAGTTGCAATTGCATTAAGAAGGAAATAAAATCAACGGTAGGTCTCTTTCGACCACTCGGAAACAAACACGTTCAACGATAAATCGTGGAAAAGTAATATTTTTCAATTTATCTTCGCTAGAACATTTCGCCATTTAAATATCGCCTATCGAAAACTTTTGTAAGCTTTCAGACACAACGATCGACTGCGTTCGACGACAGATTTCCAAGCGAATCTGAAATGCGAATGTGCTTGTCCCTTTATTTTAACGAAATATTTTATTCTGTCGTCGACTGAGTTTCTCGCATACTCGTTCAGTTTCATATTAGGTATGTTGAGAATTGTGGATCTTCGAGGTCGAAATAATGTTATAGGAACACTAAATCTACACTGAGGATTAATAATAAAATAATAATGTATTTATTTCATGGACGATTCCTTATATATTCATCGATACACATTTGCACGCGTCTCAGCATTTTCTCGACTGTAAACCGACTCTTCGACGACCCTTAACCGACTGTGGAGTTTACATTCATCTGTTTTCGAGACGCTTCGGACACACATACTTCCACACACTAATATTCACGTACAAGTATCTCTACTACGCGCTTAACCTAGTCCAGCACAGAAAATTATACATATCTCAACGAGGTACAGTTGTATATGTTATAGAAGAATATGTAAAATATCCAAATTCGAGTAGTTATTAGTAGACTGTGAATTTCCATGGATTTATGGGAAATTTGAAAGTGCGAAATTCCACGGAATGCAGAGAATACGAGGAAATATGTAAAATATATGAAAAACTGAAGTACAGTGCTGTATAATAGCTGGTAGGTGAAACAATTTGTTATCGAGGTTCGATTTTTTTAAATCATACCGTCGAAAACGTGAATTTGCATAAAAGTTGGCGGTGTAGTTATTAGCGAAACCACTTTTATCGATTCGCTAATGGGTCAAAATGACCCGACTGGTGTTTCTAGCGTTAATAAATGTAAACCGATGTTTTGTTCGCTTCTTACGAGCTTTGCTAATACATTGACGAAGTGTTATTTTTTTTACTCGTTTACACAATCGATGAAAATGCTGCAAAGGTATAAATAGAAAGCCATGAACGAAGTATTCGAAACTTGGCTAAACTGTTGTCAAAGAAATGTATTGTTCGAAACTTCTATCTCGCGCTTTTTCAAACTTTCTCCGATGTAGCTTGAAAAAATAAAAAGGAAGGAAGAAAGGAACGAAGTGGGAAGAAGAACAATGAGCCCAGCTAACGGTACTAAGGACGCATTCTACCGAGTTTTCTTTACCCTCTATTTCACAGTTTCTTCGCTTTTCACAGCGTCGACACGCTTTTTATATGGCCCCTTTTGCAGTTGCTTCGCTTTTCTTCATACTTTTCTCATTATTACAGATTCATTGGATTTAATATCTATGTAAAACAAGGTGTTGCATTTTCTGTAATTTCTCAGACAAAAATTAATCGACCTTGCTTTACGTATCTCTTGTAATCTACCTTTCTTCATTTCGCCAACTTGAATGGGACTATTCGAATTCCGAAATTCTCCTCCAAACGAATATTCGCTTTAGAAAAGAGATGGGTACTGTGTACCGTGTAGGTGTAAATTGTCTGGAGTTTTTAACAGTCTTCGCGCAGCCGATTGCGAAAACATTTATTGCTTTCGAGTATTTATAGTTGCTACTATAGATACGTTCGGTTCAATCAACTACGTGAAAAAAGTAAGACGTTACGAAACATCGAGCTACTAAAATTTTAATTATTCTACGATATTCCAGGAATAGATCGCCGTCTCCTTTTTACAGCAAACGTAGTAATATCGTTAATGGACGATACAAAAAACAGTAGTCGTAACGAGACGACAAACTTTCAGAAGATTATCATGATTTTCAATATTTGTAAGTAATGTTTATTAATTAATAATTACTCGTGTTTTCAACGAAATCTCCTTCGGGTCACGAGTGCCGCTGTACAAAGCGTACTCTGCCAGGTACTCCCACTGATATTTTAGATAACTTAAAATCTCTGCCTTAATTCGTTAAAATGTCGAAAAGAAAGAATGGAAAACTTATTTCTTAGCGAGTCAAATAGCAGTGAAGGAGAAAGCTTTTACGAGGCTTACACAAATTCGGATAGCAGCGATAAGGAAGAAATCAGATTTCCTAGAAATAGAAATATAAATAGAATTACATCGTCTGACTCTGATTCGGATATTGATAAGTGCAGTCGTAGTGATAGTGAATATAATGAAGATAGTGTTGACGAGATTTTACAAGAATTGGTCATTGAGGAAGAAAGAAGAACTGACGATACCGGGGAAAGTACAATTCAATTTGGCTAATGGAATGAATTTAGTGGTCGGCAGAAGTCATTTCCTTTTCCTGAGACAGACGGCCTCATTGGGCAATTACCTGGCCATGTCAATCCATATGACGTGTTCGAGCTGTTCGTTGATGACGAAATAATAAACTTACTTGTATCAAATTGTAACAAGGAAGGATGTAAATATTAGAAGATTTAGAGAATTATTAGCTGGAAAATTATTAAGGTTGTCTGAAAATACAAAAAGTCCTCGTCTTCGACGGAGTCAGCATAATATCGCCGTTCGGAAAAATGATTGCAAAAGAAGCATTAGACGCGCGTGCAAACTATGTTATGCAGGTAAAAGACGTCGAACGGACGGATCAAAGACACGGGAGAATTTAAAGAAAACGACAACTTATTGTCGAAATTGTCCCGACCAAACTCAGCTATGTATAGAATGCTTCAAAGTTTAGTTAAACAATTTTCTTAATGAACTCATTACTCGTATTACTTCATTTTCGTATTACTTTTATAACAATTCAATAGTTTTATTACTTCCTGTGGAATATCTTTTCAAATACCTACGACGATCCTTCGCAAGTAATCATCAGCCGAATTCGGGTGACGCGACACCATCGAAAACTTGATTGTCACCCGAATATGGGTGACGCGACACCATCGAAAACTTGGTTGTCACCCGAATATGGGTGACGCGACACCATAGGAAATTTGGTTGTCACCCGAATATGGGCGACGCGACACCATCGGAAATTTGGTTGTCACCCGAATATGGGTGACGCGACACCATCGGAAATTTGGTTGTCACCCGAATATGGGCGACGCGACACCATGGGAAACTTGGTTGTCACCTGAATATGGGCGACGCGATACCATCGAAAACTCGATTGTCACCCGAATATGGGTGACGCGACACCATGGGAAATTTGGTTGTCACCCGAATATGGGGGACACGACACCATCGGAAATTTGGTTGTCATCCGAATATGGGCGACGCGACACCATCGGAAATTTGGTTGTCACCCGAATATGGGTGACGTGGCAGTCAGCGTGTTAAACTATATTGTCTATTAGTGGATCGCATAGATATCTGTGCGGTAACTCAGTCGTGCAATTAAGCATCGATGAAACAACAGAGATATTACTGTTCTTTGAAATGCTGCGAAGCACCAGGAATTTCCGTCTTAACGAGTCACTCGGATGTGAAACGACTCGTTTCCCTTTTTCTTCGTTGAATCTCGTTAATCGATGGATCCGATTAGAACGGATCGATTTAACCTGGTATAATTGTTCGCCAGAACTGCTCGTTAACCAAATTCCCCAGCAATCTTTCATCAGCACCCTCGAGCATAATAGACCGCCGTCTCATCTGACCTGGATTTCCGATCTCAGCGTCACTCGTGTAATCTCTTGTACTCTCGACACTGAGATCTTCTGTCCACATTTCAATTATGCCGTGATAATCATGCTAATGTTCAGTACGTACCGGGCACGTCGTCACACGTCCAAGATTTATCGAAACTAGCGTTTGATACGTAACGCATTCACCGACCAGAGGTCTTTGCAAAATGAATTGAAACGTAGAATGAATTGAAAATGTAACATTACGCGAATCTTATTGCGCGTATGTTTAAAAAAATAAATAATTTACGCACGCTATGCACGAACTCCGCTGCAGGAATTTGTCACACCACGTACTCGTGACATGCTTTTAAAAGCGAGCAGCAATCTTTTTATCTTCAACAAGATACTGCACCTCCCAGCTACGCTCGTGACGCGATGGTCTATCGGATCACGTTGTCTGAATCAGCACGACCATCAATTTGACCACTCGCGTTAACTACAAAAATTCCATGTCTCTCCTCTTGAATTTGCAGTTGGAATCTTACTTCTACCTTGGTCAATGCTAAATTTATCATTCAGAGCGTGTATATACACTTGGTGTATACACTTTGGAACAGTCTGTATCGAATAGAACGACTGTTATCAACATTGAAGACCCACGGTGTTTGGAAGAGTACAAATACTCATAGACCTGTCGGTGTAAATGTACTTTTCCAAACTTCTCCTGGAAGACGATATGGACACTTATTTTTCGTAGAATACGCGTTAGTTAACCTCTTAACCTATAATTACGGGCATAGCCCGTAGTACGATGATCGGGCCAAATATAATGTATAATATAATATATAATAGTTTGTTTACGTTTTCGGCCCAAAATTCTCGAACGTAAATTGTAGGTTAAGGGATTAAATATATTTGGTTGGCAACTAAGTGATTGCGGATTTTGTCATTAGGTGATATTGACAAACTCCGCAATTACTTAGTTGCCAACCCAGTATATTCATGTATGTATATACAGGGTGGTTGGTAACTGGTGGTATGTTCCGTTTTGAATTTTGTAAATATCATTCTTACATTTCTTTTATAATTTTTTTCTCAAAATTTGCCAATTTACATTGAAGGTAAAGTACAGTTATGTTATATATTATGATATATATTGTACAGGGTGGTTGGTAACTGGTGGTACAAGCGGGAAGGGGTTGATTCTGCGCGAAAAAAGAAGTCGAAAATATAGAATAACAATTCTTTTTTTAATTTTTACATCGAGACAACGATCTACAGTGAGATCCGTTATAACGAGACGCGATAAAGTGCGCGCGTACCGAGCGACAATTCACAG
>NT_176836.1:199254-205896 GCF_000188095.3 Bombus impatiens | reverse complement strand
CCCCCTTTCCGCTTGTACCACCAGTTACCAACCATCCTGTATAATTGAGAGTACAGTATTTATGCTTTATGCTCTACGTGTTCTATATCAAACTATGACCAAACCATGATTCTTCTTATTTGTAAGTACTGTGTTTATAAAAGCGAACTGATTTTTCCATTTTTCTTAACGATCTTGAATAAGTATTATTAGCGTGATTTTCAACAAATATTGAAATACAATTGGCATTAATTTATTCTCCCCTTATTTCATGATATGTTCCGTTTTGAATTTTGTAAATATCATTCTTACATTTCTTTTATAATCTTTTTCTCAAAATTTGCCAATTTACATTAAAGGTAAAGTACAGTTATGTTATGTATTATGATATATATTATACAGGGTGGTTGGTAATTGGTGGCACAAGCGGAAAGGGGGATATTCTACGCGAAAAAAGAAGTCGAAAATATAGAATAAAAATTTTTCTTTAATTTTTCCATCGAGACAACAATCTACAGTGAGATCCGTTATAACGTACAGCACGCGTACCGAGCGAAAATTCAAAGTCGATTTTCTCGAAAACAAAGCCTCGAAGGAAAAATTTTTATTCTACATTTTCGACTGCTTTTTTCGCGTAGAATCACCCACTTTCCGCTTGTATCACCAGTTACCAACCACCCTGTATATATATGTATATTTATGTATGTATTTCGTTTTATGAGGAAATTATAGATGCCCAACATTCTATCTATCGTTTCGATAGAACAAAACGTATCACGCGTGATTCAATAAAATAGTCTAAAAGAGAAAATGTGGCGCGTCTATTATTTCCTCGTGAAACGAAAGAAACTTTTCGGACCACCTAATATTTATCTACTTATGGGGGTCTCCTGAATTAGAATGTCCTAGAACAGGGTTTTTTGTGATTTTTTTTTTAGGAGGGAAAGAGAGAAATGTAGTTATTGAATTTTAAGGTATGGTTTTATATATATTTAACGAACACAAAAACATTTTTTTTGAAGTAAAAAAGAAATTATAGCAGATTTCTAAGTCTATTTCATGGGCTGCAGTGTTCAATCGGAGTGAAAGATCCAGCTCGTAATTTTTGACTGAAACAAAAGGCCAAAAAAGGATTAAATTATTATATATTTTTCTTCTGAGTGAACTAAACAACGGCAAAAAAAAGTTTATTTAAATAATTGCTATAGCACCCTAAAGTTTATTTCTTTTTAAACACATTTTCTTTAAACCCGCCAAAATTTTTAATTTCACATTTTTTTCTGCCGTTGTTTAATTCACCCAGAAGAAAAATATATAATAATTTAATCCTTTTTTGGTCTTTTGTTTCACTCAAGAATTACAAGGTGGATCTTTCCCGCTGATTGAAGACTGCAGCTACAACACGCCTACGAAATAGGCTTAAAAATCTGTTATAATCGTTTCTTTTACATAAAAAAAAATTTTTTTGTATTCGTTAGATATATATAAAACCATACCTCGAAATTCAATAACTTCGTTTCTTTCTTTCCCTCCTAAAAAAAAATCACAAAGAAACGCTGTTTTAGAACATTCTAATTCAGGACACCGCCTTATACACATGATGCGTCGAGTTTAGCCAAATACGACAAGTGGTCAAAGAGCTGTTAAATCGTAGGTAATATGTTTAGCAGTAATAAAGTTTCTTGCTAGAAACTAAATTGTCCCTTAACCATGGCGTAAGCACGTTTCTAAAGTGATTAGCGTGGCTTGCTACGCGGCAAATGGCGAAATAAGGAGAAGCGTCTTCTGCAGTTTGTATTTCTTAATTGGCTATTTTTGTTCTCTTCTTTAAGATAAACGTCGATGTAACCAGAGTCCAGAGTTTCTACCTTTTGTTTGCTCCTCTAATTTTACATTCGGTGGAATTTTCTATTTTCTTCACAATCCGATGGCTTGGCGTTCACGTTGCCGCGTGTGGCAAATTCTACTCATATTAGCGCATATTAGCGTAAGCTTGACTAGCTATGCACTTTGATAGATAATTCGAATGCATCGATGGACGTGAACGTTTCTATGCAACCGTATAATTACATCCGACCGTGATTATCTAATTAATTAACGAATTAATTTATTACATCGAGTGGTAATTTTATCCGTTTCGCTGCTTTCCGATATAATACACCGAAAATTTATTACAACGAAGAGCATAGCTGTACTAGTAATAAATTGCAAATTGAAAAGTTGAAGGATCGACGACTTATCTTTCCTTCCAGACTTGATAGTATCCGTTTCAATTAATTTCACATTGAAATTCTAAATGAAGTCTGAGCAAGCTGCTTCGTTTCTCTGTTACAGAATCACCAGAATAGCGAAAAAAGAGTAAAGAGATGGGTTCAACGTAATTAACGAGCAAGAGTCGAGCGAACAGGAGGAACATGAGTATGATATTCGTCATTTGACTAGGACCATAAATCAGCAATATAAATTCAGTACAAAGAGAGAGGGAGAGGGAGAGAGAGAGAGAGAAAAAGAAAAGTTTAAAAATAAGTGAAAAAAAAAAATAACAAATGGATTAGAAATTCAGGAAGCTTTAATCTTTTAAGAAGAAAAAGGAAATTAAATCAAAGGGAATCACTTGCAAGGAAAGTACAATAAAGAGGAAGAAGATAAGCGAAGAGGAGCAAGGAACAAAGACAAAGCGAGGACAATCTAGAACAAAGTTACCTAATTAAATTAAAAACCGACATACATTAATTATATAATAGATTTAATCGATTGTACGTATTTCTATTGACGACTGAGAGTATATATATATATATGTATATGTATTCATCTATATATATTATATATTAAAGGTTAATACGAGAGATTATTATAAATCATTGTTAATGTTAAGGGATATTCGATGTTTTAAAATATTAACGAACGAGAATTAGTACGAGCTACGAAAAGCGAATATTTCGATTTTATGGATTGTATCGTCGATTTGATATTTAATTGAGAACAAGCGGAAAAACGAAATAATTTCCTAACGAAAAGGAGAAAGTATAAACAGAGAAACTATAAGCAGAATAAACGATAAAACGATTAAACGATAAAATAAAAAGGAAGAAACTAATCAATTTACGAAGAAACGATATTATTAGGCGAATATAATTCGTTGTACTTGAAAAATATATAATTATATACGCAGACGTTAAAAATATACTGTTGTATAGTTGTACGGGGGTCCATGTTTAAAGAGATTATCGAACAGAAGAAAGTTTGTTTTCATTGTTATTACTGGAAATAGAAGAGAAATACTAGCAGGGAAAAGAAGAAATCTTGAAAAGGAAGAAGAGTCTTTACGAATAGAGGTGATTATTTATTTAGTATAAAATATCTAATATTTTATACGATGGTAACTTATTTATTGCATTATTTTATTCTTCGTTATAGATTTGATCGTGTAATAGTGTTCTTTAAATTATTTTATTATTCGCATCTCGGGAATGCCATTTTCCCGATTCTTTTTTACAATAATTTTTAATGAAAATCAATCGAATAATCGAGGCATCGTAATTCTTTTAATAAAAGATGTTTTCTTCTGATTCGACGTATCTTCTTGTTAATCCTATTTTTGTTAAAACAAAGCTTCGTTTAAAGCGATAAATTTACAATTGCCGTTGCCTCGATTGCAAACTTATAAATATGTTAAACGAATACCAAATCAATATGTGCAACTTTTATACACATTCGTAATCGATAATCATGAAGAACAATTATACATATATTGAAATTTTATTACCACGAACGATAATTACGAGCAATTAATAAAATACGTATCGCGAAAATTCCTATTCTATTATTAACGTTGAAATATTGCGTTGTCATAAGCTTGGATTTCTCGTCATTAAAAATTCACTCCCCCGTTTAAGAACGTAATCACAAAACGTGTGCCAAGATGTGAAACTTGAAACATGATGGAATTGTGTCCACGTTAAAAGTTTACCCTGCCTCGTCATACGACAACCATCTAATCATTTAATCACTTTGCGTCAGTCTGAGCTTTAGAATACCTTCACGTGGGGGAGGATGCTGCTCTGAATTGCGAGGCCAAGGCGACACCAAGATGAATTTGGAAGTGGAACTTATCGCTGGGGTGATTAGGGGTGGACCACCCCCTAAAAATTTGCCCGCGCCGAGGCTCATTAAAATCTTCATCGCTGGAGAACGGAATGGTCTTATCTGCTAATCACATTCTTTTATCGATATTCTCACTTGCTTATGTCTGTTCCCTCTTAAATGACACGTTTTTCTTTCAATACAATAATACTTACGTTTTAATATCGCCACACATCGCTGCCTTTGTATTTGTTGCTTTACACAATTTTTGCCCTAACTCGAACGTTTAATTGTACGATCAGAGATTTGCATTTGACAAATAATTTGAAGGAGAGCGAAGAATCGGGTGAAATTTAGAATAGATTTTCTTGAAAAAGTAGAATTCGTTTTCTTTAATCGCACGATCAGAGATTTGTATTTGACAAATAATTTGAAGGAGAGCAAAGAATCGGGTGAAAAGGTTTTGTTGAGAAAGCAGCAGCGGAAAAATGTGTCATTTAAATGGTACGTTTATTTGTAACGCGTGTATCCTCGTCGTTAATTCATCAGGCGCCAATATCTCAAAGATAAATTATATTTATATATTTATAAATAATGATTCTTCTCTTTTAAAATTCCCATTTATTTGCTTAACACAGAAATGAAACGTTTTTAATTCATAGAATTCGTTAATGGGTTTTTAAACGAGGAAAGAAGAAGAGAAAAACGTTCGCAGCAACTCTGGTCGAGTTTAATTAACAATTTCGATCACGTTTCTAACAATCTTTTTTAATAGTTAATGTAGCTGCAAACAGTAAACGAGAAAGGTGGAAACAAGGGAATATGATTATTTCAGATTCTTTCATTCCAATATTGTATTAAACGAGAGAAAAGAGGCTAAATAGGAAAAGAAAAATGTTTGTTGGAAATATCTTTGGTGTCTGATGGGTTAAACCAATACGAAACGCTTCGTTTGTTAATTTATGAAATAAATCGTGCAATATACGTTGGCGTGCATATTTATTTCTGTGAATCGATGTGACCAATTAATTATTTTCTCAGTTCGTGTGTTCGTCTTGTGATATGCTTGTGTAGCTGTCGATTTTTCTTCACAATTATTTATCGAACCTGTTTGTCGGAAGGGGCTACGTAAACCTTGGCAAGATAATAAAATACAAATTTTCAAAATGATATATTTTCATTCTAAGAAAGAAGAAATATCTAAAAAAAAAAGAAAGAAAGAAAAAAAAAGAAATAAATAAAAAAAGAAAGAAATATCTAAGAGTAAATCTATCTAAACGTTCTGACTTTTTACATCGAATTTCATCTAACAATAAAACTTAGAAATAAATTTAGTACTTTCATTATCATTTATTTATCGAGTTTATCTTGTTCCATTTATTAAATTTTATTTATTAACTTATCGTTATTATTGTGCGATTCAGGCGATTGACGAATTTAATATTTAATTCTTATGAAGATATAAAAATATGCAAATCATAGGTATACGTAGCCCACATCAATTTGCTTGCGTTTTAGACGACGAATGTGTTTCTCTGTGTACACATACACGTTATTTCCTTTCGATGTCTGTATACTTGTCACGAATGTTGAATGTATTATACATTTACGTACATGTATATACACTGGTGTGCAAAAGTACTTGGATAAAAACAAATTCATAGCGCTCTTCTGTTGAAAAATCCGGAATCAAAGAAATTGCATTTCATTCTTTTAGTTAAGCACACGTTTTATAAAAGCAAACATAACACTGTTGTATTTAATAAATACTATTTGTTATTACATGTGTATGTGTATTACATGTGCACAATATGGTAAGGGTGCCCTCAGACAATTAATAATATTGTCAATGTTTCAAGGTTCTCACATCATTGTATGATATTGACGATACTGTATTAACAATACATATTGATCCTTTTAGTTGAGAGTGTTCAAATATTGACAATATACAGAGTGTTCACGGTATTAGTTCCCAGCGTTTTTCTTGTAAACGATAGGTATGAGGGGAAAGTGAAACCGAGCTGAGATGAGAGGTGAAACCGAGGAAAGATAAACGCTCGAAAGTGAACTATACACACGCGGTAATATCTTTTTCTCAAGTGCAAGAACGCACGTGTATCTCGCAGTTGCACTGGTCTTTTATAAATGGGAACTTTCCTCTTATTTTGCATACGTGGAATCCTCTCGTCGTTCTACGAGAACAAGTGTCAGGGTAACGTGATTATCGGGTCACTGATTAACGCGAAAGATATTTTATATATACATATAATGCAATACAATGAAATACAATGCAATATAATGAAATTGGACAATACAATGTACAATATAATGAAATTATACGATACAATATAAAATATAGAGAAATTAGTAGTAGAATATTATGAAATACAAGGAAAGACATAACGCAATAGTGTGTTTTCTATTTATGTACAATATAATGAAATTGTACAATACAATGTACAATGTAATGAAATTGTACAATACAATATACAATATAATGAAATTATACAATACAATATACAATATAATGAAATTATACGATACAATATACAATATAATGAAATTATGCAATACAATATA
>NT_176836.1:147447-199128 GCF_000188095.3 Bombus impatiens | reverse complement strand
TTGTATTTATGTACAATATAATGAAATTGTACAATACAATGTACAATGTAATGAAATTGTACAATACAATATACAATATAATGAAATTATACAATACAATATACAATATAATGAAATTATACGATACAATATACAATATAATGAAATTAGTAGTAGAATATTATGAAATACAAGGGAAGACATAACGCAATAGTGTGTTTTCTATTTATGTACAATATAATGAAATTGTACAATACAATGTACAATATAATGAAATTATACGATACAATATACAATATAATGAAATTATACGATACAATATACAATATAATGAAATTATACGATACAATATACAATATAATGAAATTATACGATACAATATACAATATAATGAAATTATACGATACAATATACAATATAATGAAATTATACGATACAATATACAATATAATGAAATTAGTAGTAAAATATTATGAAATACAAGGAAAGACATAACACAATATTTATGTACAATATAATGAAATTGTACAATACAATGTACAATATAATGAAATTATACGATACAACATACAATATAATGAAATTAGTAGTAGAATATTATGAAATACAGGGAAAGACATAACGCAATAGCGCATTTTGTATTTATATTTTCTTTGTCTTGTGTATGATAAATTCTATCAAATTATAGTTGAAATATCTTTTAAACCAACCAGCTATCGACCATGATTACCCTGAGAATTTCTTTCGTAGAACAATCGGATAGTTCAATGTATGTGAAAAAAGAAGAAAATTTCCATTTGAAAAATTTGCTGATTTCCTGCAATTTGCTTTTATTCGAACTAGTAGCGTGACATGATCTATCCTGTATATCGATAGTCTGACGGCTCTTTAACATGCCAAAATGAAGTGTTGGAGAGAAAATGATGGAAAACTTTTGCACCACACTGTATATTCTGCTCGCATGAACCGGTGAAGGCAACGAGGGGAAATTAATAAACTTTGTTAATCGCTGAATAAACCAGTTTGTCGATCCGTTCACTTGTTTGTCTGTTTGTAAAATTGTCCATTTTTCCCTGCCAGTGCTTTCATTCGATTTTCCCACCTACTTTATTATCGTTTTATTTTATCGCACTCTTCCTTAGCTCTATTACATGGGTTGAGCTACGAAAACTATTCTGTGCAAAGTGCTGTTTCAATAAACGTGGATCTGCGAGATGCTTCTTTAAAGAGTTATCGCCGGAGAATTCCCGGTTTTTCAAGATCGTTGAGCTTTTACGTGCGGAGAAAATGAAAGAACGATGTCCAGGAGTACAAAGACCATAAAGAAAAAATTCTCTTCTCTACCAGTGAAGAAATAAATCTCGAAGATATTCTCTTTGCTTTTCGTAAAAATTGACTTGTTCCATTTAACAAAGAAATTAAATTTATTGCACAGGGATAAAAGAATCGCAGGGATAAAGTCTCGCAGATATTTTATAATTGATTTTTATATTAATTTACTTAGCTGCACTTTTTATGATCTTCGCCACTAGACGAACGAATATGATCATTTTCGGAATTAAAAATCGAATTTTCTATTTGGGGAGAATCGAAAGCTTTATCAAATTGTTCCAAGTAAAATCATACCAGCATATGCTTCTTATCGATGTTTCTGCTTCGATATCTGTTGCACATTCTTTTTTCCTTTTTGGGTCACGCCGTTATAACGCTTTCTCTTTGTTTCTAATATTTCTAGAATTTACCGAAGAAAGGAAGCAATTATTGGAACTTGTCGGGCCTGAACTGCAATCGATTTACGACGACATGGGAATCGAGGTACGAGAAACAGTGGAATTTCCTTCATGAATTTTCCTTTGTAGCTCGTTAAACTCGAAAATTTAACTCGGTCAACGTTCCTTTGTAGCTTTTAGTACTTTTTTCCAGGTAATAGTTTAGAGCTGTTTTATTCAAAATTCACTTAAAATCAGCGTTGATTTGATCTAAAGTAAATCGTAACGAAACATATTATTTTCTGGAAAAATCCGCGAAGGTTTCAAATAATACAAATTTTGTATTTTACTACGTTAAAGGTATTTCATTCTGAAATACTGTTTATTATAATAGAATAGTAATAATAATATTTATTTATTTATTTATTTATTTATTTGTACATCCGATTTCATCTTTCACGCGGCTGATTCCTTTCCTCAGTACACATTTTCTTATTTTATTTATTATAGTTATTCGTCAGCTTTACAGTATACGTAAAATTAGTATACAGATAATGATAATATAATATGCTTGTATATGCTTGAACATAATATCAATATAGCATAAAGTAGTATAATAATATTCAATTGTCCTTGTGGATGTCGCTGGATATTTATTTCTTAAAGGGGTGTCCTGAAATACAATGTTCCAAAACTGCGTTTCTTGCGATTTTTTTTAAAAAGGAAAGAAAGAAACGAAGTTATTGAATTTTGAGGTATGGTTTTATATATATTTAACGAATACAAAAACATTTTTTTTTAAGTAAAAGAAACAATTATAACAGATTTTTAAGTCTATTTCATGGGCTGCAGTGTTCAATCGACGGGAAAGATCCAGCTCGTAATTTTTTACTGAATCAAAAGACCAAAAAAGGATTAAATTATATTATATTTTTCTTCTGGGTGAACTAAACAACGGTAGAAAAAAATGTGAAATTAAAAATTTTGCCGAGTTTAAAGAAAATGTGTTAAAAAAAAAATAAACTTTAGGGTGCTATAACAATTATTTAAATAAACTTTTTTCTGCCTTTGTTTGGTTCATCCAGAAGAAAAATATACAATAATTTAATCCTTTTTTGGCCTTTCGTTTCAGTCAAAAATTACGAGCTGGATCTTTCACGCCGATTGAACACTGCAGCCCATGAAATAGACTTAGAAATCTGCTATAATTTCTTTTTTTACTTTAAAAAAAACTTTTTGGAAATCGTTAAATATATATAAAACCATACCTCGAAATTCAATAACTTCGTTCCTTTCTTTCCCTTCTAAGAAAAATCACAAAGAAACGCTGTTTTAGAACATTCCAATTCAAGACACCCCCTTAATGTCGTTACTATGAAACTCTTAATAAAATTAATTAAAGTCTTCGCTCGTCTTTAATTTATTTTCTGTTCTTTATTTGCTTGTTCGAACGACTGGTTAAAAAATCGAAACACTATAGGTCCTGCTGGTGGATATGCAATACGCAACGAATGTGAATCCCGATAGAAATCCATATTTAGCTGAACACTTTTTCGACGAAATACACGCCGCTTATCAACACTCGAGGGGTTGTTTCTTATTGGTAAGCTTTTGTCAACGATAATTTCCAAAGAAAAAATTTCTTCGTTTCCTGCAGAAATTTTATTTGAGACAGAGAAAGGAAGAGTTATTATTTTCCTTTTTTTTTTCTTCTTCTTCTTCTTTTCTACGAATTTCATTCCATCTAAGTAACATTATCGCATTGCAATCGATACCTTTTTGAACGAAATTATAATTAAATGAAATACCTCGCTTTCGTTTGAAGCTACTAATCGGTGACGAGTACAACGTAGGATGGGTGCCAACGAAGCTCGCTTGCGGAACGTACGATGTTCTTTCCAGTCACTGCGACAATATGCAAGAGTACTACGAACGCGACAGCAATGATTGCTACGTTCTAAAGGCTGGCAGGCGAGTAGTTACCTTTTACTATGCCGTTGCATTGAAGTGGAATGCGCGGTTGGCGAAGGCGTGAGCGAGGACAATAAAAAAAGGAAAGCTGCTCTTATTACTCCGAGTTGACCCACAATTTCCACTCTCTTCGCTCGCTTTCTTCTTTTCTTCTCCTTTTCCGTCTATTTCCTTATTTCTCGCGTTATGAGCTAATAAAATGAGCTAAGAAATAGTAAGTTTCGTTGGATATGATTTTACTTGCAGAACATTCGACTATGCCCGAGTGATAACAGAGAACAGAGAATAACAGAGGTAACAGTTTTAGAATCAAAGGGAAGATTCTGATATTGATAGAAGCGATCTAACAGATGGAGGCGAAGCTCGATGAATCCAAGTTCCTATCGCGCAAATCTGAAATCCTCTTTCACGTGTCAACAAACCTTCGTCAACTCTATTCTGCGTGAAAGTTAGTTCGATAACTTCGTTTCGACTCCGACTGCCTCGTACCGATCGCGATTCCACTACCTTTACGATAACGTAGCTGATACTATAGTCGAGAAAGTTAGGAACGTCAGAGTTCAGGAACCGTATATATTAGGTCATCCCATAAGTTCGTGCCGTTTTTCGAGCGGTTATATATGTTAAGATTGTCTACATACCTTTCGGTTTCATGGAAAAATGTAATCCCCCTCTCGTTGTACAATTTCTTGCCATTTTTCTGGTAGGGCCATTATTCCGTCTCGATAAAAGTTCTCTTGTTTTTCTTTAAAATAATTTTCTAAGCTATTTTTCAGAATGTCGATATTTTCAAATTTTTTGCCTACTAAAAGGTGTCGTAATGCTCTGAACAGGTGGTAATCGGACGGGGCAATGTCTGGGGAATATGGGCGATGTGGTAAAATTTCCCAATTAAATTCAGACAATTTTTTTCTAACGCTTTTCGCGACATGCGGTCTAGCGTTGTCGTGATGGAAGATAACGTTGTTCCTATTCGCTAAACCTGGTCGTTTTTCAGCTAGCGCTTCCCTTAATTTTTCTAACCGAATGCAATATTTGTCTGAATTAATGGTATCACTTGGTGATTTTTCGACAAGATCCCGAATTTTATCTTCGTCTGTCTGAGGAGGACGCCCGGAGCGTTCCTCGTCTTCTAAACAGAAATTCCCAGCTCTAAAACGTCGCAACCCGCTTCCTACAGGTGCCAGATGAAAGCGCATTTTCTCCGTAAACGGCACATATGTTTTTCGTGGCAATTGTTACAGAACTTCCTTTCCGAAATTCATATAACACGAGACGTCGAAAATGGATACGCACTTCACTCGTGATTTTTTACCGTTGGAAGTCACTGTGTTCGCTATATTACGATCTTATAGCCACGAAAATCTGCTCTAGCCTGTTCTCGATCAGCTAAGCTCAAGTGCATCGGTCCCTTATCGCCGTACGTTTATAAATCGACACATGAAACGTATACACAAAAGTCGGCACGAACTTATGGGATGACCTAATAGATTCGAGAATTTCATTTTTAGTCGAACAGTTTGATGAAAATTCAGCGACCCCTTGAATTTGATGCTCAGCCTATGTTTATTATTTTATAATATTTATGGAATCACTTGACAAATATAATACAATCGCGATTACGCGATACCATTACGCGATTTTTACAAAGGTTTCGCCTTTTCCTTTTTATTTTCGCCCTAACTAATTCTTTTTGCCAAGCTCGCTTCGTACTTTCCCTTTTAATAGGCTTCTCGTTTGCCTTTTGTCAGCTCAGTTTTCGCATCCGCCCGAGATTTCCCTGTCACCCTCAACTCACTTTTTCATCCGTTCCAATTTTCATCCCTCCCTTTCTTTCTTTCCTCTTTTTCCCCCCAGTCGTTCCCTTCTCCGCTTTTCTAAAGCTTCCACAATTACTTTTGTCTCGGCTGTTCTTTCACTGAATTCCTGCCGCTTTCTACTGGAAATAATACGCTCGTACCATTAGCTTCAACCGGCGATTCCATCGAACAAACGAATAATTTTGATAGAGAAGGGTACAGAAGTTCACGCTGGTACTTTGTCCCGCGTAGCTTCGCCATATCCTTCGCCAAGCTTCGGCAAATTTTATCCGAAACGCAGATAGAAGATAGAAATGTGAAATAGCAATGTGAAAAATAATGGAAAATCGAATATAGTAGATATTTGATATTAAAATATTGGAATATCGTCTACGTTGGAAACAATGAATTAACAGATTAGGAACGGCGGAAGACGATTGGCAGAATTCGGAACCGACCATAAGGCTGGCACTGAAGAAGGCTGCTGAGGCTGCAGTTTCGCAGCAATGTGATGACGAAGAAATTAAGAATATATTGAAGAGCACCGCGGAGAGACAGCTGGAGTACGCTTTGAGTAAGCTACCGATAACGATATTTTCAAAACATTAACATATATTTGTTCAATCGCTCCGGTCTGCATCGAATTAGGATCACATACCTCCCATTGTATTGGAGATTTTAATGTGATTTTATTTTACGTGTACAAGCGAGTCCAAATTTTTCATTGAAATTCAGTTTATTATTAAAAAAAAAAAAAAAAGAAGAAGAACACCGCAAGATCAAAATGTTCATCGTTCATCTTCCTATACACCTAGATATAGGACATCTGTTAGGCGAGTGTCGAATTCCATCAGAGGGAAATGTTGTATGCTGTAACCCAGGCTCGGTCGTCAGGACATTGACAAAGGAGAATGTTCTGTGAAATTGCTGAGCGACAACGTTACGACACACATCCTAACGAATGTTGCTTCGGATGTCCCGTAGCACCAGTTTATTCACCGGATAAAATGACTCGATGATCGGACCTTGCCCGGAGACAGCACTTGTCCGTGATGGAATGCTTCACTTGCCTGATGGATGGCTTGAAGTTATAGAAAGCAGTCACCGCACAATGTTTTCGCACGTTCGCGGGGATCTCGAAGAAGCGCGCCAATGGGAGTCGTAAATTCCCGTTACGATTTGCTAATCGACGCCGCGAATCGCTCGATCCCTTATTTCTTTTAGGATAATAAGGGTAGTTAAATGAAAGATAACGCTGCTGCTAACAGGTTATTATATATGTCGGGTATACATTAGAATTAGTAGAATTAGGGGCGTGAAGCGAATCTTCGTTTGGATTACACGTCGTCGTTATGCAATAGAGAAGACATTGGCTAGTGCAAATACGATTACCATAGAGCCGGACAAGTAACCGTGGTAATTAGATACTCGAGAGACTAATGACAATGATCCTAGGTTCAATAACGAATCCGCGGACAACGGGACGGTAGCCGTACGCACTCGCAAAGATCCAAGTCGGATTCTGTGTTAATGGTCGCTGGCGTTAATCTCTTTTTCTGTCAATGAGACCGCAAGAGAGAATGACTTTCCGTTCGCAAGAGAGAATGATTTTCCGTCCCGGTGATACCCCAGAGGGAAACTATAACGGGGTGTGTCTAAGGACACGAGATCATCGGATTCGTCGAGAAAAGCCTTCGTTCAGAAAGTAAGGGAAATTGACGTTGCTGCTAATTGGCCAATCTCCATATCGGTAGTTAGAAAAGGATGCTAACCGCTCTTGAGGGAAGGTTGCTAGTGGGAGACGTCGTTCGTTGAAAAATAGGGCTCTCCTGTCTTCCTGTAACTGGGACAAAGACTGTGTATCTGCTGAGGGATTTTAGGTAACTAGATATTAGTGTTTATAACGGTCCTTGGGCTAGCCGATCACGTACTGCGGAGACGCGTCGATATCTGGTAAATATCCTGCCCGGAGAATAGGATCTGCGTGTGGCGAGCTACTGGACAGAAACCGTTGGAATGTTTACTGCCACGTGCCGCTACAAATCTTTCTGTGACGGATCGGTATCAATAGAGGACGCCGACAGATCGAGCCGCGGGTACCAACCGCCCAACACTAGAGGGCTACGACGACAACGAGTCTATCGGTCTAACTCGCTAGCGGTCGAATATACGAGCGATTGATATATATACCGCACCTAGCGAGACTCCCTCTACGTCTAAGGCAGGGACTACCGGGCACAGCCTTACTGACGAGTCCACCGGTAGTCCCGGGACGAAACGCACAACTCACTCTCTCTCTCTTCACACCCGCCACATTTCTTTTAAGGAGAGCTATAGGATTACTCAATGCCTTTGTTAGATGGAGAGTTCGTCCCGTTGACCACGGCTACGTTCGGCGACTAATTGTCGCCTTGAGCCCAAACTCACTGTCACAAGTCTTAAATTGTTTTTATGGATTTTCTCGAGGTTTCAGAGGGAAGGCACCGGTGTCCTCTTATCTCCGACATATATTTTCACAAACCAACAACTTCGGTGTAACACAAATGAATATTTGCTATGAGATGACTTCGAATGAGTGCGACCCGAGTCTCTAGACGGATTATCGCGTACACTGATGGATTTGTCGACTCACCGTATTCGAATTGTCGACCGCTTGACGAGATGCTCGATTGAGACTGACTGATCTTCGGGTGTAAACCCGGTCGAAGGATGTTGATTGTTCGAAGGATGTAAAATCAGTGATGTTCGGAGACGATGCTGTGGCGGAGAAAAGCTAAGGATGGGGGTGTGTCTAGCGCACGGGACCATCGGATTTGTTGGTGACGATTTTGGCTAAGAGAGTGAGGGAAATAGTCTTCGCTGTTAATTGGTTAAACGAAGGGTCTTAAACGCCCTCCAGAGAAAGTGGTTAGTGGGAGGAAAGTTGCATCGTACGTGAGAAAAACCAATTTTCCCTCGTCGAGCCGTGGTAGACAAAGGTCTTTAGAAATGCTTCGAAAACGGACGTTTGTTCGGTTTGAAGGACCTCGACTAGGAAATTCCTGAGATTTATAGAAGATACTTGAGACTATCGAGGGTACGCAGTGAGTATCCGAAGACATCTAGTTGCCATCTTGCCCGCGGTGTGTGACCTGGGCTAGGTAGAGTGTTACGCGACGTAACACACAACTTGCTGTATTCTTCTCAAATAAAACTTGAGTTTCATTGGGAAATTTGGATTACCCGTTTGCACATCTGATAAATAAATGAATGAAAATTTTAATTTGTTTCAATAAAGACGGTTTGACGCGAGATATTCTACTAAAACACCCACCTGCTGTTAACATAGTTCGTCAGAAAATACATCTCTGCCACGCGATTCCTTTTCCATCCTCTGTCACCCTAAAACAATTGTTTCCAGAGCTGGACGAAACAGGCGATGGTGTAATAGCCGTGACACGTTCGTGGAAAGGCAAGAAGGCTGCCAGAGCAGTGTGTTCGTTGACGTCCTTGGTGAACAGTCGTCTCCCACCTGACAATATAATCAACGTTGAAGTGGATCAAAAACAAGGTGGCATTAATCCTGACAACAGGTCGCACAAGGGCTACCTGGCTCATCTTTGTCGCCTCGTGATGAATCGCGTGCAGAATTTGGTGAACGCCTCCATCGAGGCGGACCCGGAAATTAAAAGCAAGAAGAAGATGGTGCAGGAGATCTACGCGGAGAGTTTGATGCATTTGGCGCTTCTCAGGCAAATTACGCCTTGCGAGGATAACGAGAACGTGGAGAAGATCAAGGAGTTTTTGATAGCTGGTGAGATTAATAATAACGATTTTGACGTTTAATTGTGAACAATGGTTCGTACGCGTGTCGATTGGCTTTGACTTAATTTTGATATCATAGTTAGATGAATTCGCTGAAACGAAATTCAAATGTAATTCATTACCAGCGAATTAGGTTTTAATTTATTCCATTATTAATTTATACCTGCGCAAGCCTTCTAAAGCGACAGAATTCTTTAACGCTGAACGTAACGGCAGAGATTTTAACTGAAACGTTTAATTCGTCGTCTGGATGCCTCCGCTATCCGGAGACATAATCCTTTGAACGTTTGAGAATATTAAAGGCAGAGGCACGTGCACGATTCCTCGTCAGAACGCTTTGATGTCTGTTTATTAAAGCAACAGCTCCCCTAATACACTTTTCTGCCTATTAATTTCTATCTTACGAGGCAGTTTGCTTTGAACAGATTTCTGAATTACGGTAAAAAAAGTACAAAACCAAGAGGATCGTATTTTATGTAGCTCGGCAAGTTGCTCGAATGAGAAAATTAATTATCGAAAGGATGATCATTCTATAAGCGAAATCGTTTTAGCAAAAGTGCATCTATTTACCTTTAACAAGCTATTTTTTTATATTTAACAGGTAAATCGCAGAAACACGGTCCGATATTGATAAAGGGTAGCAAGTATTCTGGAAAGTCATCGTTATTGTCGCGAATCTATGCGGATGCCTCTTCCTGGTTGGATTGCACCACGTTCAAAGTGGTTCGACTCTGTGCTTCCACTCCTCGATCGGCGTACAGTCTCGAGCTACTTCGAGTGCTCTGTCAACATGTAGGTTTTCTTTCTGGTTTATTGGATGGGAATCTTCCTAAAGACGCCTCGTTTGATCCGCTTTACCTGAACAATTGGTTGGGCCAAATTCTGAGGCGCATCGAAGAGCAACCGATGATGGAGCAACTGGTGATTCTTCTCGACGATCTTCATCGATTGCATCCTCTTGACTGCGATATCGTCGCTGCTCTGTCTTGGTTGCCATTGAATCTTCCACCAGGTAACGTGTAATTGCCATTGCTAGAATTTCTAAGCGATAGTCATCACAATTTCAAATATATCGTTATATAACGATAATACGTACAGTATACGATATATATGTCGGGTTATCATTAGGATTTAAGGCGCGTAACGATTCTTCGTTTGAATTAGGCATCGTTTTACGAAACAGAGATTATATTTACGCGAATATACAAGATTTTACAAAATATTATGAATATTGAGTCTAATGAACGATAAGATTAACGAACGATAAGTTTAACTAATGATTAGATTAAAGAATAATAAGTTTAACGAATAATAAGAGTAACGAATAATATGTTTTACGAATAATAAATTTAACGAATAATGAGATTAACGATTAATAGGTTTTACGAATAACCAATTTAATTAACGCTATTAACAATGTTCCGGGGTTCAAACGAATCCACGGTCAACGGGATAACTCTTTACTATGCGTAGAATAATTTTAAACACAAAAAAATACGATTGCCGAGACACTCGGTAAATTGCTCGATGTATCACTTTCCAAGGCGATCACACGAACGAATATCCGATGAAAATCTTTTTCGCTGTACGACTGCGTTTTCTTTGTTATATGCTCGCTGGAGGCATCGAGAAGGTTCCAATCGTCGTTGCTAGGCAGTTTCTGTCAAAAGTTTGTTGTATACTCTTTGGAAGCATCGAGAAAGATCCAAACGCCGTTGCTAGGCAGTTTCTGTCTGGAGTTTGATTCCTAATACAACGTGTGTCCCATTATATCGACATCTCCAAAGTACAATTCTATGTGATTTCTAGGGAGAACTATACAACCGATCCACACCTTCGTCAGGCAAAACGTTTATCCCGTGACCGTGGCTACGTTCGGCGACCAGTTGTCACCTCGAAACCACTTTCGCTTTCACAAATATCAAGCAATTACAAATGACAATTGCTTAATTACAGCTATGATAAAATCTAGGCTAAAGCATTAGAAGACTTCCTCAAAATTGCAAAGGGAAGGCTCCGGTTTTCCTTTCATCTCCGACATATATGAATCAAAATAGAATATATAAAGTATATTTTATATAACATTTTTCATGTCCCACTCTTTTCTTAACCATCACATTTTATTTCAGACAATTTTCTCAGACTTTTCTTCTAAACCTCTACCAAGCTGCATATAATTTTTTACTTTCCTCTTTTTTTACCCCCTCCCCCTCATACGAAGCGCGATCAAAAAGGTCGTTGAATTTTTTTCTTATTTGAGAAAATATTTATTTGTTCGTCTATATTTAAGTTATTCCCTTTGAATATGTTGAAGTAACTAATTCAAGAAAGCTCTACATCTTTATTTATGTATATCCGTGACCTAGAGACCATCGTTTTACGAAACAGAGATTATATTTACGCGAATATACAAGATTTTACAAAATATTATGAATATTGAGTTTAATGAACGATAAGATTAACGAACGATAAGTTTAACTAATGATTAGATTAAAGAATAATAAGTTTAACGAATAATAAGAGTAACGAATAATATGTTTTACGAATAATAAATTTAACGAATAATGAGATTAACGATTAATAGGTTTTACGAATAACCAATTTAATTAACGCTATTAACAATGTTCCGGGGTTCAAACGAATCCACGGTCAACGGGATAACTCTTTACTATGCGTAGAATAATTTTAAACACAAAAAAATACGATTGCCGAGACACTCGGTAAATTGCTCGATGTATCACTTTCCAAGGCGATCACACGAACGAATATCCGATGAAAATCTTTTTCGCTGTACGACTGCGTTTTCTTTGTTATATGCTCGTTGGAGGCATCGAGAAGGTTCCAATCGTCGTTGCTAGGCAGTTTCTGTCAAAAGTTTGTTGTATACTCTTTGGAAGCATCGAGAAAGATCCAAACGCCGTTGCTAGGCAGTTTCTGTCTGGAGTTTGATTCCTAATACAACGTGTGTCCCATTATATCGACATCTCCAAAGTACAATTCTATGTGATTTCTAGGGAGAACTATACAACCGATCCACACCTTCGTCAAGCAAAACGTTTATCCCGTGACCGTGGCTACGTTCGGCGACCAGTTGTCACCTCGAACCCACTTTCGCTATCACAAATATCGAACAATTACAAATGACAACAATTGCTTAATTACAGCTACGATAAAATCTAAGCTAAAGCATTAGAAGACTTTCCCAAAATTGCAAAGGGAAGACTCCGGTTTTCCCTTCATCTCCGACAAATATATTACGATAGGAAGAAAAATGTGGAGATAAAGATGTGGCGGCACTCGACGACAATGTATATCGCTAAAGTGCCTAATGAACCATCAACATCCCAACAGTCCTTCCATCGAAGGTTCTAGAAGAAAGAGCACGTGGCAACGATCGCGGATGCCTAGCAAATGCGTGGAAGGTGGGGATGTTGAGGGATGACAAAAGAAAGTAATCGAATCCGATCAAAAATAAAATCATAAGAGTCAGTCTTGGAAAGTCACGCCTAGAGTTCGGAAGTAGATTGTAAAGTGTATTGATGTTAGAAAAAAAATAAAGTTTTCTTTTTTTATTTTTTACCTCAAATTCCTTTTTTTACTTTGTTATTTTACGTGACAGAAGCATGGAGAAGGTTCCAATCGTCGTTGCTAGGCAATTTCTGTTAAAAGTTTGTTGTATACTCTTTGGAAGCATCGAGAAAGATCCAAACACCGTTGCTAGGCAGTTTCTGTCTGGAGATTGATTCCTAATACGTGTGTCCCATTATATCTCCAAAGTACAATTCTATGTGATTTCTAGGGAGAACTATACAGCCGATCCACACCTTCGTCAGGCAAAACTTTTATCCCGTGACCGTGGCTACGTTCGGCGACCAGTTGTCACCTCGAACCCACTTTCGCTATCACAAATATCGAACAATTACAAATGACAATTGCTTAATTACAGTTATGATAAAATCTAGGCTAAAGCATTAGAAGGCTTCCTGAAAATTGCAAAGGGAAGGTTCCGGTTTTCCTCTCATCTCCGACATATAAATAAACGAGAAAGCAAACAACAAACATTGCAAAGTATTAAACGTAACGTACTTTGTTCATCCACTTTAGGAGTGCACTTAATCGTGACTACGGCTCTTCCACCGGAAGTGCTGCGTCTCACCCCGATACAAAAAGAGAGACTACGCAGCAATGAGATTTTAATCGAACTACAAGATTCGGGTACGGATTTCCACGAGACAGAGAACGTTTTCGACACGTTGGAGAAGTTGATAGGTGAAAACGCGGCTAACAGAATCGGTGCCATTTTGGCTTCCACGGAGTATGGTTTGTCCGAAACGGAGATTCTTGAGGTGATCATGCCAACCGGAGGCGACGGGCCGCTATTTCTAAACGAAGGGCAGTTCAATTTTGGCAGCTGGTGCTTGGTGAGGAGAACCTTCAACGAATATCTCAAAGTAAGTCTGGTTTAAATTTCTGGCAGAAAATTTAGGAAAGAAATCCTTTCAAAAAGTTAAGCGTCTCGACTCGATAAATCTTCGAAGATCCTGTTCTTATTTCGAAACTGGCAGAAGAATTCACAAATCCATCGATTCGCTATTCGCAGGTTCGCGTAATGGGCGGAAGACTGCTTTTCTCCTGGCGTTATCCGATTCGCGACTTAGCCCGAAAAAGGTACTTCCCGAATCAGGAAACATTGAAAAGCTACCACGGCGAGTTGGCAAATCTCTTCTTCTCCGAAGATTTCGAAGACAAGGATGACAAATCATCCCCCGAAGAGGAAACTCCGAAGAAAGAGACGCCTTTCCAGAGCAGACCGAGGTCGCAAGACACAGCGTACAATATGAGACACGTGGAAGAGGCTTGGTTGCATTTATTGAGAGCCGGCGACGTAGAAAAGTTAAAGAAATTGGCAGTCTGCGCGTTCGATTTCCTCTTAGCAAGCGTGCAAATGATTTCTGTTAGTTATTTGAGGTGTGTTCTCGAGCATTCGAGGAAGTATCTGCTGGAGAGAGATCTGGAATTGGTTTATTATACAGTGAGAAAGTCCAGTGACATTTTGACGAGAGATCCTCTTCAACTTGGCGCGCAGCTGATCTGTTGGCTTAGACCCGTGGCTGAAGATGGCGGAGATTTGGTGAGAAATAGCTGACAGTATAATTATGTACTTGAAGCAAAATATTCTAATTCGAAATGGCAATAACACTGATTACCGCAAGATTGTTTGATCGTAAACGGAAGAAAATTGTGTGATTGAAGGTCAGCAGAATGGTTACGGCAGCGATGGCATGGTGCGATGGTTATACAGCGCCATTATTGGTGCCATTAAATGGCTGGCTCCAACCGCCTCTGCCTCTTCAAATTCGTACTTTGTCCTGTCCGCAAGGTGTGAAACTCGTCGAAGCTGCTCCGTCGGGACAGCACGTTATCATTATCCCTTTCCAGGGAGACGCTCAATTATGGCACGTGATGTCTGGGCAATTGGTTCATACTTTTAAAGGTAACTATTTAATTGCTGGTAGCTCGCGAAAATATTCGAATTCTTAGCAGAGAATATTTTTCTAAATATATTGTATGCGTTATAAGAAACTTTTTGAAATTATTCCTTTGAAATGAAAATGAATGAAATTATTCCTTTTCCTTCAAAGAAAATGGCAAACAATTTACATTGTAACGTTAATTCCAGCCCTTTGCAGGAGAATAAATTTGTTTCTTTTAGGAAGATTAGCATAGCTTCTAAAGCTTAAAAGTTCTCGCGAGGGAAAAAGAGAAGCAACGATGAAAACTCGTCGCTTTATATTCAGTTTAGTAATTTGCTGTGAAAAAGCCTCCTTTGTACGTTGTCTCTGAATCTGTACTTCACGAGCATTTAAATAGCAGCGTCGCTTTAATTTGCAATTGAAAATAGGTCAGCTTTTGTGAGAATATAGTCGCAAATAATCCAGCTAACGTATATGATACTTTAAATGCCATTTTAAGCACGCGATATTGCTATGGTACTTCCGTTTTTTCACAAAACGACGAACATGGAATTTAATACGAGTCTCTGATATATTGATCGTGCGAAATAATCATTCTCGTTTCAATATGCAGTATCAGCCCGCCAAAGTCAAATATCGAACAAACAGATTTTTATGTTCAACTTGATATTCTATGAGAAATATGTTTCATTTCAGGGCACTCAAATCCAATTTCGTGTTTAGCCGTAACACAGCATTCGCAATATCTACTGACAGGCTCTGAAGACACTTCCATTATAGTATGGGATATGAAAGAGCTGACTTTGAAGTTAAGAATCCAAGAACACATTGCCCCAGTTCTGTGCTTGACGTCCGCGCTCAAGAATTCAGTGATTGTCAGGTTCATAGTTTTATCGCGTAGTATAACAATAAGATATCAAAAACGCTTTCTTCCATGATGTTGATTAAAAAAGGTAACCGGAAAAATGGGAAAAGATTTCAATCTTCTCCGAGTACTTCTTATTCCTATTAATTATAGATTGTTCTATAAGTTATTTCGTTTCGTATTTATCAACTAACGCCAAACCTTCCACTTTCCATTAGCGGTGGCGAAGACTCGAGAATAATCGTCACCAGTCTCCTAACCGGCGATGTTCTCATCAAAGTGGACCACCACAGAGGGCCAGTAAAGTCCATTCGCGTCGATTCCGCGGGAGAAATTCTGGTTTCCGGTTCTTCCGACTGTACAGTCTGCTTATGGTGTCTGGAAAGATTCACATTGTTAAAAAGCATCGTTTTACCATCCGCCGTGACTGTGCTCGACGTATCGGCCGATTCGGTGTTCCTATTGGCAGCCTGCGAAGATCAGAAATTATATTTGAGATCTTTGGCCACGGGAACCGAGGTCCACACGTTGAGAGGTCATCAAGGTGAAGTGAAAAGTATCTGCTTGGCGAAAGATTGCAGAAGAGCCATTGCCGGAGGAGCGAAGGGGAAGGTTTCCGTTTTCGATATGCACAGCGGACGATTGACGAGAACGTTGCTGGCCAATCCTTCGGCGGATGTTACCGCTGTCAAGGTAAATTATAGATTTTGTATTTATGATTTTATATTAATAAAAAAAGGCGGAATCGAAAATGAATAAACATTGATTGAAATTGGAATTAATCGTCGTAGCAAATTACCTTTTCTATTTGCATGTTAAATTACAAGTAGTGAAAGATCGAAATTAATCTTTCATATATAATATAATTTTTCGATTCAATTTTTTGCGAAAAGGTGACGGAGAAGGACGACTTCCTGATAACAGCTTCCGGCGATCGAGTGGCTTACTGGAGTTTCCGTGGCGAGGAGATACACGCTAAACCCGCGAAATTCGTGAAGGAGGTATCGTTGCACCCACACACTGCTCCCATATCTTGTTTGGATATATCCAGGGACGGAGCAATGGCAGTTACCGGTGGAGTCGATTCTCTCGTAAATCTGTGGCAATTGAATACTCACGAATTGCTTTCCACTTTCGAAGGACATATCGCTAGCGTCACCTGCATTGCATTCTCAGCTTCTGGTTTATTTGTTGCTTCTGGTAGGTCTGTAGATAAAATACAGTAGAGCCTCCCATACGTATACGTATATGGCAGATATTATAACAAAAATTTCATTTATTTACCTTGTTTGTATGCTTTTCTTTGCAATACTAGTTTTGCAAATACTACCATAATTTTGTATTGCCTTTAATACCGAAGAAACCCATTTCTTTTTTCAATCAAAATACAGTAAAGTACAATAGTTCAATAACCAAGTAACAAAGCACGAAATTGATACAATACAGTAACAGGAAATTAAATTGGAAACAGGTTCTGAGGACAAAACAGTTCGTGTATGGGGTCTGACCTTAGGTTTACTGGTATCGACGTTTAGACACCAGGCACCTGTTACTGCAGTCACATCTATGTTTGACGGCCGAAGAATCGTGAGTTCTGATAGAGCTGGTACAATCCGAGTTTGGGCAGCTGATACCGGCACCCTAATCCAATCAGTATGTGGGCCTGGTCGCTGTTTCACTGTTTCTTCCGATATGAGGTATGATACAGTGGCTGTAATCAATAAATTCAGATACTGTTTGTTCGACCAATCGCGGCGAGACGTAGTCGCTAGGAGAGACGTTAACGGGAGTCGTAAATTCCCGTTACGATTATAACAGTCGACATCACGACTCCATCGATCCCCTGATTTCCGTTAAGATAATAGGGGTGATCGAGTTTGTGTAACACTGTGATTCATAGAATTATAAATTATATATTTCCAACATTTAGATTACACTGATGAGCATAGATAGATAGATAATCACTTATCGCACGAAGATAAGGTAGATATGTACGTTAGAGCAGGGCTCTTATAATTGGATTTAATGTATTAGTGGACGTAGCACTATAAGATATTTAGGAGAGGAAATGTATGCTCGACAATACCGAGACAGAAGATAGATAGATAATCACTTATCTAGATAGATAATCACTTATCGCACGAAGATAAGGTAGATATGTACGTTAGAGCAGGGCTCTTATAATTGGATTTAATGTATTAGTGGACGTAGCACTATAAGATATTTAGGAGAGGAAATGTATGCTCGACAATACCGAGACAGACTCTCGCGTTATGCTTAGACTGCCCCGATAGGCGTTAGCGTTAGACGTAGTAGTTGACTTTTCCAATGATATAGAAGACGTGAAGTTGAGCGACGATGCTGTGTTGGAGGAAAGCTAGCGATGGGCGTGTCTAGCGCACGGCATCTTCGGATTTGTTCATGCCATTTTAGGTCAGGAAGCGAGGGCGGTATACATTGCCTCGGATTGGACAAACGGAGGTTGGTGGACTAGGAAGGGTCTTAACCGCCCTCGATAGAAAATTGCTGGTAGGAAGCATCGTACGTGAGAAAAACTAAATTTACCATGTCAAGCCGTAGTAAACAATAGTCTTTGGAAACTGATTTAGAAAAGACATTTGTTGGGTCTGAAGGACCTTAGTAGGCAAGTGACTCGGGTTTATGACGGGTGGGCCAAGCAGAAAGTCGCCCGGCGTAACAGACACTTTAATGAAATTTGCTTTCTTGTATTAATTCTTAATATTTCTCGAGTCTTTTATAATACCAATACAGTCGCCTTGTTTCAATTTTTCCTACAATGATCGTTATTTGAATAATTTCTTAACTTATAATAATAATTATAATTATAATAAATTAGCAATTGCGATGTTTTTAGATTTAATTGTCTTCTTCTTTTCTAAATTTCAGATACGCGGTATGCGGAACAGGAGACAATCAATTAAGAATAGTAAGTTTAGGTGTTGGTCCTGAAGAGAAGTACCAAGTGTCGCATTCTCAAGAAATTACCTGTCTAGTTGTTACTCCAGATTCTCAGTCACTGATTACGGGCTCGAGAGACATGAGTTTGAAGGTTTGGCAGCTCGCTGGCGGCAAATTATCTCAGGTTTATACACGTTATGATAATAACATCAAATTCCTATATTTAATTTAGAAAAATCTTTAGAAATGAAGAAAGTACGACAAATTTTCATTCAGGTCCTCGTTGGTCACACGGATCACGTTACCTGCGTCGCAGTTTCTGTGCTCGACAAATCCATCGTAGTTTCTGGTTCCAAGGATGCGAACCTGATCGTCTGGGATATAAATACTGGCAGCGATCTGCATACCTTAAAAGGCCATTTAGGTTATGTAACCTGTGTAAAATTGTCGTGTGATGGAACTCTGGCAGCGTCTGGAAGCGAAGACAAGAGTTTGATCATTTGGGACACGAAGAAGGGCTGTTCACTGAGCAGCATAATGTTACACGTGCCTGTGTTAGGTGTTGAGGTTGCCACGGATATGTCGAGGCTCGCGTTGCATTTACTCGAACACAAATGCATGCCTATTCTATGTTTGCATAATACTCCAGCGCAGTATGTGAAATTACCGGATTACGTAGCACCTTGGTGCGATACCAGAGATTTGAGACCACCTGGACGGAAGAGACCCAATAAGAGATTATTGAAGAAAGAAGTGTCATTGGATAGCGACACGTGGCATAGGAAATATGGCCATCTCACTTCAGGTATTGCTGACGATGATTACAGTGCATTGTATTCAAAATTAAACTATTATATAATTCCAGGAGTTTTAACGTCATCGATAGAGGATGGATTACAACGACGGTTCAGCGTAAGCGCTTCCATGGACGAGATCAGCAAAGTTGGATTAACGAGTAGTCCATCCGGTTTAGGACCGGAACAGGCTGCACTCGCCCAGTCCCAACACTTCGATCAACTCGAAGCACTTTGGAATAAACAGTCTCCACCAGCTAGACCTCGTGCTCATGGTAGGACTCTGTCGAAGCAAAGTTCTTTGCAAGCTACGCGAATATCAGATTCCGAGGAAGAAGGTGAGTTTAAGAGAGTTATTTAATTTAATTAAGAAAAGCCATTTATTTATTTATGATCATTCGCGCCAGCAAAACTTTTTGCTGTACCGAGGACAGAGATAATAAAATGTCATTAGAAGCTGAAATTGAAATGTTATTTTTTCCCCAGGTGTACCAGACTAAAGCGATACTTTGTTAGAAACTAAACGGACTAAATCCTAGTCGTCGTACTTTCTTCTTTTTTCCACTGTCTTTCTAAGTAACAGAGAAGAAAAATAGTAAGTAGGAAAAAAAAAACACGAAAGGAAAACGTCTCTAAGGTAAAGCTCTAAATTTCTCGTGTCTGACGCAATAAACATAAATATATATATATATAAATATAGGTACACATATGTATATCATTATTAGAGGAGAAATAAATTAACTTTATTTATTTTCATCCCCCATTCCCAACCTTTTTAGGGATCATTTTTAACAAAGATTATAAATGAATTACTTCGATGTACCTTACTTGTATCTGACGAAATTATTGTCTTTTATAGGTGAACAATAAGAATCAGCCATTTTTTATGCAGAATAGATATTTGTATTTATCATTTTAATTATTAAATTTGATTTACAAAGAAAATATTTTGGTCCTTGTAAATAACTACCCGCTAGTACAAGTTGCGGCTAACAGTAATTTAAAATTAGTTTTTCAGTTTTGTTTAATAATCTGTTTTTTATAATAATCCGAAACGATTTGCCATGCTTTTGGCGCCATGAATCCTTCTGGTGGATTTTTCCCGCATTTTGCCAAATCTGAAACAACGGTATATTAATGTTTATTAGTACTGTTTTTTTTTTTATTATTATTTGGATGTTTCATAGAAATGTTTTTATATAAATCTTGTATTTATTCTAATGCGATATTTCGTATTTTTAATGCAATTTACATTTATAGTTTAATTCATTTTTTTTTTTAGATTTTTTAAAATAAGAAGTGAAATAAGAAATTGTTTTTTAAAATAATTTCATTACTAATGATTCATTTTTAATGATTTCATTAATAAAATAGGCAAGATAGGATATACAAATTAATTACAGGAAGATTTAGAAGAAAAAGAAAAGAAACACGTACATGAAAAAAATATAACTTACTTCGCATTTTAGTTCCAGATATGAAAATAAAATCTTGCGATCGTTCCGGCTCGAAAAAAGCCATTTTTTTTTTTTTATTATCGTAAGCTGCCATCTTAAACGGTATGATATTGAGATTCTGAAGACCCGGTGCCATCGACAGTACCCTCGAGCCATGCGTTCCATCGTACAGATTTCCTAATTTTACAATTAAAGCGACCGCTGATTTATCACGATAATGAGATATCAGAATTCCTTCGATATAACAATAAAATTGCTTCGCACAATAAATCAAGAATAAAAGCGTACGATTTTTAATTTTTTATGCGAGTAATCTTAGGAGTCAAGGGACAAGTGAAATTCGTCTTATCAGAATATTACCGTCCGGGGTTTTAGATTTGTCAGGATGCGGCAAACCCGCGGGATCACGACCAACGATGAAGAAATTTGCCCCGGCCATCATTCTTCCTTTGGCGTGCCATTGCACCTAAAATAAAAATCGCAAATTTTAAACAATTCTCAAATTTAAAATATTTATATCTCTTCGAAATACTACGCTTTTCTTATTCCATCAATTTTAATTGTTGATTAATTTTTTAGGGAAATAAACAATACCTCTGTAGGGCCAGCATAAAGCATCGGGCTTGGAAAAATAGCGAGGATGGTGTCTTCGTGCAATACACCCTCCTCGAGTACACTTTGGTGTTGGTTTATCCGAATTGACAATGGTACGTCGTCTTGTTTCGTCCATCCTCCCAGAGGATGCAGTAGAAGAACTGGTTTCTTAAAACCACGTTCCTCCACGAGGTATCTTCTCGTATCCTGGTATTAATTTGAATAATAATTACATTAAAAGAGAAGAAGAATAGAAATTTTTGCGCAGGAAAAAGTAAATGTCGTAATTGATTGGATTTATTGGACTTTCTTTAACCCTCAACTAGGTTCTTATCAAAATAATGGAAACTTAATTAATTTTGCTTCGTATCGAACCTCCTTTAAAGCAAATAATTTTATCTCTTATATTATACTTGAAATTTGTTGTTTTCGATGAGAACTAATCAAAAACCTGTATTAAGAGTGCGTGGCCATTGTGGATCGGATTTCTCAACTGGAAGGCGAAAACAGCATCCGCTTCCATTTCTTTGCACTTTCTACGAATTTCGTTTGGCGTGAGCCTGTACTTGTCGAGACCATCGTTCCACTTAATCTTTTCCAGAACTTCTAATTCTCCTCCAACCAGCCAATCACCCGATTCGTAGATCATTTTGACGTAAGGATGTCCAAGGTCGTTTGTACCAAATTCTCTACTACACCTGTTGCAATGTTTCCGATTTATTTTCACATAAGAGGAGAACTGGAGAATCTTCGAGAAATAACTACTGAACTAGACTAACTACTAACTAGAAATAATAATTTACTGAAAAAACATAATCGAACCTTTCTTCTTTTCGGTGAGCGAAAAATTCTGGTCTCCTCAGAATTGCGATATCTTGGCCGTTGTACTTCAAAGTCAGTGCCGGTGCTGTAATATAGCTTTCCTTTTTCTCTGTGCTAACCGGAAGCACGATAGGTATCGATTGATTAATCACGTCCCCATTTCGTTCGATAGTTTTGAAGTGTTGACACTTGAAAATAACACACACACGCACATTCTATTTATTATCTCGTTAGAAAAATCTACCTCTATTCTACAACTTTTTATCTTTACAAACTTAGTGTTTCATAATTAATATCGTCCAAAGATAGAACTCGTTTCTCTATGCTCAAATCTCGTGCAATTCGTTAATCAAATTTTAATTACACACCTGCAAATATTGATACTCCCTCATGAAACCTGTGAGCGGAGCAGCCCAACCTTCAGCGAGTACTTGAACCCATTGCAAGTCAATCTTATTGATGCTGATACCTTAAATTGAGCATATTGATTTGAGGAATTAGGCAATTATCAAGTACTATATATCAAATGGAAATTGTTTACATAAAAGCTTATCTCTTTGCCAATTGGAAACATCAATTTGGAAAAGAACTTTCTCTATCTTATCTGTGTGTACCGTAGCAATCTATGAATATTTGATATTTCGCATGTGAATTATTTTAGCCGGAAATGTTTGCGTGCCACAACATTCTATGACACCTCCAAATCTTTATATTTTCGTAATTTCGTAAGCAAATTACACGATGTCAGAAATAAAGAACCATCCACGTGTTCTTCAGCCACAGCGTAGTAGCCACTTGCTTGTCCAATCAACAAAAGACAAGAAAAAGTGGAATTATTTTGCAAACAAAGGCAATAATTAAAATACAAAATACAGAATCAAGTGAGAAAACATTTGCAACGTACTCGGAAGATTCTCCGCCTCTTTTCTCGCCTCCTCCATCCTCCTCTCCTCGACGAACAGTTCTTGAATCTGCTCTCGAGTCTTGGGAAGAATTCCCTGGGCCGTCAAGAACTCGAGCACCATTCTTATCGAGGTCTGCAAATTATGAATTTCCGTATCCACGATGAGATCAGGAGCTTTGGGCGTTTCATATTCCTGGCCGATGCCTGTGAAGCTTTTAATCATCCCTTTTCTAGCTTTCTTGTAGAGGCCTTTCACGTCTCTGGCTTCGCAAATCTCCATGGAAGCTTTCACGAAGATCTCGAAGAACCTCAAGTTAAAATCTTCGTGTACCTTCCTCGCCAGCCTTCTGTCCACCTCGAAGGGCGAAACGAGGCTGCAAATGGCGATCAGACCGCAATCAGAGAACAACTTTGCTACTTCAGCAGCTCTTCGCACGTTCTCTCTGCGATCTTCTTTCGTGAAGCCCAGGTTCCGGTTTAATCCGTAACGAAGATTATCGCCGTCCAGGCTGTAGGCTGGCAGTCCCTGCAAAAGCAAGTTTATATGATCCTGAAGCGTTAAAAAAATTATGGTCCGATCGAGAGTCTGGCAATTTGCAAGTTTCGAGATATGGCAATTTGAGAATTTGCAATTTTAGAGCAAAAAGTTTACTTGAGAAACCAGGTAATTTTCCAGCTCGAACGAGATGGTCGTCTTGCCAGCACCGGACAGCCCTGTCAACCAAATCGTACAGCCACGAAATGCTTTGGATTTTCCATAGATTTCCCCTCGTCTCTCCCTCGACACGTAGTGTATTTGTTTGATCACATTCGTCGCGAAAGCCTGCAAATATTTCAACGCGGGACGTTTCAAAGCGATGTATCTTTTATTTGCTGTTCGAAATTTTCAAGTAAATTAGGAGATCAATACACTTTATCCGATTTAGAGTCATCGAAATATTACTGAAAATAATTAATTCGACTGTTAATTATTTTACATACGACTGGATAAATCATTAAAAATACCCGTGTGTTATTATACCCGATTATTCTTCTGTGTATTTCGATTTTCCATCGAAGATTTCCTATATATCCCCATTATACGGAATATTTGATCATTAAGTTTCGTGCAACGATAAGGATCTTATAAAATACTCGACGATTGATTCCACTGTTTTTAAATGTCCACTGTGCAACGATCTATTCGACCAATTCGTTTCTCCGAGAATGAGATAAATTCAACTTAATAGCGACATCTAAAATAGAGCCAATGGCGTCGATCGAATGTTCGACTTTCTCACTCGATAAAGAACACTATCGATTGCTATCTATCCAGGCGTGTAGTTCTGCATCGACTATGCGTCTGTCGAGCATTTCTGTCCAGCGAGTTCCGTCAAACGAGAAAGTGAAAAGGAAAGTTGGATCGGGTGGGAATCGGAGAATTTCTCGCTCTACGTAAGATATTTCTCCGAGGAAATGAGCATTTTAGGAAGCTCATCGAATTTTAGCTACGTATTAAGGTGGATATAACGTACACGTAATTGAATTTTAAGGCAGCCTACGCTATCGAGCCTCGAGGTTTCCACATTGAACAGGTAATCCTCTTCATTTATTATTTATTTATTTCTTATTTCTTATAAATTACTACATTTTGTCAAAAGCCTAATATACGACGTGAAACTGTCAGGAATATCATATTGAAAAATGTCAAAGGTACAGAAAAGTACGTAAATCGATGAAATTCTGAATGAACATAAGTATGCATGCGCATAAATATGGCGCTTCGTAGACACGTGTCTATGTATAAGAAGCAGAAGTAGCGAATTCAGTTTGCCCGAAAAGTATTGTTTCGTTCTGGCACGTGCTGACGTGCACTCTCCCACTCTTCCGTGTGTTATATTTTTGCCAGCGACTGTACTCGGAGAAATAGCTCGAAGAATGTCGGAAATGGGAAATCGCAAAGGGAACTAAACTTCACGTAATACGCTTTACTGATACTTGTCCGCTTTACTTGTTTACTGATACTTGTTGTTGTTTACATTTGTTCACAGTAGAACGACTGTTTGAGATTAAATCGCCCTTTAACACTCAGACGTTTTCGGCTCTAATAGAATTAAGCTTTCGTCCATTTTATTAGCATTTGCGAAATTCTAAGAAGACTGGCGCAAAATAAAGAGAGAGTAACCTGTTCTTCTCTGCTCGTTGATTTGGAAATGTAATATAATTTTTCGCTTTCTTTGTGAACTTCGTCTACATACAAGTATAACGTAACTGAGAAAAGAAACAACATTTTGGAAGTAGTTGTGTTATTACAATTACAGATACCGGAAAGACAAGGCAAATTACTTAACGAAATACGAGCCCACCTGTAAGATAAGAAGTTCATTTGTACAAGCAAACACAAGATTTACCAATTATGTAACGATTATTAGCAGTTTCATTGCAAAAAACTGTAACACCGACTTTCTAAAACTGAAATACTATGAATTATCTGTACTTGAATTATTACACATCGTTAATTATGTAATTTAAAGGGTCATCGCTGGTACGGTTGGCCAAAATTTCATTTACCTGTTAAATGATAAATAACAAATTAAAGAAATGTTCTAATATTTTAGTTATGAATGAAAAGACTAATATTTCGGCCGTGGATAAGAATTCAATTTCTTATTCAAATAAAAGTCATCATTTCGCACAGATATCATTCGCGGTTAGTTATACACGAAGTTTTATACGCAAAGGCAGAATTTTTTCTCATGCTCGTCTTATATTCTATATTTACATATATATATAACAATAATATAATAATATATACATAATAATAATAATAATAATAATAATAATAATATATTATATATATGTATTATTATATTATTACTATTATTGTCATTTCATATACTTTTATATAATAATAATTATTATTATTGTTACTAGACTATCGTTAAAAGACGTTAAAAGATTATTATACGTATCAACGTATAATTACGTGTATTAATCATATCTGCATCGCTTAAAGTAGATTAGGCAACTTAGGCTATTGATTCAAATACGAAAGTGCTACAAACGATTTTAGAAATCACCGATCCACGTGTGGGTTTCACATTCATTTTTCTTCGCAAATAAAAGAAAAAGAGAACGCGTGAAGAATAATTGGTGACTAGTTTCGCAATAATGTAATTAGCATATTTTCGTAAAATATGTTGAAAAAATGTTTCGAAATCCTGCTGCTGACCGGGCAATAAAAAACAGAGCAAATAGGTTCGGAATATCTGTAAATGAGTTAATTGTTAGAAATATCATTTTATTTAATTTTTATTTATTTAATGTCAATGCGACGATACAAATGCAATATATTCGGTGTACAAATTATTTTGTTTCTCAAGGAAAGGGAATAGCTTTGTGATCTATTTCTTGCTATTAATTTTTCTCATAATTAATTTAGGATGTTGCAATGAAAATTATGTTTATTAAATTTATGATTCAATGAGAGAAGATTAGATTTCAATTATTCGAACTATATGTAGTTCACGTTTATCCTAATTGCTTCAATGACTGTATTCTTGACAGAGCACCGTTAAATTCCTTGTTATCTACGTACCAGTAATCTTATTCATCATACTAATCACGTTTATGCACTGTACATATGTACTATGGAAAGTGAATTATCTAATGAAACTAAATATTATGTTTTACATATGTTTATAACATATATGGTATAATTAATAAATTGTGTTATAATTATATTATAAATTATTATATAATTATATTATAAATTATTATATAGTTATATTATAAATTATTGTATAACTATATTATAATATTGTCACGCACGCGCCGTAACGTAGACTAAAACTACCAATAGCGCGAGCGTTCCGATTTGAAATTTAAATAAATTTTAATAATTTGTATAGAAACCAAATTCGGACCTCACAACGGACCTCCCACGGAATAACCTGTCACATGATGACCTCCCCCTCCCACGATTGATCTAAATATAAATAAGCGTAGCGACATAAAAGAAGCGAAATAATTCCTTAGTTTTAGAATAGTTAATTTTTCAGTTTTGTGTAACTTTTTTTTCCATGTGACTTCTTGATAAAGCAAAACTCAGGAGTCTATATTCATTAAACGCTTCTTTCTTTCTATTTTGAAATGAAGATAGAATAAGCGTTGAATAAGCAATAAGATGCTGGTTAAGCGTTGCGGGGAAAAAGCTGTCAAATATTGTTTATTCCTTAATTCGTTTGCTTAAAACGATGCACAAATTGTGAATATTAGAGGCAATCCCAATTGCTCAGCGATAATCTAAATCTAAATACGAATAACTCGAAGAGCAAGATCTAATGAAAACTCACGCGCTTAGTTTTCCAATCGTATCCTCTGACTTCACTTTTCTGATCCATTGTTGTCCAAAAAGCTCCTCTTCTATTACTACTATATATATATATTATATATATATATTATATATATATATATATTATTCGAATTCAACGATATTAAAATCAAGTGAAACACCAAACTTTAATTCAGAAATCTCTCGGAATTGTAACGAATTAACGATAACGACTCGCGTGGGTGTACTGAGTACCTGGTGACACGTCTTCTTTCATATATCATCGGTAACACGTCGTATATATATTGCTCGTGAGAGGGGAGAAACGACACATTCATACTCTCTTGCTCTCCCGTTGCTTTTTTTCTTTCACGACCCTGAATAAAGGAAAAACTCATGCCGCTGGAAAAACTCGAGGACAGCGAAATTTCTCGTTTTGTAATTGAAATAGTTCAATGATGTCGGCGTCTAATTTTCAGTAGTCAGCGATGTCTAGAAGATAACTTGTAGGTTATCATGCAGAAAAGAATGAAAGTTATATAATGAGTTGAAATTATTCCGATTTATATTGAGATACCAACAATTGTCGTCAATAAGGTCAAAGTGTCTCTCGTTCTATTCGCCAACAAATGGCGAACAATGTTGCCCACAAGTTTGTAAATTTTTCGAACAAGTTTGACCATCTACGACCTGATCTACGACCTGATCATTCCGACGTCAATTTTACTAAAGGTATGTAGAAAATAAGCTGTAACTCGAAAATAGAGTCTATGCTAAGCTATGTTTATGCTAATTCTTCTTATTTTATTGTGCTAAATCGTGCAACAGCTTTGTTACGAGACAGGCAACAGGTCCGGACGTTTATTGAGTTTCGTTCGTAGATATTCCATGCAGAAATATTCGGTGCATATATGATTCGGTGTAAACGCCATGCCAGCGTTTATCGAGATTGATAGGGATAATTGATCGCAATGAATTGGCCATACAACGTTGTTATGAAACAATAATTATTAAATTGTTACAAAGTTTCCCTTTATTTTATGAATATGAGAGAAACAAATTTATTAGTTTTAGGTTATTTGCAATAGCTAGCAGAAAGATTTTGAATACGTTACGAATGTATTATAGCTTCGAATCTTGTTCCTATTCTAGGTATTGTGGAATATTGATATTCCACGATTGGGCGTTGTTACACGTATAATTCGTGGCAGATTGTAGCAATTACAGTTTTCTTTCATGGCTCTTCTGGGAACTAGATTGTGTGGTTACTTGCAGTGTGCGTTTTATGGTTCACATAAGTGCAAGTTTAAAACTCAATTAATATCCCATATACATGATACTATATACACTGTATATATTAAAGTTTGTACTCACCTTTACGAGATTATATCTATTAGAATTTACGTAATGCCTTTAACAAATAAGCCAAGCAAGGGCGATGTCTATCTACTGGGGTTATTAATTAAGAAGACTTCTAAGTAGAGTTTTTTCCAGTTACCATACTTTTTAATCTTCTTTAAATTTTTTATTTCATTAGTATCGATGATCTTCGTGAAAAAGTATAAAGTTGCTTAAAACTTGAATTAAACATCGGAAATAAATTTCTCTTTTTTATATTGATTACTGAAAAACCACAACAATCAAGGTACCACAAGTAGCCAGCAGCATCGATCTTCTTAGAAATAATTATATAATGCAATAAAAATGAGATTATTTATTATAAAATAATTATATCAAACGTACTTAAAAAGAGTCTCAATAAATTAGAATAATTTAACAGCATTGTCTTGTTATTTACCTTTTCGCTGCTCAATCCCACAAAAGTTCACGAAAAAACTCTAAAAATCGAAGCCGCAAAAAATTTTCGAACGTTCCTAGAAATGACCCCATTTTTGTCGACGAAATTTTGTCGAAATCTCAATTTCTCGAACTCCTGGATAATGACGTCATTTCCAAAAATTCCAAAAAGCTTCGTATGTCTCTTATGCTATTTTATTCTTCTTAGTACTTATTATATAGTTACCATATACTTACCTTAATACTTATCTTAATACTTGCCGATTTTCTCAAAGCTTTTCGTCATTCCTTATAAACTTGTTTCTTAGACCAGTGATAATTGAAAAGGATTTAAGGATCGTGAATGGAAGGATTTTAAACGATTAAACGTTTTGTTCATTTGCAAAATAAGGTTAAGTTTTATTTAATTCAATTTGGAAATTTCCAATAATTGTACAGTTTTACAATGAATTCATAGTTTTCTGTATAATAGATAAATTGTATAATCTACCCCATACATATACATAACAAAATTAGTCAAAATCTGCAACTTTTCATGTCATTCTTTTAGGCAATGTTACTTTGTAACGCATCTAACTGGGAACGAACTTCACAGTTACGTATACTTCTATATGATATCTGTAATTCTTTTTCTAAATTTATCCGTGTTTATTGAAAAAGTGCTCGTTGTTCGACTATTTATTTCGTATTAAATGCATAAACTAAAACGTCACAGAAGTTGAATCTCGTAACTTCATTTTTCTTAGGCTTTTTCAAGTTTTGATGGTTGGCCGTATCAAAAACCTGTCCAGAAAATGGAAGTTGTTCTTAGTGGGGGGGGGGCGTCATAAGCGGCAAATGGGCGCAGTCGTCCTAGTTTTATAATAATTCGATTTCGTTGTCCAACCCTATGTCATGCGAATTGTTTCATGCGAAAGTGACAACGAAAAATGAATGCGTGCACGTGGTGCACTGGTGCTTCGCATTTACTAAATAAAACAGTCTATAGCTTAATCTTTTAACAATAAGTTTTGTTGAACTTAAATTTAAATAATTTAAATAATTGTCTTGAATTTAAATAATTGTCTTCGATACAAAATGTTGCCAGTTGGGCCTGCGACTTAATGTTTCCTGAATTATCATCTGCAATCTTGTTTAGATTTCTAGAAGTTTTGAGAAGTATAAATTGAATTTCAGATATTAATCTAATTCAATACTCTAAGTTGCGTTTTTTAATTCTGAATCGTAGATTAGATTAAGTTACTTCCGTAACTGGTCCTATAAAAAGAAGAAGGAAAATTAACTTTATTAAAATAAATGCATATTCTATGTGGGAAACGGAAGGTTTGACGAAAAAAATATTGTAAAATATTGTAATTGTAATATTGTAATTGTAGCTGATCCGAGAAGGGTGGAAGAGGGTTCAATTCGATTCAGCTTTTTGAATCTTCGCGCACTTCTACGAGCAGTGTGATTTAGCGTTCCATGGGCACCAATCCACGTACTTTCTCCCTAAAAAAAACTCAAAATCAAAGGTAATAGCAAGTAACGGTAAATATTATATATATGTACATAATATTATAAACAAGAATATAATGCGAAAATAAAATTATATAAGATAAATTAAATGTTTTAAACAATTTAATGTCATGGAGAAGGAAAAGATGAAGATGGAAATAAAACTAGATAACCAGTTAATGATAACTTCAAGTCGATGAAGAAAGCTTTCATTTAGAGTTGGTATTTGTTGAATCAGTTGAATGTAAAGACGTTATTTACGCTAAGAAAGTTGGATCTGTTGTTATTGTTTTATCAATATATTTAAATACGCAATGTCGACGAAATCCTCCGTCGATTTGCGAGCAGAACTCGCTGAATTAGTGAAAAGGAAAGCAGAAATAGCTGTGAGTACTGAAGCAATTGTCAAACTGTGCCTCTTGTAATGTATTTCAATTTTCTTATTAATTATATATTTGGTATAATTGAGGTTATTGTTATTGTCACGAGATAGAACAATTTTATTTACACCCAATTACCACCTTAAACTTCTGCAATAAATTGTTTGTATTGTCTTTTAGATATTGTTAGGTTATGTCGACCTCTGATTTTTTCGTGTTAATAATTAATGCTTTTACTTTCTGGTTTACTTATATTCCTAAACTATCACTAATGTAAAATATTAATTGCTTGTGAATTTCTAATTCAATTTTTAAAATGTACCTAACCCCAATAGTTAATTTTCATGTTAGTGAGTATATTCATTATTTGTATTTAGTAGGATTTGGCACATTATATGTTTTTGTTTATTTATCTGATCTATTGAAAAATAGAATAATAATTCTTTTATTTTATTTCATCTTTTGTTTAGTATTAAAGAAAATCTCTTTTGCTTGTGTAATATAACACACTTCTGTATTATTTAATAAACTTGCATATTGCTGATACTTCTACCATTAAATATATCTTTTAATGTTGTATAAAATAGTTCACACTGTGTTATATTAAAATATGAATAATGCTAATGTTTTTGTTTAATGTTTTAAATCATATTTGTAATAACATATCGATTTCCTTGTTAACATTATATAATATATTAAGAAAAGATTTATCTAAATAGTAAATTAATGTTTTAAGTTTCTCATCCTTACCTATGTTACAGAAATATATTGAACATGATTTAAATGAAAATAAAATAATATAGTTATCGCGATTGTTGCGTAAATTGTTATCTTAACACAAAAGAGAAGCAAAATTCAAATAAAATTTATATAAGCGTAATTACTATCTTTTTTGGAACATTAATATTACACTTTTTAAATTAAATATTAATATTAATTTGTTTTGTGTCTTTCATAAGATATTAAAATTTTACAGGACACTCTTGCCAATTTAGAACGCCAAATCTATGCATTTGAAGGTAGTTATTTGGAAGACACACAATTGTATGGTAATATAATACGTGGCTGGGACAGATATTTAGCCAGTAATAAAAATACTAACAGTAAAGCAGATAAACGAAATAGGAAATTCAAAGAAGCTGAAAGACTATTCTCAAAATCTTCTATTACCTCTATGGCTGTTAGTAATCAATATTTTATTTTATATAATGTTATACTTTGTCAAAATAGACAGAAATGTATTGTTCAAATTATTAATAAGAGAAAATTCTTGAAAAGCTATAGTATCTTAATAAAAGTATATATTTGTGCACAGAAGCTATTACGTTTAATTTCAGTATTATAAAAATATGAGCTATAATGAGAAACTAATCGCACGGGCATTTTTAAATATTTATATCGAATGTACTGTTGTTAAATCAAAAGTATTACATTTTTACAGGCAGTCAGTGGACTTGTTGAAAACACCCAGGAAAAAAGTAAGGACCTCAATGGATATTCCTGAGATAGTTAATTCTTTAAAGAAAAAAAAAAGAGTACAACTTATTTTTCATCCTATCCCTCCTTCCAACTTTTCTTTTTATCCTCTCCTTGATAATAATTCTTCTTAGTTTTTAAGTTATCCTTGATTGTATTTCTTTTTCTTTTCAATGTATTGGTCAGACTGTCTTCCAAAAAAAAGAAAAAAAAAGCGCAATAAATATCGATTGTTGCAAAGTGCAGTTTATTGCACTAACGAAGAAAGAAAATTCAAAAGATATTCATTGTTGCTTCTAATTTTTGTGGAGTAACTTTTTTTTCTTGTGTATTTAAATTACGAATAAATTTTAGTTCATTTTCTTGATCTATTTTGATAATAATTCATTTTTGAACTTTTCGAAAGTAACTTTTTGTCATACGCACTTTACGTATTGATTTTTCTCTGTCTGTTTTCATCTACATTCATCTTTTTTCTGTATCTAATTATAAATAAATTTAATGTCTATTTCTCTTACCTGTTTCGAAGTTTTATAAAAAGTTATTCCTCGATTTAACAATTCTATCTGCTACCATTGTCTTGTTCTCCGTGTATGTCAGTAGTAAACTTGTAATTTGCTTTTCTCGTACATGTCGAAAGTGTAGAAGAACGTTAGCTTGAGCATTGTTATCTTTATTTTCTATATTTATCTTTTCTCTGTATCTAAGCTTTAAATAAATCCGTGTTTTCTGTATTAATGTGGGTATAACAGAAACATTTCTTTTATACTCTCAATATACAAGATAATTTTTAAAAGTAATTGTTCACAGTAATGCTTATGAAATCGATCAAAATATGGTAAAGTAACAATTATTTACACTTAAAGCGTGTTGTTTCTTTCACTTTTATGAAAACATCTGGTACATTTATACTCTCATATTACATACTTGCTATATTTGCTTCTAGATAGTCAATTTTTTAAAGTCGCAGAATATTAAAGAATTAAAAAATGTATGTTTTGATCGATTAAACAATTTTACACTTTAATTTTATCTTATCGTCTTATTGTTAGTTTCTAGTTTTATTGGTATTTTAATGTTTCCTTGTTAGTGCTATAACTCTAGTGAATGTTAATTGCGATTCAATCTTATGACTTGTATGATACATATGAACGTTATATGAACGAAGAGTATTGGCACTATAAATATCAATGGTAGTATAAGTGTGAAATTATAGTGCAAAACGATTCTTTAAATAGAAAATATGAAATAAAGATTTATTTCAAAAATAGTTAGAGAAACAATAGTAACATGTAAATTAGAAATCCTATATCCTCGATGTGACTCAGATATTATAAATTACTATTACTATTACTACTACTACTACTACTACTACTACTACTACTACTACTATTACTACTATCACTACTATTACTACTACCACATTTGTGTCTTCCAAATGTACCAATACTCTCTCTCACGCGAATTTCTCGATCTTTAAAATAGTTTAATCGATCAAGCGAAGGTATATTTTCATTAAACGTCACTCACGGTTAAACAATCCTTGACTGATTAATTGTTTGACGAATAATCGGTCAATCTGCATCTGGATAAACCATGCACAACTGTCGGTCGAGTAATCGACTAATTAATTCTTCAGTTCGGCCGATCGTGCCACGTGCCGATCGGGGATCGCGGTTTTCCCATTATAAACTTGATTCCAGTTGACCGGTACAGTGAATCGGAGTCGCAGATCGGCAACAGCGGTAGCGAGGACAATTGCAGCCTCGTAAATTCTCATGGAACAGCTGCCAATAGCGGCAATAGCAACGGTAATAAGGAGTCGTCCGGGAAAAACCACTCTGTAACTGGCCAGTATAGCCAGAATGGATCTATCGCCTCTTCAACCGAGATTGCTAGACAATTTGCGAACGGGCACGCGAGCAATGGCAGCCTGGAGCACGTCTCCTTGAAGGAGAACACTGGAAAAGAGCCTTCGAAAAATAAGTCTGGGAACAGCGCGAAAAAGAATAGCAACAAGAGGTCCAGAAATAGGTAGAATAACCTCGAGCCGGTGTAATCTGTGGATAGTTCACGCGAGGACTATCAATGGAACATTTCTTCCTTCTATTCTCATTCGATTCTGTCGATATACCAGATCTCACTGTTTTATACAATAAGTGCACCACGGAATACCGACTTTTTATGGGAGAGTTACAGGCTTATCGTTAACGAATAAGAGCATTAGGATTAGTAAGTGAATAACAGTTTGGGTAACGAAGGGTGTCGTTTTACCATCCGGATAGGATTTCTATTTCTGTTTCCATAAAGACTATGATTGTAAGCCAACGTATATAGTATTGTACAAAGATAAATTTCAGGTTTAGAGATGAAATGATATCAATCGTCGTCTTATTCGGTTAGTTGGACAGTACGTATTACGCTTAAGAGATAATGTAGAATTATGAAATCTTTAGTTCTTACTTGAGATTTTATTCCTTGTAATTCCGTGTTTCACGACAAATATCAAATCTGTTACCATTAGTTAAGCTCAGTCAAATTTTGTCATCTCCACTATTTAAGCGTTATAAGACATCCTAATATTTTTTGTCCCAATTTTAACGATCCGATAGTTTGTTTTATAGAAGATTTGTATTAGTAATAGTTGGTACATTTTGTTACTTTTATAATATATAAGGTTCCTCGAATGATTTTAATACGTATATAAAAAATAGCATAATATTTGTAGCTGTAGTGAAAATAAAACTAATAATTGCACAAAGAAATGAAGTTGGATAATCAGAGTATTATTTGTAATCGCGTCATGTTAATTTAAAGGTTCAAATTGTTTGTTTATTTTTCTAAGTCAATTTTATTTTTGATGATACTTTACGTAATATATGTTTATCTATCTTCTGCAAAATATGATTATTCATACTTGTAAAATTAAAATTTTAACAGATAGTATAAAAAAATTGACAAATATTTTTTGTAACCACTGTATTTAAATAAAGCATTATTAATAAAGGATTTGAAAGTACCTAATTGAATCATAGACCTGTAGCGTAAATTTTCATTTTATTTTTTTCGACACATTTTTTTTTATAATTTTAATTAATCAACGCTATATATTCTTATTTGTAAAATTACAAATTTCTATGTTCGTTTATTAATTAATTATTTATTTATAAATTCTTATACAACGGAGTATTTTTCTATATTTTTACTTTTTAAGTCTTGAAACGTCCATTTTCATTACCATTTATTATATTTTTCTTTCTTTTTATACGTTCAAAATATTTGCAAATATTAAGAATATTCCATCGTAATTAAGTAGAATTAAACAAAGGAAATGAACGCTTCGAAATTTTATCCTTATCAAATCAAGTATAAAATATCATTTTAGTACAATTTAGATAAAATGTATATACATTACTCGTTGGAAAATTTTTATCATTTTATCCGTTACTTTCGGGTTCTTTTTTAAATACCTTTGTATCGAACAAAAAAAAAACAATAATTTTCAATATGAATTTTTCTCAAGTATTTTAAGGTATTGTTTCTCGTTAGCAGCAGGATAACACAGCAGGATAAAAACTAGATACAAATTTTTATTCGCAGAACATTCGATTTACCTTTAATGAGGATTGGAAATAACAGTTACCGGTAGAAATGCTTTCAAATTACTATCTTTTTTCACGTTCTTTGGGGGTTCGTTTCTGGTTACGACTGCGTTGAAGCCATTATGATCATCAGCCGTGTAAGTGACTGTTCGAATTGAACCATCCGCTTCTACCACAGAATATTCACCCTTTACCGTGTCACCGTCTCTCTCTTCCCACGCTGACTTAGAATCGCCGGTATATCCATCCAGGACGCCATAATTAAACGAGTATCTTGGATGAGCCTGCAGAAAAATGAGATTCTATGTGAATAAATAGAATTATACTTCTTGCCTAAATAAGATTATACTTCCTACATAGTACTAAAACTTCATATCCTGAAATAAAAAGGTTTTTTATTTTATAATATCATAAGCTTGTATAGCAGTTATACAGAAAAGGGCACACTTTACCGAGTCCAATGATAGTTAAATATGTTACATTATAGAGGACAACATTCAGAATAACTTTTGTCTATACGAGATATTCATGAAAATCTTCAATTAAATTTAGTTTCCGTTATACTTCACCCTGGCATATAGCTGGCCAAATTTTTACACAGCCCAACGTTAGCACGACTTAATTTTTATTCCATACGATTTTGTAAGTGTATCATAAATTGCAGTGTTGATAACCATGAACTCAGTGTTGATCTTGACAACATATTTCAAGCTCATTGAAATCGGCGATGCGTGTCTTTCTCTGTATAATTATCGTTTTTATCGTAATTCAAACAAACCTATTATAAATAACTTTGCTAAAAGTGTCCTTTACAAATTACCGTGAATTCCGCTTCTTTTTCATTTTTTGTATCGGTCGCGACAACAGCAGACGCCGTTTTAAAAATCGGTGGCGCAACGTATACCAATGATGACGTCTTCGGCAATGGTCTGTACGAGATCGGAGTGGAAACTTTCACATAAGTCGGAAGTATTGGTTCTACTTTGCCTCCGATTGATTTAAGGGCGCACGCCACTGGCACTGCTGCCCCACTCGCGGAGATTGCATCGATTGGCGCGCAAGGAAATCTTCTAAATATCAAACAACCGTTTCGTTATATAAGATGATTCTAAAGCTTGATGAACTGCTAGCGGTAGTAATGAAAGTTTGTAAAACTGTAATGGATTATGAAATCTTACTGTTGTAGGACACCAGCGATGATCAGCTTCAGAAAACAACACAAAATCACGATCTGTAAGAGAAAGGAGCAAATTGGAAAGGAAAATTTGAACAGAAAAAATGGGAACATCTAAATATCTTCGTTATTTGCGTATATATGAAAAAGTTTCTTAGATAAAAGGAGTACGAAGGTTCGACGAAGTAAATATAATGCCAAAGAAAAAAGTTTTCTCACGATTACTTTTAAAAATTCTTTTTCAAGTATTCATATGTTTCATTTTTATATTCGTATAGTAATACGATATTATAATGTAAAGCGAATTATAAAAATTCAAATTCAAATTCGATATGGCACGTTTCTTCACATTGCCCGATTGATCTCAAATTTTACACAAGTACACAGAGAAAACAAATTCGTTGGTCGAAAAATAAGATGTATTCTAATATACATACATAATATATGCGGAAGCGCTAAGGAGTTTAGAAAAGTTTAGAAAAATATCTTGGAAGTATCAATATGCGCGAAGTTGCAGCGAAGACACCCAAGAATCGAACTATCTACCACGCATGCGCAGATTAGATTTTCATTGCACAATGTCTACTGCAGTCTTAAGGAGTGCCGCTATTCACATTCAGTGGTTCTCGAGTAACGTTTTGAAATAAAAAACAACCTAAATCCTAAACGTTCGAAATGATTGACCAGATGACTAATAAATCAAAAAAGCAATATAAATGTTCCTTTAACTATAAGAACACATATCATAGGTCGAAAGAAGTCGAGTCGAACGTGGGAATTGATATTTATATACGTTTCTTGCCAATTGTGAACCGCTACATTAAGCAACCGTACTTTCAACTAGCAATCGCGGGACCACGAAATAAAAAGTGACCGATACATTTATAAAGATTTATGGAATCGAGTCTTTTTAAGGTACAGAAATGCATTAAGATTACATAAGTGCGTCAAAAATTCCTTTTTTATGCTCTATTATAATCGTTATTGTGATTTCTTTTTTTTAAATTTGATATACCAACTTTTTTTATATCTTGTTATAAAAATATTTGTACATATTCCTTTAAAATGTTTTCTGCGCATCTCTTCTCAAATTTAAAACGATTAACATAAATTATTCGAAATATAATATGTAAAAAGTTTTATCGAAATAATTTAGTACTTAATATCTATTATTTTTTTTTAAATTAATTGTATAAATAGTAATCTTCATTTTACCTTGTCGGTAACACTTTTTGAAAACTGCGACTGCATGTTTAGGGAACTATAAAATCAGCGTTGTGTAATGAAATTTGCACCAGAGATATACTTCTTAGATTTCTTCCTGATTTCCCATTAAAGATTATCAATAAATCACATTTTTCTTTTTTCGAAGAAAAAAATATTTTTGATAATTAATTAATTACATACACATAGAACCTTCTCAAATATTTGCAAATATTTGTACATGTGTATGCACTTATGAATAGAACTTAAACGAAATTTTAAGGTCTACTAAACTTTCACGGCGGTCCTTCAAAGAATAGAACATCAGCATCCAGCTCATCTTTATATACGGCTTATACAAGGTGTTAACAATGTTAAACGATTCTTTTCGATACAAAAGTATTTGGTATAATTTTCAATAATTGAAACAATACTTTCAAACAAATTTTGCCTTTTATTTAATTACAGATACAATAATTGAATTGTTTTAATCACCCTATATACACGAGAATTTTTATCTATATTGTTCCTATCTTTATGTAAATAAGAAAAAAAATCTAGACAACATTAATAGGGAAAATGAAATTAGAAATTTTGCATGATTTATTCTTTATTATGTACAAAATATGATAAATGAGAATTATAGATACTATAATTCTTATAATTTATTCTTATAATTTAATTATGTATATGATTAAATTATTTCAAACACCCGGTATGTACGAGAACGTTCACTTACATTGTTTGGGTCTCTCTTAATACAAGGGATGCGCAACATGCATCCGTGGGAACGTCATCACCTGTTGAAACTGATGTTCTTAAACTACCAATGCAATAGCAATAAAATATTTACGATCAATATAATAAATAAAATAAATATAATAAATAAAATATTTTATGTTTATCTTTACTTTTAAATATCTATTAAAATTCAAGTTTGTATTTATAACTCGTTATTCGAATTGCATAGGATAAAAATTTTTATTTGATTATATATCAAACCAACAGATTAAATAATACCTTTTGGATAGAAAATAGATTTTCTTCTTCTAAAAAGGCGATTTTTTACGATTATTTACGTAATGTCAAACTTCAAATTAAATAACGTTTCTTAAAATTAAATAACTTCCTTCAAATATGTTTGATAATTAGATAATTCCCATTTACATTCTGGAAATAATTTTGTATTATAAAATACCAAAGATAATATGAAATAAAATTTTTAGAAAAATTTCGATGTTTCTTAATTCTCAAGTATTTTTTATATTTTTAAAAACACTATGTGCTTCACAAATTTAAAAGAATTTTCTGTATATCAGAAATCTTATGAATTTTTATATTTTTTATTATTTACCAGAAATCAGTTTAGCGAAGTCAGAAGTTAGATTAAAAAGATAATTAAGGAATGTAGGAAAAATTTATTTATTCAATCTCTTTTGATAATTCTTCTACTCTCTGTCGTGCAGCATCAAGTTGCTCTTGAGTTACAGTTGGTTCTAGGCCATACTTTTTTTCTTCTTCTAAAATATACTCCAAGTTTTTAACCTTTTGAGCGAAAAATATCTTTTGCTGTTCTCTTAATTCAGCTTTAAATGCATTTAATTTCTGCTGAATAATACCATCGCAGTAATTTTTGGTCAGTTGCCTTAGTGCATTTTTTCTCGTCACTGGGCCAGGAACTCTATAATCAGTTAAAAGTTAAAGAATGCATATAATAAACAATTTATTATATACAAAAGTATACAATATCATACTTTGGTTGAGATATATAAATAAGATTCAAACGTTCAAGAAGCCATTCAAATCGTCTATAATCCCATCTTCGCAAATGTGCAAGAAACTTCTTTCTTTTATCAATTAATTCTTTTAGAAATACTTTGGTTTTTACATTTTTCGGATGCTCTTCTATATATTTTTGAAGATATTGTATTTCACTAGTAATTGCAGCAACTGAAACAATTTATTTTGTTTGAATATATAACTGGGAAACAACTAGAAATTTTTATAAAACTGTATGTAGTAAATTATATATAAATCAAAATTAACATTAATACTTTTCGGAAATTTATAAAATAAAAGTATACGTACTTCTAACTTCTATGGAACCTCGATCACAAACATGCCTTTTCACAAGTCCTATCACTCTTTCTCTTTCTAGATTTTTAAATTCTTTTTTTGATTGAAAATCCAAACTGAACATTTTCTTTACAATTTCATCTGCACTGCGTTAATAATTGAACAATGATTAATTGTCTGTATTAGTTGGACTTTTATTTTGAATAAGACACAAAAGATAGGCATAACTAAAGAATATATATTTTTTAGGATACAAGAACTTTAATGAATGTAGTTTTTATTCATCTTTGTGGGATAACAAATTATCTTCTATATAGAACAATACAAATGTATAGTTATTACTTACTCTTGTAACTCTTTCGAATTCTGGTAATAGGTTTTAATATCTGTAGGTTTTACAGATACTTTTACTCCCAAATCACCGGTTTGTCGTGGATCTATGCTCGGGATTTTGACTGGCCGTGTCCACTTAATTTTATAATCGTCGACGGTTTGAGCCATTCCACGGCTCAAATAACCTCCAAACATATATACATTGTTCACTCTTGTACTTAGTAATTTACAGCAGTTTATTAACGAATTCATATTTATTTATAAACTAGGTATTACAAACAGTCAAATTAACTACAAATTATAAGTTAATAAATATAAGATGTACAATTGGTCAAATATTGTCATTACAGACTATACGCAAATAGAACACACATTGCGCATGAACATGACCATTAGCTAAAAGCAAGTTTCCAATCAAGAGTTCACATCTTACCGTGATGTTCTAATTGAAGTTATTTTTTAAATTACAAAGAGCGAAGTAGTTAGACATTCGTATTTAAAATTACGAATAAAACTTTAAAAAATTTTTAATTATTTACATAAATATTTTAAATTCATGAAACTATTACAAATATGTATGTAGATATTCATTAAAATTCTTTTGAAAGATTTACATTGTTACTAAAAAACTATATTGAACTACTTGACTAGTGTTTTTTACAATTATAAATACATTACATTTTCAAATCTTTGTAATTATCTCTTATAGTTTTCATACCCTCGTTTTATATGAAATTTGAATTCCCGCTTTTAAGATCTGTGTGGTTTGCACATGAGCAGTAACAATGTAAATATGTTTGCGTGCGTAAATGTGTTTAGTATTTATATTATTAATTATTTTATCAGTGATTAGTATAAATTTACATAAATTCATTTACTGTTACTATAAGTTACTGCATTTCCAGTTAAAATTTTATGAAAATTTAATATATACAAAGATATAAAATTAAAACTTGAAAATAATATGTATTCTTCTAATTTATATGATGTGTATTAATGCAATATATAAATATATAATGTGTATCAATGTATACTTTTTTATTTATTAAGCATTAAATATGAGTAATTTCTTTATATAAGTTGAGTTGTTGAGGGATTAAAAATAAAATGTAGTAAAAAAATTATTATATTTACAACATCACTGTGTGATGAAAGTACACAGTAGTTTAATTACACATAAAAATTAAAGTAAAATTATTTACACAAATTACTTTTATATATCAATCCTGCCTACAATCTCAAACCATTGTCTTAATGCATCACTTAACACAACAGGTAATGTATCCAAATCTCTAAGAATAATATAAAATGGGAATGGGAAATTATCCATGTAAGAACTTATACCCAATAACTTGCCATCTTTGAAAATTGGCATTCTTATATCAAGTATTGAATCCTAGAAAAAATAATACAAGTGATAAAGAAAACAATTTTGAAGACTATTAGTATATAATTATAAAAACAACATATAGATATTTGAAAAAGCTTATTTAGTATCTTCAAAGTTAATGAATTATTCGTTAGATGTCTAATAGAATTTAAAGATTTTTCATTAAAAAGTTCAAATTATATCTTTTTGTTTAATTATAAATTTTATTAAGTGCTCACCTTATTGAAAGGATTATCAACTATTATGAAAACAAGGAAAATATTCAACAATTTAGCTTTCCTCACAGCTGCAGTTACTTTTTCTGTCCCTTCTGAAAATATACCTCTACCATCAGATAAGATGGTTACCAACTTCGCATTGTCAGAAGAACTGTCTTGAGATGTGAACATTTCCATTGTGAAATCAAGCAGTTCACCAATCATTGTCTTCTTCTGCTCAAATTTCATTTCTTGAATTAACCTAGAAGGATGTTTAACTTTAAATAATAATACATTTATTTAATTTCTTATTACACTTACCTAGCACCACTTTCCTCTGTAAAGTTTTCCCCGAAGGGATGAAGGATATTCACTCGTTCCCCGAAATTGATAACAGCAAGTTGGCCAACCTCCAAATATGTCATAGCTTTGCCAATCAACGAAAGGGATTCAAACGCTAATTCCTTTGAATGATTATCAGCCATACTACTAGAATCATCGATAGCTAACACTATTTGATAATCTCTTTTTGATGGTTTTGTGCGTCTCAACCAAATTTTGTCTTTTCGAAATTCGCTGGCGATATAGGGAATTACTTTTCTCATGTTTATACGCTTGCCAGTTCTATAGTCGCCCTTTAACCGGGAGGTTAGTGTAGGTTCTAATACCAATCGCAATTTTTCTGATAATTCCCTAGCAGCTGATTCTGTTAGGGCACTTATTGAACTCCAAGCATTCGCTGCTTCTATCGAAGATGGTCCTTGAGACCACTGACCTAACATATTTTCGATTTCAGTCCTTCTTTGTACAATATCATCTGTGGAAAGATCATAGGATTCCGATTCTGGCAATTTTGTGTGAATAGTGGATTCGTTTCCTCGTAAAACACGACTTGTTGCCACTGTTTCACCTTCAACTTCACCTCCTATTTCAATTTGTTCCACATCGTCTGATTTTTCACCTTTGATATTTGTGGATTTGTCTTTCTTCCTTTCTGATACTTTCTGAGGCTGTTCTTTCTTTATTTCTTCTTCTTGATCTTTCGATTCCAGATCTCTATGCATCTCAATGTCATCGTCCTCCAATTTATCTTCCATCTGATCCTTTTCATCTAAATGTAATTAGATAATTAGTTTAGACTATATACAGAATATTATCTTTAACTTATTGTTACATTAAGTAATATCAATTTTTGATTTTTTATAGTAAAATAAAATTACCTTCTAAAAATTAGGGAAATATTAGACAGTAAGTAAATAATTAAATTTTTTCAAAAATAAATAAGCTTGGGAAGAAATTTACCTTCTTCTAAATTCGACGCTTGTTTTTTAATTTGTTCTTCAGTTGCAGCATCAAAAACGTAATCATCAAATTTCTCTGTATTCTTAATATGCTCATAAGTTTCACTCTCACCACCACCTTCATTTTTCTCTTTTTCTTCTTGACTATCTAGATCTTGCTGCATTGTAGTGGTTTTTAATTTCTTTACTGGAGATTTGGTATCATCATCAAGCAAACTACGATTTTCATCGCTTTCACCTGGTCTTTTTCGTTTTGAAACAGGTTTGGGAGATTTCTCCTCGCCAGAGGCAGGAACATTCTGTTCTTGCTTAGATCCAGAATGTCCTTCACGTTCTTCTGTTTGTGATTGACCGGTTCCTTCAAAATAGAAAAACATAATTTAAGAATATATTGTGTATAAGATTTAAACAGTTGCAAACTTTAAATCTTTTAAAGTTTTTACAAATATTTTATGTAAACTAAAAATAGTTACTTATAATAATTACTTTAAAGTTTTAGAACATGTAGCAAGATTACCTTTATCTTTTTTATCATCTGTACTATTTTCTGTAGGATCTATTTCCATTTGTTCATCATTTGATTGACTTTGTACCGCATCTCTAGAGCCATCTTTCCTTGATTCAATTTCTTGCGAAGCATCAACTTCTTTGCTTCCCGTGTCAAAACTAGGTGGTGCCTTATCTTCCTCTGTTTGATTTTCCTCTATGTTCTGTTCTTCTGTATCATCTCCTTTATCCTCTTCAGGATTTATAACATTCTCATCCCTCTTTTTATTAGCATCTGCATTTGGATCTTCTTTTTCTTCTTCTTCATTTTCTCCATCACTAGAATCCTGCTGATTGTCCTCTTCGGAACCATTTCTATTTTCAGATTCTTCATCTTCTTTCTCTTCTGGAATTTTAGATTCCTTCATCTGATCAATATCAAAAGGATCTTCTTCCTCGCCCTCAGGATTATCCTCTTTCATTTCTTCATCCAAATTAATATCTTCTGGAAGTTCAAAAGGTTCTGGTTCTATTTCTGGTTGATTTTTTCCATGATAAGGATCAACCTGATCCTCGTTTACTTCAGGCTCTTCAAATTCGTTAATCTCTTTTTTTTGTTCTTCTTTCCTTTCACCATCAGGTTCTTTTTCTGCATTTCCATCTTCATTCTTGTTTTCATCAGTGTCTTTTGCGCTTAATTCTTCTTGTCCAGTTTTTTCACCAGTTCCTCTTTCTTCTTTCTCATTTTCTTTATCTTCATTTTCATTGTCTTCTTCTTCCTCTTCATCTTTCCAAATTTCTTCATCAAGTTTCTCTGCAGTTTCATCAGTTTCGCCCATTTCTTTGTCGAGATCATCGTCTTCTTTATTATTTTCCTCTTCTTCACGTTGTTCAAGATCTTGCATGTGGCCTTCGAAATTTTCTGACATCTCTATACCCTTTTCTTCTTCCTTTGTATCCTTTTTTTCATTGTCCTTTTCTTCTTCGTTTGTACTTCTAGTTTCTTCCAACTGATCCTCCGTTTCAATCCTCTCTGAAACATCTTTTTGACCTTCGCCTTCAGCCAATCCCATTCCTCCCTCGGCTGTACCATCATCTTCCTGATTATCTTCAGGTGCATCCATGTTTTCTGGTTGACAAAATCCATTTGTTGCCAAATCCAGAAAGACGTTTAATTGAAGATAGAGGAATTTGCAAGTTAGGCGGAAAGATGCGACTTGTTCGTGAAGATAATAGTGAAGAAACAAAGTATATTGTTCTAGAAGAGGTAGATGTTGCAGAAGTGATCTAGAAAAATAATACAAATCATTAAACTATTTTTAGATGTTAAAAACTGCATAAAATTCTACATTGAGATAATAAAATAAAGATCCTTTATTTTAAAATTATTTTATTATTTACTTTTACCTTATAAAAATGTAGAAGGTCCACAAGTGTGATGATAAAACTTACCTTATGCAATTATTTGCAGAATTGACATCACATTCATAAATAATTTGTAATAATTCTCCAAGTATTTGTGATACAGTGTTCAACCGTAAATCTGGAACAATCTTCTTTAATGGTTCTATTAATCCTTTTGTCATTAGATCCTCTTCAAAATCATCTGTAGATTCTTTCTCAGGATCAGTTGTTTCTTCAATAGACTTCTGACTATCTTGAAGTTTCTTTTGAATGACAAGCAGAATTTGTGTAATCAATTTATCTAATTTAGTTCCATATTCTTCTAAATTTTCAGATTCAAAAGATTGTTTTATCGCTGAAGTAAATGTTGATTTGAATAATTCAATACTTTTTTCAATCTTTTGAACTAAGAAATCTAAATTTTTACTGAGTGGATGATCGAGCGTAAAAGTACACCTAAGATCAATTAATTTTCTTTTGATTTCATTGATCTCTTCATAACTTGTTTGCAAAAAGTCAACATGCTTTTGATGAAACAAGAAGACTTGACTGGATTTCACAATCTTTCTTGAAGTTGTGATCCACGAATTTAATTTATTTGCCATATTTTTTATTAAATTTAAGCTATGTTTCATAGACGCAATTGAAATTTTCGAAATATTAGCCTCTTTTAAAACAGGAACCGCAGTTTCATTTAGATCAAGAAGGTTTTCCTCTGCGAGAGATTCCATTGGACAACTCTCCAAGAAAATTACAATTTGTTTCATAGACATTTGTAATACTTCTAATAATTCCTGGAAATTGTTTATGATGATCTGTAAGTTTCTCTGTGCGGGAATATCAAGTTTTTCAAATTCTACGATTTTGGAAATATTTTCTTGCGTGTCATTTTCATTTGAAGTCTTTTCTACCATGCCTTCTACCATTAATGCAAGGTTTGACACTTGGATTCTAAATGGAAGAAATCGTTTGAAGAAATTTGCAATCGTTTCTTTTTGGCGATGAGCTAACAATACAAGGTGAACTGAAAGGCCGCGACAACGTTCAGCATTTTGGATATCTAGTTTACTTTTTCCAGAACTTAATATACCATCAAGGAAATTCAATTTAATTAAAGATTCATAATAATACTTGTTACAATCAGACCATTGTTCAAGTAATCCTTTATCTACATTTACACTTTTGTTTTTGAATTCAAAACATTGTATTTCTTGCAGATCTAGAGGCATAGATGTGAAATTTGTAATTTCATTTTTTCTATTTTTCCAAATCAAAATACCAATTCTATATGAAATTCCAAGTCGATTTAATGCTTTGAAATAATTTGTCAGTGCTAACTTCTTTTGTTGAAGCATGCTTTTTAACTGAGCTTGTTGCTTGCCTTTTGTCAAGGTTTTATCAACTTCCAAATTTCTCAGTCTTTTGCTTTCTTCGAGACTCTCTCCTATGAAAGTTTCGATATCCTTCCGAATTTGAGAATAATTGTTTCTTTCAATAATATTTTCACAGAACTGACGAGTTTTGTGAGTTAGTTTCTCAATCTTTTTTAGTTTTCTTGACTCCAAATTGATTAAGAAATCAGATGGTCGGAGTTCTCTTCTGGAACCTGTTTCCTCTGTCTCTGCTTTTGTCTTCAAGGTCAAATAGGATGCAACATTTAGTCGTAAACCTTTTTGGAACTCTCTGACAAATTTGTGTAATGTTCTACGTGTTTTTTCAGCAGTGTTTTTCACAGACCAATAACTTATATCATTCCATCTTGTAATCTTGATGGTATCTTTCAATTTCTTAGCTATAGGTTCTTTTAAAACTTTTATCTTATTTTGAACATCATTAAGAAATTGGCTGTAATATAAATAAATATTCCAGAAAATAGCTAATAATTCTTTCTGTTTTTTTGTTTCTTGGAGATGATTAATATGTTGATAAAAAAGGTAAATTAATTGAAGTCTTGTTTCAAACTCAATCAAGGACGATTCTATCAAGAAACGTTCTAAACTTTCAATCACCTTTTCTTTTGAAACATTATCAGATTTAGTTGCATCTTCTAATTTCTCAGTTTCTTCTAACTGTACAACATTCTCAGTATCATCTGTAAGGTACTGATCTATTAAATTGAACAAAAAAAACCACCACTTTGAAGCTCCAGTTTTCAAATCATCTTCAAGTACTTCCAACAAGTCCCTCCACCTTGAAATCTCAAGTTTCCGCCAACAAAGAATCTTTTCACCAAAAGATACGATAAATTCTGCTAAACTAACATCGAAACGAGCATTTTCTTCCCACTGCTTCATCTTTGTTAGCAATAATTCCACTCCAACCAAAAATCTAGATAAGGAAGAATCGATGGAGAAACTGAGAAGTCTGTCAATTATTAGTTTGATCGAATTTAAAATGGGATTTTCAGGCCATTCTTTTAGAAATCCATTGACTCTTTCACAAAGTCTGTCAAAAAGTGGTTGACACTGCTCAATTTCTGGAATATTAGGGTCTTTATAAAAGTCATAGACTTCTCGATCACTACTTCTATTATCAAAATTGGATTTTTGTGAGATTAATACGTTTAAGCAGCATACTAATTGAGAGGACAAATTTTCAGACCAAGTTTTCACAGAGGATCCTAGCATTTCAAATCTTTGTATCAGAGGTTCAATGAAATTTGGTTCTACATTAGATTCAGAAGTTCCTAAATTATTTTTAGACCTTGGAGAAATATTCATTGAAAGAGCTTTTAAATTTCTATCATCAGAAAAACTTTTCAAGATATTCCAGTGGATTTCTTGAATTATTCTAGCATCCTTCGTAGATATCAATTCAGTAAAGGATTCCTTATCAGTGGAGATATTTTCTGGAAATTTTTGGAGTTCTGAAAGGTCCTGTTGAAAACCTGGGATTATTTCTGCTAACTCTAGGAATTCCTGTTGATGGCCTGGGAACATATTTTTAAAATCCAACTCCTCTTCTTCTTTCTCAGACTTTGTTTTAAACAAACTTTCTTTTTCTTTCATCTCTTCTTCCCTTTGCTTCTCTTGCTCCTTCCACAAGATTCTTATTTTGAAAAATATTTTATTTAGTTCCTCCCACAGGGATTCTATATTATTTTTAACCAGAGACAAATTTTCAAGCTCCTTCAATGCAATTTTAGCCATTGTAAACCTGTCTCTCTGAATAGCCTTTGATTTTGACTGTTTTGTTAGAATGAACACTAGTTTTTCTGAAGAGCACAGCTTCACTAAGTTTATGTAATTCTCTTGACACAGGCCAACTACAGGAAAACGCAGCAAGTTATAACAGATGTCACTATTTGCGTTTTGAAATTGCATGTTTGAGAGTTCATGAATTAAAATTGATATACCATGATGTAAACTGAAAATTGCAGACATCATTGGGGAAACAAAGTCAGGAAAGCCAACCAGGAAATATTTTTCCAATCTATGAGAGAATCTTTCCAGTGATTTCTTCCAGATTATAGCTTCATGCAACTTTTCTCTATGTGAATCTTGCAATTCCCCTTTTTTAAGTTGTTTAACAATGTCAATCAATTGGTATTTTTGTTTCATTATTGATTCAAACGAACCTATATTGCTAGAAAAATTCTCTATCTCTTCTCTCAAATTTTGGAACTTTGACGTAGGTCTCACTGCCTGAAAGTTTTCAAAGTTTCTTGCTTTGTTGGATGATATTTTCAAATGATTGATTCTTGATACTTTTTGGGCTTTCGACATAGAGGTTCCAAGGATAATACATTGTAAATTTTCAATGCATATTAAATGTTCCAGTTCAGAAATATTTTTTCGTATGTATTTTGATTTCAAGGCAATTTTCTGAACTGGATCAATGGATCCTAGATCACCGAAGAGAAATATTTGTAGATAGCCTAAGGTCAACCATCCAATTCCTGTTGTAATGACATTGTTTCCATTTTCTAATTCTTTTTTGATTTTTTGCAGTGAAGTTAGTGTATAAGTTGGTTTAGAGGAACTATTTCCAAAATCATTTTGTTCTTCCATGACTTTTTCCATGACAGACAGGTAATAATTTATGAGAAATCGTAATAGTATAGAGTCGTTGTTGGACATGTTGAATTCATCCGAGTTTAAAACCAAAGAATTTTTCCATAACAGCGTCTGTATAGTTTGCAGAAGTTTCTTTTGGTTCTTGTAATTTCCAAAATTGATTAATTCCCTTTTGCTTCCAGATTTTGAATTTAGAAATAGTTCAAAGATTAGGTTGCAGAGGGCTGATTTGTTGACGAAGTTTGTCTGAAAGTTGTATAATGAAAATAGTAGATTAGAAACTTAAAAATAGATTAATTACGTAGATTAATTATAATTTAATTTCAATTTAAGAGTTAAAATATATACATTTACACGATTATAAGATATGAAAGAATTACCAAATAATTAAATAAAAAGAAAAATACCTGGGAAATATTAAAATCGTCTTCCGTCATATCTTCTTCGTTATCATACCAATGTAAAAGAATATTCGAATTTTTAACAGCGAAAGATCTTTCCGCAAATTCCTCGACAGAGCAGAGCAACTCGGGGAACAAAGAGATCCTTCGTTTAGTTAGCATCTCATTAGCATTCAGAGCCTTCATCAAACTGATCAAACGCGTCGGTATCGTTGGAACTTGCTCGAATTTTCTAAACACGCTTTCCTCGTAAATTCTCCCAAATCCTCCGCAAGCTGTCTCAACAAAATTTCTCGATTCCTCCAAGTCCGTAAGATTCTCAGAAATTTCATTGCTCTCGTTCAAATTCTTTTCAAAACTTCGACGTATTTCCTCTCCAATATCTTGCGCAAATTCGTCGCAAAATTTCCTCTGGAAACGATACGCGAAAAATAAAAAGAAAAATTCGTAAATTGGCCATATTTTAGCTTCCTCGAAATTTTGATTCGTTCTAACATCACTCTCGTTGATTTCTTTAACTTCTACAATATTTTTGGTCATTTCTTCAATTTCTCCTATATCATTAATTATATTTGCATTCTCTCGATTATTTCGGAAATTTTCGACACAAATTTCAGCGAATCTGTTTCTGAAGGCCAGATTTTCAGACGATCCAATCGTGACGATTTTTAATTTTGTTTTCAACGAATCGATCAAATCTTCTTCGGTGATTTCGAGCTTTCTCGATACGCATCGTAATTTTTCATGGAAAGTCATCGAACTTTCGGAAAAATGAGGCGACGGAATGCACAAAACCTGCCGGACTTTCTTCCGAACTTTCCCAAATTTATCTACGTCGATCAACGAGTCTAGATATTTCTTCGAAAAGTCTGACAGGTCTTTCTGCGTTTTTGAATCACATAATTTTGCATCGATCAGCGTAAATAGTTTCCTGATAAATTTCATCAGCCATTTATAATGGACTTTCAGGGACGAGGAGATTTCACGCGGGTCGAAGAACGTTCCTTGTAATTTATTGATCAATTCCATCTTTCCCATGTCATGAAATCTTTCGTACCATTTCAAACCATCTCGCAATTCTACGTAGTCCTTGTCGTTTAACGATAAGTTTTCGTTCTGAAGTATCGTTTCGATGATCTTTCCGGAATGTTCACAAATTTCTACGAATTTCGATATTAGTGGTTCGTTCTTCAACGTAGTTGATATTTCTCCTATGAAGAGATAAGAAATATTTAATAAAATGGATTATAGAAAACTTATATGTACAGGATGATTTAAATATATTTTTTTATAAGTAAATTCAAGGGAATTAAATGTATCTCTTTATAAGAGATATTATATATAAAATATAATATTTATATATTTATATTATATATAAATAGATAATATTATTATTATATTAATAACATTATAATGTGAATTGAAGGGAATTAAATGTATCTCTTTATAAGAAATTTTATATATAAAATATATTTATATATTTATATTATATATAAATATATAATATTATTATATTAATAATATTATAATAATATTAAATATATA
>NT_176836.1:144544-145592 GCF_000188095.3 Bombus impatiens | reverse complement strand
ATAATATAAATATAATATAATATTTTATATACTAAATATTAAATTTATATATATATATATTATATTTATATATAATATATATAATACAAATATATTAACATTTTTTAATAAATATAATATTTTAACAAGTATAATATAAATAAATTTAAAAATATTTATATTATATTTATATATAATATAAATATATTTCTTCCTCTAAATTCTACTATAGATCTCTTTCTTCAAATGAATTCAAATGATTTCTTGATGATTCAATTTCTTTCAAATGAATGTAACGGTATCGCAATAAGTTATATTACAGTACATATTATATAATAAATATTAGAAATATGGAAATATTCCGAAAGCCTTTATCGACTAACTAAGTGGATAATGGCACAGCCAAGAGTGTCAGGAAAACTAGCAGCTACACGACAATAACAGAAGCACAAGGTACATACTAGAAGAAAATCTGCCATGTGGAGAACGCAATACAGAAGCAACAGAAGACAGAAACCACGTATTAAGCAAGTGTGTCATAAAGAAATTGGGCCAAGCATATTACAAGATAGAGAATGGCCAGAAATATCAAAGATAAGAAGCATCGAGAAACAAGCATGAGAGCTGACAAATTTCATAAAAGCAAGTCTAAAGCTAAAGACATTATGTCTGGAAGAGTAGATCCAGCTGCAACATCAGTAGTTTCAAAGAAACCACAGACTAGCAAAAATATTGCGATACTGAGATATACTGCAATATTAGGTATTATACTATATTACAATATTATATTTATACTGCTAATAGAAACACATACACGCACACACAATATATATATTCAGGGTGGTTGGTAACTGGTGGTACAAAGGGGCTGATTCTACGCGAAAAAAGAAGTCGAAAATATAGAATAAAATTTTTTTTTTAATCTTTCCATCGACACAACGATCTACATTGAGATCCGTTATAACGAGACGCGATAAAGTGGACGCGTACCGAGCGAAAATTCAAAGTCGATTTTCTCGAAAACAAAGCCTCGAACGAAAAATTTTTATTCTATATTTTCGACTCCTTT
>NT_176836.1:76334-143234 GCF_000188095.3 Bombus impatiens | reverse complement strand
TTGATTCTACACAAAAAAAGAAGTCGAAAATATAGAATAAAAAATTTCTTTTTTAATTTTTCCATGGAGACAACGATCTACAGTGAGATCCGTTATAACGAAACGCGATAAAGTGGACGCGTACCGAGCGAAAATTCAAAGTCGATTTTCTCGAAAACAAAGCCGGGAACGAAAAATTTTTATTCTATATTTTCGACTTCTTTTTTCGCGTAGAATCACCCTCTTTCCGCTTGTACCACCAGTTACCAACCACCCTGTATATTCCACATACGTATCATAATTAAAAGTTATTCAAAGTACAAATATATCGCAATATAGCAATAAGTAAGACTCGATATACAAGTTACAAAAATTACATTGGAATACACAAAATATAATTGCGATACATTTGCATACAAGTAACGTGTTAAAAAGCAAACGAAATTCTACTGAACGAGCACTTGTACGAACAAAGCTCGTACCAGGCTTTGAGTCTCATAGCAACAAATAGTATACATAGGCACATAAACAACAATACAACGTTAATCTTTTGCAACATGGAAAAAGCAATTCCAATAAGTTTTGAATAAATATCTCGCTTCACCTGAGCAAACAGCAGCCGAATATTCCCCCAAGTACATCACATAATCGCATTTCTCAGAATGTTTCTCCGTTTGGCAATGCAAAGTTATCAATCGAAAGTACAACCCGATAAGCAAATTATTGGAGGACGTCGGAGGTTCGACGAGATTCAATGGGATTTCTAGAGCAGATTTCTTGCTGAATAAAAATCCCATATTTTCAACTTGCTCGTAAAGATGCTCATTTATCTTTGCCAACTCATGGAGTTTATTTTCTGAAAAAATATCCCAACTCCAGAGTCGTCGTATTTGCAGGTCATCCAGAGACGACCGTCCGTAAAAATCGAGTAAAATGTGTTCGAAGAACCCCATTGTGTCTGTGATGGGAGGTTGGTGGAAAAAATCTTGGAAATCAATTTCCTGCGGATCGCCACTGAAAATGGAGCAAGGAAGAAATGTTATATATACTACGTCTGCGATATTGATTTTCACGCTTTTTGATTTTGTCTAAGATGAAATGAATGATAACGCCAGCTATCTTTCATATTCTTTTGGTAAATTGAAACTCGTTTACAATTATACATACGCTATCGCTCAAGAGTATTCGCAGACACTCGTGTCTCTTTCTTAGAAGACGTTTTAATGGCAATACCACAGTCAAATAAAATTGCAACGATTTCGTTCTACGTAATTGCCATAGTTTCGTACATTATAGCCAGATTAAACTGATTTTCGAAAGTCGATACTTTAATGACAAAATTATTTTTAGTTTAACAGTCCGGTTTAGTTATTTAATACTGAAATTTAGTTTTATCTCAAAGCTACAGTGAAATAAAACTGCAACGATTTCGTTCTACGTAATTGCCATAGTTTCGTACATTATAGCCAGATTAAATTGATTTTCGAAAATCGATACACCTCTTATCGCAGAACTGGTGTTTATAATCGTCTACCTCGTCACTTGGCCATTCCTCTATCTAAAAGATTCATATTAATTACATTAATATTTTATATACAAATATTTATTATAAATATTTATAATTAATTTGATACTAGCAGATCATGGACGAAACACTCACTTTCTCTCTTCTCTCATTGTGTCTAAGGTATAGGTCTGTTAGGTGAGCCTTACTGAAGAGTCCATACTAGAATTAATTTGTTATGAATTAAATATAAAATTGCATTTTAATTACGAGGCATATTAATATATAGGTTTTATACAAGTATTGTATATTATATTTATCTCATTTTATTATTACTAGTTTTTATATATTATATATTATATATAGATATTAATATATAACAAATAATAGGTAGGAAGACGTTAGTACAACCAGTGATATTCAAATAGCAAATGCATTAGTCAAGTATATCAGTATATACAGTAAACACTAAAATAAACCGTTGCAAATATAACAATGTAATTTAGATTTGTATCCAATCGATTCCATAGAACGTTAGTTATAAGTATAGTTTTAGAAAATTCGCACATAATTATGACAAGTGGATCAAAGTGTCTGGACACTTACGAGCGATAGTGTATATACATATAAGAGCTTCTTTATGTAAATTATTTCACTTATCATTTATCCTACACATTGTTTTATTTATCAAGCGTAGATATCATATATAAAGTATTACAAACGAATGAAAAAAATAACGAAAGACGTCAACTATTTTACTCCTCCTAACGCTACTTCGTCGCCTATAAGTCACATTCGTTGACTCTCCTTACCTGAGTTTCTCTAAAGTTAATTTCAAAAGGAATCCTTGTTGCTTGACCATCGCCAGTCTTGCGTTCTTCCTGAGATCGCACATTCTCAAGGTCATTGGATTTAGTTCACAGCACAGACCAGGTGCCTCGTCTCTGGCAATCTCTGACAAAACCAGGTCGACTTTTCTCAAAGCTTCGTGCTTCGACTTTGCGTCGAACGTGCCACAAAGTTCACGATACGAGTTTCTCAACGACTGCTCGAAAGCAAATCCTTTCGACATTTGTTGGACAGTGAACGATGCCACTTGCAACATTTCGTTTAGCTTGTACTGTTTATCGAACAGGCTTTGGTGAATTTTTAGCAGCAACCTTTGATGCCTCACGTTTCCCATGCCACAATTGTTTAACAAAGACATCACGTCTAAGGGATTAGCTAGAACAACGTGTTGAGGGGTCGGCACGCTGATTTCTACGCCTCTGTTTCTCATCGCTCTGTAACAACGCGCAGAAAGATGATTTTGTTACTGGTTTTATGTGGGGTTGTCGCAAAAGCTTTTTTCCTTCTATCGTTAGACATCTACTTTTCCAAAATTACAACGGTTTGTGCTCAGAAGATATCGTTCAAAGTGAATCTTCCATCTCATTTGTCGAGTCGAAGCTTTTACTACGGGGAAATTCTGTTGATGAAAGAAACGAATGGTAATGATGCGGTGTAAAGTTTGCAGAGCACGAAAAACGAGGTAGAATATGCCAATCAAATTGCAACAGTTTCTTTGGAAAGGATGGAAGGCAGCGATAAATCAGAGTGAAACATATATAATTCGATAATATTGTAGAGAACATGAAATATCGTACACCTAATGTCCAACGATAAAACGACAAGAACTTTTGGGGCAACCCTTGACAGAACTTAACGTTTCTAGTGCCGAACAACGATATATCGTTGTTAGCAACACTTGCGAAAAGGGCCAACGACGATATATCGTTGCGTGTGCGACGGCGCCTTACTATTCGCATCGCGAGACAACTTTATCTGAAAATAAATTTGTAAAACGTTATAAATGGTTGAATTTCTCTGCGGAAGCCCTGTGTGAGATGTTCTACAAATTGAAAAAATTGCTTATGGATTTAACTTTTTCTTATATTCCGCGATACTTGATACCGAGACTGTGTATACGCCAATGCCATAAGATAGAAATCCGATACGGGAGATTTGCTTGAGGTCGTAGTCACAGGTTTCAGATGACACTGTTTAGAACAGAATATCTGCTTACGTTTCACAAAATAATCTTGCATCGACAGGACGAGAGTAAAAGTTTTGGCGGGCTTGTGCGAACATCGAGCACAATTTGTAATCTGTGCAATAAAGGATTACACGGTGTATACATTAGTGATCATCGATGCTAAGTAAATTATTTGTGCGAGTAATAGTAAGTAAACATTACACATTTTCAATAGCTATAAATGTTTATAATAATGTTAGAATGTTATTTCAGTGATGTCATACTAGTTTATTTGTTCTCAAGCAATCATGGTATTCAAAATATACAAAAGCAAGATATACAAAAAGCAAAGATATACAAAAAGCAAGTATCATGGCATTATGCCTTGCTTTTTTACTTTCCTACATATGTAGAATAATTCAGTAGTGTATCTCTCTCAGATATCTTTGCAAAGTATAAATATACGAATGAATACACGTTAAAAATATAGAACCTAAGCAAAGATCCGTCTCAACTATTGAACATGCACTGAATATTATGCATTGCATATTTAATACAGTACGTTCTATACAATTGGAAATGTTGGAATGCCTGAAAAGAAACGAAGAATAGAGGAAAGTGTTTCGGACAAAAGTTGTATGGTATCGAGAGGGCATATTGTGCTTTTATCTATTTGATTTCGCGCAGATGACCTTCAAACGGATATATCCATTTTTTTATTGTTGACTGTTTATTGTTGTATAGCTGACATATAGACGTCTTGAAAACACAAAAGCTTTTTGTGCCTTTAGCACCATCCGTTTCTGCTTACAAACAAAACATCCAAGTTTGATGGAGCGATGTAAGGAATTAGATAAAAGTAAATGTTCGGAATTGATCGACTGCTATAGAAATGCTAAGAAACTGTGGTCTTATGTTTCGACAATGGCGTACCAGGAATAGCTTTATGAAAAACGTGTTTATGTGTTTACATATCAGATAACGAATTTGAAAGTTTAGAAGCGTGTCGTATTTTTTTAAATATTTGCGCGTTTCCAGTTAAATAGCACGTGCTGTATATGTATATGTATTTTTGCACTTTTGAGTTTTCCATAAATACATGAACATTCGCAGTCTAATCATTTCATCATATTTTTGAAGAGTGAGAATTCTTAATTCTTTCTATTTATATAAGAATAGCGATTAATAAAATTATAGTAAGAGTGGTTATTATGCAACTGATTGGAAGTTATAAGTACACAATAATAGATAAGACGTATAAAACAGGTGATAATGATACACGAAAACATTCTATTCCTAGTGATGTTACAAAATACATCAATAGAAAAGTAGCAACATATTCGAAAAAATGATTTTAAAGAGGAATAGATTAATGTTTTATTTCTAAAAAATACGACGAATATTGAGAAGAATATTTCAAAACTATATTAATTAATGCAGAAAAAATTGAAGATGTTCAATGTGAATTTTTAGGTTTTATATAACTTTAGGCTTGTACGATCATTTAACGAGTGTTCGTGGAATTGTGTTCCATTCGCTTGAAATATAGCGTTTAATGCTGTCGATTAAAATAATTGATTGGAAATTAATAAATGCAAATTATATCTTACATTTAAATATTTTATATCCGCAAATAATTAATCCTTGCATCAGTTGTTATTAAAGGATCGTAATACATAAATTAAAATGAAGAGAAATAAGTGTAATTTTTTGTGTACATGTATTGATATTCACTCAATGTAACAATTCATAATACTTGGAAATGTTTGAGTTTTTTGCATATATGATAAATTTTCTCTCTTTGCTCGTTAATATGCAAGCGACGTGGTAATCGTCCGAGAAGAAAATGTGCTACGTAAAAATGATATTTGAAATATAAATTTCTAGCTACGACTTATTTACGTGTGCAAGTCAGATTAAATCATCTTTTCCACATAAAATTACAAGTATTGATCTTTTTTAAATCCATAATCGTCGTATGTTATATTAGTACATATTATGTAATTGACACGTTCGATAAATCTTATTCCATATATCTTATTTATTATCATGTATAAAAATACCTCTTATGCGTTTATACAATACAACTGTAAAATATTACTCAACGTAAGATAGATTATTTTATAAATGCACCTCTTCAAAGTTAATAATTCTGACATACACTCTTTTGTTCGTCCAGCAGAAGAATATACGGCAACCATTTAAGAAACATAATAGTACTTCTACAAAAGCTATCGTTTCAAATTATGCTTCTCCGATGTAAAATCCTATCTTAATCGCCCTGTGTCTCTCCGTTGTTTTCTTCGTTTCCCATGTTTCCTCTATTTTGTCAATAGTATTGAACTGGTTCGCGCATATACAAGTCATAACATTTGCTTATTCGTACGTCAGAAGCAGGCAACATTAACTTCTAAACATTGAATTCTATGCATCGCGCGTTATCATTCTCGGAAAAATGTGACACAAACATATGCTGAAATTCCTGTGCTTCACGTATCCGAGGGCATCGATTCGCAATCGCGATTGTACGTATATTTCCAGGGAATAACGAAAGCATTTGGATAACGTGAGAATAACGTAGGAAATAATTCATCGTTTAAACATGGTATACACGATGGACTGCGATTTGTCGAAACAAACTGCACGTATACAATGGAACTCGATTTATTCGAACTCTATCTACCATGAATGAACATCGTCGGAATGCGCAATTTATCGAATTCAGCTCGCCGCTGAGCTTATGTTATTGCGCTAACCCTTCGCGGCGTACCGCTTATCCGAACTAATGACATTCGTAAAACTAATCGTAATGCGTCTTCTGTTAACCCTTTTAGCGCCGAACAACGATATATCGTTGTTAGCAACGCTTGTGAAAAGTGCCAACGACGATGTATCGTTGCGTATGCGATGCCGCTTTGCTATTCGCATCGCGAGACAATTTTATCTTAAACTAAATTTGCAAAACGTTATAAATGGTTGAATTTCTCTGCGGAAGTCCTGTGTGAGATATTCCATAAATTGAAAAAATTGCTTATGGGTTTTAACTTTTTGTTATATTCCGCGATGGTTGATACCGAGACTGTGTATACGCCAGTGCCATGAGATAAAAATCCGATACGCGAGATTTGCTTGAGACCGTAGTCACAGGTTTTAGATAAGACTGTTTAGAAAAGAATATCTGCTTATGTTTCACAAAATAATCTTGCATCGACAGGGCGAGAGTACAATTTTTGGCGGGCCTGTGCGAACATCGCGCACAATTTGTTATCTGTGCAATAAAGAATTACAGGGTGTTTAAGTTAGTGATCATCGATGCTAAGTAAATTATTTGTATGAGTAATAATAAGTAAATATTACACATTTTCAGTAGCCAGATAACTATAAATGTTTATATAATAACGTTAGAATGTTATTTCAGTCATGTTGTACTAGCTCACTTGTTCTGAAGCAAGTAATCCTCACGCCTATTGCGCATCATGACATTATCATTTAGTTTTGTATTTTAATATTAGAAATTGTGTTCCATATAATCGAGAATGCAGTATTTATACTCTACGTGTTCTACATCAAACTATGACCAGACCATGACTATTCTTATTTGCAAATACTGTGTTTATAAAAGAAGACTGATTTCTCCACTTTTCCTATCGATTTTGAATAAGTATAATCATTATGATTATTATCATTTTCAACAAATTTTGAACTACAATTGGCATTAATTTATTCTTCCTTTATTTCTAAGTGGAGAAGCGGACTTTCTCTCACAGATGGCGTTTCATACGGCGGTTCCACATCGGTAAATAGAAGACATGACACGCAACCATTTATCGCTGCTGAGGTCCACTATACTTGTGTCAAAATCGGTAGTACGACACAGGTTAAGTTGACCATTCCCTTAGGGGAAGAAGCCGCTACATGTGACTTTGACTGACTGTCTGTGACAGTCTCGAGCTTCTGCTCATTTCCCTTTATATAGGTTGCCCCCGAAAGAGAAAGTTTTCTTTCGGGGTGGGGAAACGATTCCTTCTTTTATGGAAGGCCCTTGCGCATTTTTCCAAGTCCCAGGGTTTACGGCAGGCGATGTGGCCAATACATACGCTTAACCCCTGGACCTTTCTTCAAGGCCATGTACCGCTACATTTCGTGATATGTTCCTTTATGAATTTTCTAAATATCATTTTTACCTTTTTTGGGGATATTTTTCCAAAAATTACAATTATCAAATTACATCAAATTGGTTCGGTATTCCTCGCTTAGGTGCAATCCTTTCGTTCGGAAATAAAAGGGTTATTACTTACCTGGATATTTCCCCGTGACGAGGATCCATGGCGAGGAACAACCTGAAGTTCTCATGAGCTTGCACGGTAAACACATTTCCACCTTCATCGACGCCTTTCTCGCCGATCGTTAGAGCGCCGTTTGGTTCTAGCAAGCCATTCAATCGGTCCAAAATTGCTGGGCTGCAGAGATTCACCTGGTCGAGCAGTAACCACGTGCCATTTTGTAGACACTGCAATGGAAAATGGAATTCCCTTATCGATTTCCTTTGAAGCCCAACGCTTTGATAACAGATTTCATAGAAGCCAATCATTCATCTTAATTTACCATTCTTCTAACGGATAAGATTATAGATGACAATAGAAAATTTGTATTAAAAATAGACAGAAAGCGAAGAAACTATCATCAGAAGCGAAGAACCATAGAATATAAAAACAAATACAAATGGATATTATTTTATAATGTTTTTAGTGAATGTAACTTGGTAAATAGATGTTTTGTAAATAAATTATCTGCAACATAAGTGCTCGATATAGTAAACGTAAATTTATTTAAGTCGATGTAAATGAAAACTTTAACCAGCTACATATGTAAATTTATAGCTAGTTGGTAGTTTTTGAGGTTAAGAAGCAAATCGCCCAGAATAACAAAGAATACTGCACGTTATTAAAAATAAAATATAAAATAATAAAATAAATGTCTCATTATGTACTATTGCGTCGTTTAGAAATATACACAAGAAACTGCAATAAAACGATAAAAGCAGAGCAATAAACTTTGCATACAGTAAGACATACGAAAGAATTTTGAATTCCACAGCGATAGAACCAACAAACTACCTGACCTTAATGTATACCACTGTCGATAAAAAGAATTATTGGACAGATTAACCGGCGAACTAGGTTGAACAACGGCGATAAGACAAGGAATGAAATATAAATTGGAAGAGAACGTAGCATGTCAGCTGTGCAGAGACAAAGAATACAAAACACATAAAAATGAGACCAATCACATTGAGAAACAAGGAATGAACGGAAACAATAACAAGAACGATCGAAAAACTGAAATGAAAACTGGCAAACTTCGTAAAGGAAAGTACGAAGTCGAAGACCTTCTGCACGAACGAATAAAGAAACGAAAGAAAAACGAACGCAAACATAATATCAATGACTGACGCACAGAAGACACATAGTAACACATACAGGTTTGTATCATAGTAAACTAAGATGTAAATGGACGAAAGTAATTGTACAAACAATTAGTTAAATAGGCAGAAACCTCGGTACAACGAAGGAATAAAATTCCTCTTCGTTCTTTATTTTGTAAGGGCACATGAGTCAGAGGACGATGCGAATCGAGAGCGACTTGTGTTGTTGTTTTGCCTTGGGACATTGACACCGCCTTGACGTACTAAACGTAGCGATAAACAAACTTCGGGCAAAACAATGTCGCCGCTACGTGCAAACGTCCATCGAAGTTGAATTTAAACTTTGCGGTACTCCCCCGACCAGTATAAGTAACCGAGGACGATCGTTAAGACAGTCAGTCTTTGGAGGAATCAGTTATCAACTGACGAACGATGATCAACAGTGTATGGCAAATAGTTTGAAATATATTGACTACACTAAGCATCAACTCATCTCATCACTATATACACCAACACGATTAAACGTACTCCACAAACTATTGGCTTGGCAACTACGTGATTTTGTCAATGCCATCTAATGACAAAATCCACAATCACTTAGTTACCAACCCAATAGAAACTCGTAGGATAATTATGCGATGCGCGTTATTGAAATACAAAATGAAGGAAACAAAGAAAGAGAATGCGAATATGAATCTAACACAGTTCTCTGTGCTTTGATGTCTAAATATCATCGTAAAACAGTGTGTGAACAGAGAAAAATAAAAAAGAAAAGAACTGCTTACCTTCACCAACACGCTGTCAACCCACTCGAATTTTCCACCAGCGTTCAAGCATTTGTCCTTCTTTACAGCAGTCGATAGATCGGTCAGCTTTTTCTCGATCTCGTGTAATTCCTGTTCGCAGGAAACCTCGAGCTCTTTCATCGCTGACACCAGCTTCGATAATTCTTTCGTTTTACGTAGAAACTGCTTGGTCTCCGTCGACATGGTCGTTTCCATTGTTTCCTCATCCCCTGAATCCAAACAAAACATTCGTAAACCGAAAATATTTCGCTGGAACGGAGTTTGGCAAAAAAAAAAGGAAGAAAAAGAGGAAAAGAAAGAGAATAAAAGAAAGGAGGGCAGGAACGACGTGGTTTCGTTTCTAGAAATGAATTAACGATGGATATGTGGTCTAGCTATGCTTGGTAAATTTGCCTCTCGACACATTAAAGGTCAGATCTCGATAAGTGAGTCTGGACAGCTAAAATCTCGTAATGAAGTATCACGGTGAAAGTAAAAGGAAAACAGTGATTCATAAGACTAATTCCGTGAGCGCCGCGACGTTTTAAAGACGTTTACTGTTTAAAAGTTACCAACTTAAGCAGAAACTTAAACCCTCGCTTTCCTCGAGAGTGCGAGTAACGAGGAAATAAATTTACACTTTATCAGTTTACTTGGTGGTGATGCGAAGCGAGTTTCGGATTAATATTATTCGCAGATTTGCGACTGATTATAAATTAAAAGGCGTGCAATTTATTAGCAGGAAGAAAGCAGGAAGTTAAACAGGAACAAATAGAGAAATTCTAAATTATTCGCTCGCCATTAAAATTCATCCGCAGCGAACGTAGAGACCATTGCTGCCAACGGTTAATTTCAACATCAATTTTACACCACTTTCGTCACTACGCTGTGTTCTATGACGAAAATGACAAACTAGTCGAAACGATTTATCATTAGAAATTACGAATTTCATTCGGCGCTGGCTCTGTTTCGGTTTAGACTCTCCAGTACCATTCTTTTCGTTCATTGCGAACGGTAAGTTTTTCAAATTAGTATAAAACTGTGGGAGCTTACAAAGCAACGCAACTGACGCAACCGAGCAAGGTACTTTAGTACTAAATAACAAATTACTGTACAAATAATGAGAAAGATTATCCGCGACAAAATGCCGATTAATAGGCTATTGGTCGGTAAGCGTCGACGACAAAAAGCCGATTAACAAGGTATCGGTCGATAAGTTGGTCGATAAGGTACCGGTTATCGGTAAAGTGTTAAAGTGTGAGGAAAATTTGTAGAGCTAACGTTTCTGCCACGTTTTATATTTAAAAGGCATCGGCGATTGCAAAGATTCGTACGAATGGATAAGTAGATTTACCTGTAGATAAATGTCGAACATTTTCCAAGAGAGCATGGTAACGGGCCACCTCGTTCAAGTTCTCCTTCTTCAATTTCTTTCTTAAGATGCCGATCAAGAGTGTCTGCACACGTTCCAGTAATTCCTCCAAGTGTCTATCGTAATCCGTCTGCAACAAACAAGTAACACGAAATGTATCGACTGGAACGATACCAAAGAAAATAATATCCGATCCGACATACGAAATCGGTAAACGTCGCTACGAGCTGCGAAGTTCAAACGACGAAGATCGTAATTTTTCACTACCGTCGCAGCCTGTAACTGCAACGAATCTACGTGTTTCGTGAATCGACGAATCACAGCGTGTGTACGATTCTGTGCAAAATCTGATTGCCAAATCTGATAGATAAAAATGTAACTCTTATCGATTGTAGATCTTTTAAAATTCTCTTTACGCGTCGTTTGGTAAACGCGTCGATCGTAATATAGGTTGGTAACTAAGTGATTGCGGATCTTGCCATTAGGTGGCAAAACCCGCCATTGGCAAAACCCGCAATCACTTAATTTCTAACCTAATAATTGAACTTGTCAAGAAATATCAGGTTGTTCGGTGCGATTTTGAAAAAGTTACGTCGCTTTAACGGGTGTCTGGTGGATAATACGACCAACAGTAAGAAGAAACACGAACAAATAGATCAGCGGAAAGAATATACGAGCGGTTAAATATTATAATGCGAAAGTAGAGTTTCCATTGGGCAGGATAAGGTACTTAAGGTAGAATGGTACCTTCCTTTACTCTCTAGAAATTGAAAAATGCTTCTCCGCTTCCTTCATTAATTTTCTCCGCTTGCAGCTAAGTGCCTCTCCTCTATAATTGTTTTCTTCCTTTTTGCCCAAGCCACTCATCTCCGATGAACGAAGAAATCAGGAGGGGACTCAACTTTCCATTAACATCTCTGGTCACGCGAAAGGCTAAACTCGTTTCCATATTCGTTTCGATATTCACGACGAAGCAACTTTTAATTCGCGTTGAAACAGAATATGCAAACGTTTCCTACTCTCGTCCATAATAAATAGCTCTGCTTATTTTCGCGATTAATCAATTTTTACGTTTTTAACGAACGAACCGATTGCTTTCAAATACTGCGAATTTTCTATTTCCTATTTTTTTTTGTTTAAAGTATGAATATTACGTATATTTTACACATATTTGTATAATATGTATATATTTAAAATATAAATATAACACAGATAAATGCGTATGTATTTTTTCTATTTATTTTTATATTTAGAGAAATATAAGAAAGAAGAACATGGCGTGCGAATAACATGAAATTTATTTCTTTATTTCTAACGTTTTATCGAACGATATAAAATTCTTAGATCCGATCAGAAGGCGTTAAAAAATTATCAGTCAGAGCTTTGCTTGATAGTAAATTGAATACTGATATATATTACGATATTAAATTTTCTTTGTTGCTACATTTATTTGTTACACAAATTTGTTTATTTGTTTTTCCTTTCTCTTTTTCTATCTTTTTCCAACGTTTTCGTTTCTCTTATTCCCCACACACTTTCGTAATATGTTTCAATAAGGTTTTTTGGCCGCTAGTACGCGCGACAAGTTTTAATGGAACGACGAAAAAAACGTTAACGTAAATCGTCGTTAGAGGGAAATGTTAGCGCGGGACGTCACGCATTTCAACTTCTAACGTTGTTTTCCTCGTGCTTGTCTCTCTGCAGTGTCCACTGGAAACGGGATAAACAAGCAGTAGAACATCAGAGGGGGAAAAAAGCAACGATAGGGGAAGGGAAAAACGAGGGCTGTTCTATAACAGAAGAAGCAGCATGGAGAAATGGAAATGAAAGAATCAGGGAAAGTCGGAATAAAGGTGGAGGAAATAAAAGAAATAAAAAAAAAGTTGCCGTATTAAAAAATAACAGAGGAAAATATAATCTGGAATATTTTGCTCGAAGATATCTCAAATAAAACCGGAGGAAGCGTATTCTTTTCTTTTTTTAATTGTTCGTAGTCGTAGAATACAACTGTAATAAACAACCATCTCATTGTATAGAATTTTCAAATTTTACAGATTTACGATAAGAATTGTTGGAAAACTAATTTTTCGCATAATCAATAGTATCTTTTATGTTGTGTCCGTATACGTAGTAGGTGGTGATATTTCTCCTGCTAATGACCATTTTATCAAATTGATGACTCACAGAATCGTCTAAACCCGATTAGTATTACGATTTTACGTACGCGTTCGACGAGTTTTTATTTGACAATACTAACATCCCTCGGAAGGTCCAGCGTACATCGATAGGAACTTAATGATATCTGGTTTGTCGTGCGGGCAAAAGGACGATCCTTGCAGCAAAAATGGACACGGAAAAATCCATACCATCGAGGTCGGCCAGGACGCATCAATCACTTTGATTCGACCTCCTGAGGATAATACCGACGAACATCCACCCGGAAAGACACTCCTCTCTTCCCACGTTCTTCATTTCTTATATCTTCCCTTCGATTCGTTGAACAATCACTTACGTTTTGTCTGTGACACGTGTCATTTCCATCGAATAGCGTTTCGACTGATTTGAATTTGTTCCCTCGTGAGCTTGTCGCGTGAATTTTACGAAAATTCTGTCTTCATTTTATTCATTTCAACTCGCATGCACCTGTGTGCGTTACGATTATACAAGGTGGCCTATGCAATTTGCGTACTTGCAATTTTTTAAGGAGCGTTCACACGATCGATGTTACCGTCGATTTAGAGTTTTCAACGTTGTCACGCGGAAGAGAGTCTCTGCTTCGACTAACACGTTGACAGCCGCGTCACCCGTATTCGGGTGACAGCAAAGGTTCCGGCAGTGCTGTGTCACTCGTATTCGGGTGACACACTTATTTGAGAAATAATAAAACTATTGAATTGTTATAAAAGTAATACGAAGATGATTTATTAAGAAAATTATTTAGAATGTAAAACTTTCAAGCATTCTATACGTAGCTGAGGTTGGTCGGGACAATTTCGACAATAAGTTGTTGTTTTCTTTAAATTCTCCCGTGTCTTTGATCGGTCCGTTCGACGTCTTTTATCCGTATAACATAGTTTGCACGCGCGACTAGTGCTTCTTGCGAAATCATTTTTTCGAACGGCGATATTATGCCGATTCCGTCGAAGGCAAGGATTTTTGTATTTTCAGACAACCCTAATAATTTTCCAGCTAATAATTCTCTAAATCTTCTAATATTTACATCCTTCCTTGTTGCAATTTTCTGATACAAGTAAGTTTATTATTTCGTCAACAATGAACAGCTCGAACACATCATATGGATTGACATCGCTAGGTAATTGCCCAATGAGGCCATCTGTCTCGGGAAAAGGAAATGACTTCTGCCTACCACTAAATTCATTCCATTCGTCAAAGTGAATTGTACTTTCCTCGGTAACATCAGTTGCTCTTTTTTCCTCAATGACCAATTTTTGTAAAATCTCGTCAACAGTATATTCGTTATATTCAGTATCACTACGATTGCACTTATCAATATCCGAATCAGAATCAGACGATGTAATTCTATTTATATTTTTATTTCTAGGGAATTTGATTTATTCCTCATCGCTGCTATCCGAATTTGCATAAGCCTCGTAAAAGCTTTCTTTTTCACTGCTATTTGATTCACTAAGAAATAAGTTTTCCATTTTTCTGTTCGACATTGTAACGAATTAGGGCAGAGATTTTAAGTTATTTAAAATACCGGTGGAAGTCTAGCAGAGTACGCTTGGTACAGCGCCACTCGTGGCCTGAAGGAGATTTCGTTGAAAACACGCGCGGCAGTCAACGTGCTAATATGCGAATATTGTCTCGATACAATGTTGAGAGTCCTTGATATTGATAATGGTGTCGTATAGAGGAACTTTTTATACGCACGCACATTGTGCTGTATTTATTTGTATTTTTGTATTTTGTACATTTATAGAGTATTTTTTATACCGGTGGAGATTTCAAGATTAATTTTGTTATTTCAAATGGAATCTTTTATGTGGAAATATGGAAAAATGTTGAATTCTTGACTCTTATTAGTCGTAAAGCTAATAACTAATGGAAAATGCGTAATATTAAGTTGCAGACTCAATTTCAACATTCGAAATGATATCAATTGATATTAATAAATACAATGATTAAATGTGTAGCAATTATTTAAAGAATTATGAAGACACTTCGCCGATTTTGATGACTTTGAAATGTGTTTCGTCAAAGTGGTCAAAATCGTCAAAATCAACGAGGTGTGCCCTGGTGTAAATAATTAGCGATATATTAACACTCAGCCAACCGAACGGGGAGATCTCCCTTTTTGACTTTAACAACGCGTTTCCCTTTTTTTTCTTGTTACTATCAGGTATTGTCTATCTGGAATTGTTGCCAATTAATTGCGCCACTTTTCTGCTTTTATAAAGTACAATATATAATAAAATACAGCAATCTAGTGGTGTTAAAATTGATTAAAAAGTTACACTATCAGTTATGACTAAATAAGGTTATAATCGAACGATACCACACTATAAAAAAATATTAAAATGCATTATGAATTTTTAATTTCACCTTCAAGTCGTTTTATTTATCTTCAGTCATCCTTAATGTTTTTAATTTTACCTATATTTTTGTATACTTTTAATATATACTTTTAATTTCATGTTTTGTATAAATAATATGTGAAATCGTTAAATAAAATCATCCAACGAGGAAACTGCACTCTGAACATTATTTTAACACTAACACTTTACATATACCTATTTTTACCGTTAAATAGACGTGTTTTTTTTCGAAAGAAACTGTCAACTTATTCTAGGAAATAACGCCCGACATAACTTTTAAATAATAAAATAATCAATCGCATATTTTCATTTTTGTGTGAATTATAAACAGGAGATTATAGTCGAACAGATCATCCTCACTTTCAGTTTGCTCATCTTCGGACGTAGAATTTCGTCCGTCTGAATATTTCTCGCTTTCTATTCGCTCGTTTTCGGACTTGGAATTTCGTCCGTCTCAACACTCCTCGCTTATACTTTCTATGTTTTTCAATAAACGCTTTTTCACTGAACGCGTGCACATATTTTGGGATAAAAGAAAATACAAAACTAACGTAGCGAATATTATGAGATTTGTTCGCTCCTTGTCGTATTTCATTTCTCGTAGGCTTCGATCCGTACTCTGTGACGCTCGACTCCTCGCTTATACTTTCTATGTTTTTCAATAAACGCTTTTTCACTGAACGCGTGCACATATTTTGGGATAAAAGAAAATACAAAACTAACGTAGCGAATATTATGAGATTTGTTCGCTCCTTGTCGTATTTCATTTCTCGTAGGCTTCGATCTGTACTCTGTGACGCTCGAAATGATACTGCCTTTAGATTTCGTTTAGCTATAGAGAACTCATCACGCAGCGAGTATATTCTCGAGAAATATTTCTCGAGAGTGTCCGACAACACTCGGTGGTGTTCATGCGTCACCTCACAAGGACTCTATCGGACTATTCAGCGCTTACGACGAAGCCAAACACATACCGCGTTTAGATGTATACAACTATAGCTGGTTGGATGTTGTCGAGTTCAGAGCTAAGGTCCCTGGCAGAGAACTTTAGAAGAAGATGTAAATTTGCCGACCGGTCGCGGTAAACAAGCCAGGCTATGAATTTTCCTCGGTAAAAAAGAAGCAAAAAGAAGAATTGAGAAATTGATTAATCAGATAACAGAAGAATTTACATAAAGTTAGACGAACGAAAGAAATAACAACGAACGTACAATTTGAAATGAAATTTTGAAACCGGGTCTGGTAAGGTCACACAAAAATGAATTGCATATTTACGGTAAAAATTGTACACTGACACGATTTTGTATGGTGACTAAAAATTTGATCGGGGAGTTGCTCGCATTAGACGAAAGAACCTTACTTATTATTCTACGAGAGTTCGCGGCGGCAGGTTTTTCGGCAATGCTGAGCGGAATGTCACGGATTTCACGAAAATTGCTTTCGAAGGAATTTCCCTTTACGAAAGTTTGAATCACCTGGAATCCCCGGAGATCAAGCTATGAATCAGAAATCACGCGTCAAGAGACAAAGTAAATAGCCTGCTAGCATCACCACCTTAAAGCGTACAAATAGAACGGTGGAACATCCATTCTCGTGAAAATCTCGCGAAAACTGTATTAAAAGCTTTCCTTCCCATCTGCAAAATCCTTCGTTCTCTAGGATAACATATTCGAAATTCTTTGAATTTTAAATTGCGCGATTAACGATCCGTGCGATTTTTAAAATGACAAGGAAAAACACCTAATTACGATATGCTGGAATACGAAGGTCACAAGAGAAAATAAATTAAAATTCAATATGTTCTTATTAAACCACCTACGAAGAATCACGCGTTTAAGCAGAAAAATGCGACAGAAAAGAAAATGTAAAATCGAAAGTTCGTCCTGAGCCGATAGGCGAAGACTGCGTATAATAAACGAAATAACAACTGAAAAAATTCGTAAGAAATATGCAAATTTGCATTTGCGCCGTTATTCCACCAAATAAATACCGATCATCGATCAAATGTCTGTAAATGAATTCTTTTTTCCAATTTTTTTTTTTCTAACCTAACCCCAATCAACCGTTCAACGTATGATACTTTGAAAAAACAATTTCGACAATCACAGAGTGAGAAAATGGCGGCTAAAATTAGTTCAATATGGCGCGCCTTAATAAAGTTGAGCAACTCTCATATAGCGCGAACGTGTCCATCACACAGTTTTGTTCGGCTTCGACAGTGCGCGAAACGAATTAACTGCGTTGTAGAGGGGTTGACTGTTCAACGAAGCTACATTTTCAATATAATATTTTACAATATTAAAGTTCAGCTGGATATTTCTCGACAGCTATTGTATCACACGTGGCATTGTCTACTCTCAACTCGCCACAATAAAAAATGTCATCGGGAACCGATCCTTGCGATAACGATCCAATAAAATTATAGCTCGTACGTTGGATTTAACGCTTTTCATATCTCTTTTTGCGGGGAATTTCGAGAGACAATGTTTTGTAAAACTGTTTTGAAACGCGAGAAAACACGCGTCACGTTGTTACCACCATTAAAACGAATATTATTCCGACGACACATACAGAGGCTGCACAAAGTACAATATTTCCACCTGCTTTTATTTCTCAATGAAGCGTCTCTATCAGACTGGAAATGCTTTCCTTTCTATATAATTTCTCTTTCTAAATAATTTCTCTTTCGTTTTCAAAATTTTCCAGTCGTGTGAAAATACTACAAAATGATACGGAATTTACCATACTTCGATCTCATTATCAGATCGGTGCATATGAAATGTCGTTTTGTACAATAAAATTTTCATTACTTCGTCGGAAATATCGTATATTTAATCAAGATATTAGATCGTCCGAAAAGTTTTCATTTTATAGTAACAGAACAGAATGGATCACACGTAATTCAATAAAATAATATGAAAGAACAAATATCATTTCCTTATGAAACAAAAGAAACTTTTCGTACGACGTGATAGAATCCAAATCGACGTTAGGATTCAACTAAAAATTACATTTATAAATCTGCTTAAAATAATCTACGCACGAGAAAGTTGCTTAGATGGAAACGTCTTTAACCTTCGCCTAAATGCTAATTTTATTTTTCCAGAATACCTCGTGACACTTTTTCCAAATGTTGAAAATGTTCACGCAAGAAAATTACGTGGATATTCTGATTAATGTCACGATAACGAAGTTTTATACATTTATTCTAAATCTCTTTAAACATCGAACGTACCGATTCGTAATAAATTTCCTTTTATTTTATCTAATTGATACTTAACGATAGAACACGATTAAACGTGCGATATTAATGCGGCAAATTCAAGCTTCAAAGAAACGTTTCATACGCAGCTAATTGCATCTGAATACGATGTAACAAATACAATGGTGTTTCCATACTTTTTATAGCCTTTGTTGAATCGTTTATGGAGCGCTGCTACGTATTGGACATCCACTTTAATACGGCAACATGAATTTTCCACGAATATTCCATTCGGAAGGAGCAGTTTCTTCGTTATTTAGACATTTGCTTTTAGATTGCGCACGTTCATGCGCAAAACTGTATAAGAAAAATACGCAAAAATATTCGAGATGCACTAGAGATATCGCGTAGTAATTAAAATACGTTTACAAAAATTGCCTATGAAACGTGCAGATACGTGTGAACTTGTAGCCGCACTCGGCAACAATGTATATCAATATGCCGAAACAAAATGCCCAATGAGCCATCAATATCCCAACGGTCCTTCCGCCGAATGTCCGAGAAGAAGACGTGCGTGGCAACGGTGCGGACGCCTAACAAACGTGTGGATAGTGGGGATTTGAGGGGCGACAAACAGAAAAGAATCGAATCCGATCGACAGTTAGGTTTGAAATAGGAGGCGATAAAGTCGAGTTGTAACCGGGCAGTAAAATTGACTAGCGAAACTGAGAGCGATACGTGACGCGATCGAAAGGAGACTCTTGTTAATAAATATATTGTTGACCTAAACACCGAGTGATTATTTAACGCACTACACCCAATAGCACCTCAAACTTTTTCGTCGTTAAATTAAACCGTTAAACATGAGCAAGTCTTACAGTACTTTCGAACTATATAGATTAGGATGTGAAAGAACAACGGAGGGCCAGCCAAAGTTTCGGCTGGACGTGACCCGAAGTGTCCTGGGAATTGCCGTGTAATTTGTCTATATCGTACAAGGGAGGAAATAAAATAGAAAAATAGAAAAGGAGAATAATAGAAGGAGAAAAATAGAAAAGAAATGCGAGCAAATGAAGATATAAGATGGATCCAGTGAAGTATCCAAGTTTTGTTTCGTGTTAAACCCAAATGCCGAGTTCCGTTTGAATTGATTCAATGCCAAAGTTATTCAGTTGAGAAAAACAGATAAACGATAACCAAGTCGTTATGAAAATAGTTAGGAATAGGAATAAAAAAAATTGCAGGGAACTAACAGATACGGAGGAGCGTGACAATATGAACGCGACACGCAAGTAACAACGCAGTCGTTATTTTTCATAATTATCCGGCAAAACGAATCTGTGGAAAACAAAAGTTGTGGAGCGTTAACGAGGAGGATTTTCAGTCGATCCAATGGATAATGACATTAGCTCTCTGTGCTGTCGCATTATTTTAATGGCAAATTCTTTATTTCGTGTCTCTTTCGCCGGTGTATTCAAGAGCTTTTTAAGATTTAACGAGGACGTGGCCGCCTTTCAATTTTACCGGTGCGAAAACAGCAACTGAAAAGATACAAAATATCGCCCCTGACCATAATTCCCTCTTCTCTGTTGAGTCGTCGTCGTCGCCGAATTTTCCTACCGCTAAAAACCACTCTCAACAGAGTGCGCAGGATCCAAGTGGCGAATATTTTTGCAATTATTTTGCTGACTTTTTTTATTCTCAGTCCAAGTAGGCGTGTCTGGTCAAATCTGTTTCTGTTTTGGTTTCCAGAAAAATGGCTTGAAATATAAAATATTATACTGTATTATTATACAGAACTTCCTCATTTAATAGATTTTTGTGCTGTCTATCTGGCATTTTGCGCTAGCGGCTACATTTTAGGCGGAAGTTGATACGCCCTTTTTACCGAACACGGCAGAGTTATTTTTTAAAAATTGTTAAGGTTCGGGTCTGAGTGAAAATCGTGGGAACAACGAGTTTCGCAGATGTAAATAACATGGTATGCTTGACATTCTAATTTTTTCGGTGGGGCGTGAGCTTCTCTGGCTGGAAATACGCGTTTCCCGCCCTTTCCCCTTCCCACCATTGATTTTCTACGGCACTGCGGAGACCGCATCTCTTTTATCTATAGCTCAGAGACAACATTCCTTCTTAATTTGTTCCGAATCACAGGATTCGCGATCATCCGACGTTTATCCTGCGCTATTCAGACACGGTTGTTAGCTTTTTCCAGTGTTTATCGAGGTTTTACGTGGGTAGTCCATTTAATTAAAGGAAATTAGTTTCCAGTAATTTTTTAGTCCGTTTATTTTATTAACTTCTCTATTTCTTTCTATCTTTTTTTATTTCAGGAAATGAATGATACCATTTTATTCCGTGCCAAGTATATTTTGAACTATTCAAAAAAAAAAAAAAAAAGAGAAAGTAAAATAAAAAAACAACAGGCAAGAGCTTGTAATTAAATTCCAGGAAAAACGTGAAACAAAATCAAAGTGCAGATCCAAGAGAAAAAATCAGAAAAGAAAAAAAAAGTCTCTTCGTACAAAATGTTACATTGAAATGGATATTTTTCAACATCAAAAGCGTGAAACTCGAGACGCCGTTTTCAACCATGTTAAGACAAATTAAATCCAAAAAAAAAGCGAAGAAAAGAGAGAAGCAGAAAGAGAATTGGTTTCTCTTGCTAAAGAGTTTAAGAAGACGGTAATTATACAGAAAAAAGGAACATCTTCCTGATTTCAATGGGCTTGAGATACGCTGTCAAGGACGACATTATGAACTACTTTTTCCTACACACGCAGCCACAGCTCGGCCCTCGTTTCACCGAGACGTTTTCAAAAAACTTCAACGAAATTTGAGTTCCATTACGCTTCATTCTGGCGTATAGATAGTCGTTCAATTTTTGTATAGTTCAACCTAAGCTTAACTTATCGATGCTAATCATCTTCAATATAAATAAAAAAAAAAGATAAATCAATGGGTTGTAGATTATTAAATTTTAATTTAGTTAAATGTTAGTTAAATGCTAGATTGATATATTGCACAATGTTGGCACGACTTGGTATTTATTTCATTCGCTTTTGTAAGTGTGTCGTAAATTCGACTACTATCATTTATTATTATACGCTTCTGTCTATAGCTGAAAACGTTACGTGTTAAGGACATTTATAGACACCTGCTGAGTCTAATTTATTAGTACGTGACGAACAGACAGGTAAGACATAGTATAACATTTCATAGATCGATAGGTTCACTGAAAATTATTGGGTTGGCAACTGATTGCGGATTTGGTCATTGCCACCTAACGTCAAAATCTGTAATCACTTAGTTGCCAATCCAATATTTCACGTTAGCATTATCCAATAACCTCATTTTTCTCTTTTATCTATTTAAAATGATTTCCTCTCTCTCATCAGTTAGTTAAGTTTACATTAGATTATGTAAGAATGCAGCCGCCTACTCGACAATCCGACGTAATCGTGACGTAAATTGTATCGAAGTTTCCGCTGATACAGTTTTTCCACGAAACAAGCAACTGGTTTCTCACTGGAAACAGACAACTCATTATCTTTCCATTTGAGGTTTTTTTTATTTGATTTACCGACAGAGTAAGAAATCGCAGAATGAGTAAGCGATCCGTGAAAGCGAGAAGCCATCAATTTTTATGATCCAACGAACAGTGACTCGTTTCAGTAGAAGACCAATGGAATACGTACAATGCTTCCTGACTCTGGTTTAGCAATCCTCGCGTGTTACGTGCTGCTCAACCGATCGCTTTATACGATCCGCCGCTATCTCGAGTTCCTCGCTCGTTCTCCGTATTCTCGCTTGTCCCGTTTGAGAACAAAGTGAAGCCGAATAGCACGCCAGACTCGTAATGAGCATCTCGTCGATCCTGAGCGTGCGGCTTATTTCCAGGCAAAATTGTATGTCAGAAAATAAGGTCGCAAGCGACGGTAACATATACAGTAGGACAAGTGCAAGTCCGAACGGTTCGATATTCGAACAATTCCAATTCGAACGAACGTGTCAGGGGAAATCCAGCTCCTGAACTTGAAAGAAAACTGGAAGTTGGAGCAAAGAGACGGACAGTTGCTTGTCGTTGTGTAAGCGTTACATTGTTGCCTGATCTCTCTGCCCAGGCTCGGTCGCAACAGCGAAATGCAGGCTGAGAAGAAGAAAGAGAAACAAAGGGACGTTCGTCGTTTCGACGCTCGTTCTTGCAATCGTCGGTGTAGTTCTTCTGTGATTGTCTCAGCGAGCGTACTAAATTTGTTTTCTTACCATTTATTAATACGAACTTTAGAGACAGGTACTTGCAATGTTTCATATTGAGAACATGTCGAATGGGAGGGATCGATTCAACTTACGCCATTTCAAACGGGACAATTTAATTCCATATTCGACCAACTCGAAGTCTCCTGGAACGGATAGTGTCCGATGTTCGAGGATCTACTCTATGTGGAGGAAAGTTGTACGGAATGTTGATCTTAGCATGAAATTCGTATTTGAAGGTAATTGAAATCGATGAGGTGTGCTCTTTTGTCCATAATTACCAAGGAATGTCCGCGTAAAAGCAAAATTAATGTTAATATTATATATTATATATTTTATATACTTTATTATTGACATATATAATATATTTTATATATTATATTTTTATATTTAATATATAAAATATATTATATACTTTATATTTTAATATGTAATAATATTATATAAAATATATCTTATATACTTTATTATTGACCATAATATATTTTATATATCATATTTTTATATTTAATACATAAAATATATTTTAATAATATATAATATTATAATAAAATATATATACTTAAATTATTATAATGAAATATATAAAATATATTATACATTTTATATTTTAATATGTAACAATATTTTCTCCTATGTTATTACACTATATTTGTTGCTTGATTTTATCTCATATTTCCTTATTTTTTCAGATTCTACATTATTCCATTGTTAATAAATATTTTCCAACCAAGTAACCAGTTGCAAGCTAATCAATTTTATCCGATGGCTAGAAACTCAAGTCTATATTTCATCAGACATCATGATCTCTACCTATGTCACAAAAGAGCGAATTCTTGGCAGACAGTTTCGCGTCAACAGCACTCGCTGGGTACACGTGAGAAAATTTGTCAGGCTGATTCATCGTCTTTCGTTCTTACTCTGCTGCCAGCTATTGTAAGAAAGTGCCTCTTGTCCGTTGCCAAAATCTATTCTATCTATGTCCTCGATCTTCTTATTATTATCCTCCTGTTTGATAACAATAACGTTATTATTTCATAGAAAATTTCCAACTTACAAACTTCCCTCTCAACTCGATTTCTAAATTTAAAATATTTGAACAGTTTGCAATTTAAAAAATGGTAACTGCATGTTCTCCTCCCGTTTAGCACCAAAGTTGGTAATCGTTCGAATTGTTTCGAATAAATATTTTCTTATGATAATTATCTTAGGGATAAATTCATATAAGCTGAATATTTTATCTGCGGTATAATTAATTCTTATTCGCGTTATTTATTATCCATGTTATTAACAAATTATGTTCTATATTTATTCGAATAACGAATAATAATGGGAATAATTTTGTACAAATATACACAGACTCCAATACGATTCTTATTGTTAATTTACCGAGAAACAACAAGCTTATCAATTTGGTATCTGAAAAATGTTAATTATAAAAACCAATGCTACAACTGGGCAGTGAAGCTTGAAAATATATTTTCGTTACCAATTTTATCCTCGTTTATATACATATAATATATAATTTTGATTAAAATGAAACTTTTATTCGGATAAATTTGTAAATTTCTTATTCGGCTAAATATTTGTACGATGGAATCTTTATTTTATTTTTTATCTTTATCCATCACTTGTTATTGGAACAAAATTTTCCCCAATATTGTTTAGCGTACACCAAAATAGTATTTTTACTACAAACATTGGAACACATTTACGGTTTATTGATTTTCCAGTTACAACGAAGCAGATGAAATTTTCAAGAATTCGTCGTTAAATGTGCTGATCAAGGTGCAGCGTTAATAGCCCATTTTAGGAAGATTAATGGGCTACGTAAATTGCTACGCCATTAGACATCGGTTAGCTAAATGTGATTAATTTTATAACTATTTCATATATAATTTATTTTGATTTAAAAACGCCGGTAGAATTTGTGTAATTTTGATCCTAATATTCTTTCGTTTCTGATTTACGATGACTTCAAATGACTTCAAACGCTCGGAAGAAAGTAGACGGTGGAAAATTCGTTTCCAATTGGAGAAGTCGCGAGCGAAGAGCAAAAGGTAATCTGCCGATGCGTAGAATTGAAAACGCGGACTACCGGCCGAGTAACAAGGCAAACAGAAAAACGGAAACGAACCCTCGAAAACTTCATTTCCTCCGGAATGAAAATTAATTAATATCTGGCTCTTCCGCGTAACGAGATCTCCATTATCGCCTAAATACGAGTGGCTGAGGAAACTCGATCGTCTTCACGGTTCTCGTTGATCGCTCTTTAATTATTATCAATTTGTGCGACACTTCAGCGTGTCGATTACTTTGCTACATTTTCACCATATTATTACATGTATATACGTATAATTCTACAAAATTCAAATTACCCGCCAATGGACATTTTTATTTTTGCCTTGTTTCACCGCCAGTCATTTGCTAAATAGAATATTGGGTTGGCAACTAAGTGATTGCGGATTTGGTCATCAGATGGCATTGACAAAGTCCGCAATCACTTAGTTGCCAATCCAATACAGCACGAGAGAAGAGCAGTAATTTAGGACTTGGACAATCGACCCTTGATTTTCCAGATAAAATTTGTAGTAGATTTGTTATTAACTGTTATTGTATTTACTTTCATTATTCTCAAAACAAACTCGATTTTCCAGAATCGATCGTCTGATTTACCCTAAGGATTTACGTTATTACATATATATATATATACACAAATAAATAATCCATATTTTTCAGGCAAGATCAAGATTTATTTAAAGAGAAAGTCAAACAGACTTTTTATTCAGAATAATCACCCTTCTTTAAAAATCTCTTTAGATTTTGTGTCGATAAGTGCCAGTGCATTTGAACGCTACGAACAACTGACGGTATTTCGTATTTCATTGTTATGTCCTGAATAATTTTTATTGAATAAAAGTTGAAATATTTATAAATAGTGCGCAAAATATAATAATATTTTATAATAATAATAATAATTTTCGACCATGTTTTTTCAATGATCCCTACGACTCAAACGGTTAAGTCATCATTCAGATTGCTGATGAATTTCGTTTCGAAAGAATGCCATGATCTTTTCACTCGATAAAGTCGTCCAGCTGAGGAAGCACCGTGAAATGGATACACCGGGTGATACTGCGTAGTTTCCCATCTAAGACTCGTTATGATATCTGATTAGTACGAGAAGCAATTTCCTCTTTTTTGCATCTTTCTCGTCTTATGCAGAGGGTTTGAAACGGTTTCTTGCGTTAGCCCGGACTGCTCCTCGAGCTGTTCTCGCGTTTGTGCCGAATTCTCGGCTGGTTCTGGGCCTCCGGAGCGTTGCTCGTCGATCAAACCGAAGCTTTTAACACTTTGGTTGCCACGTTGGTCATTGGTGACCGCAGCGCTTTCTTCTCACAGTTGTAAAAATTGAATGAAAATTGACAGTTAAGGCATTTTGAATATAAACGATAGATAAAAGATATTTTGAAATAAAGTGCCCCTTTGAACAATTACACACCTTAAAAAATGTTGAAAATGACAATGTGAGTTCGTGCTCGCCAACCATGTGCAGATGCGCTAGTTACAATAAATAGTAACTAGAAGATATTTCTAGATACAATCGATAGATTTAATCGATAGGTTTAAGATGTTCTTTTATTTTTATCCCTAGTCTATGTAAGAAAGTGCAATAAAGGTTTTTCGATTCAGAACGGTGTGATAGATTTATCCAAAAGATAAAATAATAGCTATTGTGATCCTACCTCTAAATACAGAAACAACATCAAAAAATAATCGTAAATGATGCTTTAAAATCATATAATTGAAGTTAGAAGTGTGAACATACCTTACTATTATACATAGAATGAGCAAATACTGTTTACTAATATCTTCTATACGTTTCAACAATATATCCTGCACGTTTTGTTTACGACGAAATAACGAAAGCGAATGATTTGTTGAAATAAAGGAAGTTATAATATGTCGCTATCAACTGTCACCAAGGCGCTACGGTGGTCACCCGTGACCACCAAGAAGATAAACGGTCCACTGGGGAAGTATGTTGTCTTACATCATCCATTTATTATTATTTTGCCATTATATGTTTTGAATAATTAAAATACTCCCGTGGCGCCCTCAGCGAAACATGTAATTTCGGCGTAGCAGTTAAAGTGTTAACACCAACAAAGAACTACCACACCAGTCAAATTGACTAGTTTTACAAGTTCGCAACGATAACTAAAAAAATAATGTATTGAATTTTAGTTTGTTTTTTATGTATTCAACTGAAAATAATTTTGTATCAAGGCTACTTATACCAATACCAGTGAAAATGACTGGTACTTGTCCAAGTGTAAAAGGATCCTGCAATCTGTTTATCGAACCCCAATTAACCAGTTTCCTCGTTTTCTACAACTTGCCACGCGTTTTTCGAACTTTTACTGCGTATCATTCAATACGACGATATCAGTTATCAGGAAAATTCCGGATCGATCGCTAGATCGCTAAATACTAACATTAGAAACACCACACTAGTCAAAATGACTGTTTCTACAATTTTATAAACGTGCCAACCCTCGTTTAGGTAACATGGTCCCAGATGGATTAATAATACCAAAAATATACTACATAACATGGAATTACTTCTGTAAGAAAGTAATAAATCAATAAATATAAAAATATTCTATTATTAGGCATTTTTTAAAGACCAGTCATTTTCACTGGTTTTGGTAGAAATAGCTTCGTGTTAACTATCGGTAGTTCTAGCGTTAAACCGTTTAAAAGCGAAATGCACACACATCGTACGATAACGATATCTTCATTAAGAACACGACAAATCCACTCGCACGTTCTTTACAGCGTCTTTTCTTCGCTGGAATTCGTAAAGAACACAGTTGAGGCGTAAGTGTTGTCCGTGATACTTGTAGATGTCGCTGATGGGGTACTGCTATTTCTCTTCTAATTTAGATGCGTGGAAGAAAAATCGGACTCCGGTCGCCGGGATTTGAGAACCCGGGTCCCGAACGTTCGTAACCTAAGGCGCTAACCACTGCGCTGCCGTCGTTCGACGCTAGTTAGTGTCGAGTGGTGGTATTTGCTGTTGAGTGCCGCCACACGGTTATGCGCTTTGTTCGTTGCCATTATTGACGCTTACGAATTGATTATTTTATTGGGATTACGTTGCATTGATCTTCGCCAAACAGAATGTCATTTCTAACAGCAAAACGTGTAAACGATACATGCGCGGACGAGGGTGAGAAAATTAATTAGGTTTATTTGAATTGCTCATTTATACGTCAGATAATTATTTTAAAAGGAATATAGAAATCACAACGCATGTAACGATAAAAAGGGACACGCGAAACAGTTGTCGATTACATTGAAAATAATTTACCTTCGGTCGGTTAAAAAATTCATATAATGGGCCAGATAATGGCGAAACGTGATACAATGTACAAGACACGTATAATAATAAAGCAAAGCCGAGCACGTACAGTATTTCGTATTTTTATTTCGATCTGCTGAATGAATGTACGCGGTGTACCAAAAATTATTGGCTCATTGCACGCGATGTATTCGCGTGTAAATGAACGAGATAATAAACAGCGAAGGGAAATCGTGCTCGTATATTACTCTTTTCCTTCTACGCTCTTTTCGCTTCATTCCATCTTCTTCATCCATTACAACAGCTAATTTGTATCGGTCCATTATTTTATTCCATTCACTTTGTTCACCCTGAAATTATCTCTGAAATTCCGCATTATTCTGTATCTCTATCGAAATTTACGTTTATTTTCAAATAACATTATTTATCTTATTTACGTTGAAATTACGCTGTTTATTATCGTATTTGTATCGATAAATTGAATATACAAGGTGGACGATATAAAACTGACTGATTCTAATTGTCACCAGCTAATTATATCCTTGAAACAAAACGAAACACAACGTTTTAAATACAAGTCACTAATTACTATTTGGAAATTACGTATGCAATATAACATCAGACAGATGTTCGCCTCCAGACGTTGTACAAAGTGCAGCCCTTTCAATCGCATTCTTCGCTGCGTTTCACAAGTCATGTTGGCTATTGTTTCTCCAATAGCAACTTTCTTCACCTGCCCCATAGTGTTCCCTTTATCGACATACGCTTCGCGTTTAAGGAAACCCCGTAAAAAGAAGCGCAGTTCAATCAGGCTATCGAGATGGCCAACGTCGTCATGTCGATCACCGTTATCGACGGATTGCTTTGACGTAACGTTCGACGCAATGGTTGCGTAAAAGCGGAACAAAAAATAACGCAACGTAGAGTAGCGGAACTTTGAAATCAGTCAGTTACATATCGTCCACCCTGTACATAATATTCGAGCACAAGCCCAAAGATAAATAAGACTGGCAGGAAGAGAAGGATGGCGAAGCAATAGAATCAGCGAAGTATCAAGAAAATCGACTGTGAATTGTCGCTCGGTACGCGTGAACTTCACGTCTCGTTATAACGGATCTCACTCTAGATCGTTGTCTCGATGGAATAATAAAAATATAGAATAAAAATTTTTTTAAATTTTTTTTTTAATTTTTCCACTGAGACAACGATCTATACTGAAGTGGGCCACCCGGTATATGGGAGGCGTGCAATTATATTAACTTGTTCGCGAATACTCGAAATCGGTAGAATGCGCGAAATAGCCCTCTGTTCTTCCAATGTTAAAAGGATATTTAAGGTGTACGAGTGAAGTGGGCCACCCGGTATATGGGAAGTGTGCAATTATTGTAATTTGCTCGCGAATACTAAGAATCGGTACGATGTGTGAAATAGTTCTTTTCTTCCAATGTTAAACGGATATTTAAGGTGTACGAGTGAAGTGGGCCACCCGGTATATGGGAGGCGTGCAATTATATTAACTTGTTCGCGAATACTCGAAATCGGTAGGATGCGCGAAATAGCCCTCTGTTCTTCCAATGTTAAACGTATATTTAATGTGTACGAGTGAAGTGGGCCACCCGGTATATGGGAGGCGTGCAATTATATTAACTTTGATTTTCAACAAATATTGAAATACAATTGGCATTAATTTATTCTCCCTTTATTTCATAATATGTTCCGTTTTGAATTTTGTAAATATCATTCTTACATTTCTTTTATAATCTTTTTTTCAAAATTTGCCAATTTACATTGAAGGTAAAGTACAGTTATGTTATATATTATGATATATATTGTACAGGGTGGTTGGTAACTGGTGGTACAAGCGGAAAGGGGGTGATTCTACGCGAAAAAAGAAGTCGAAAATATAGAATAAAAAATTTCTTTTTTAATTTTTCCATCGAGACAACGATCTACAGTGAGATCCGTTATAACGAGATGTGATAAAGTGCACGCGTACCGAAAGGAAATTCAAAGTCGATTTTCTCGCAAACAAAGCCTCAAACGAAAAATTATTATTCTATATTTTCGGCTTCTTTTTTTGCGTAGAATCACCCCCTTTTCGCTTGTACCACCAGATATCAACCACCCTGTATAATTGAGAATACAGTATTCATGCTTTATACTCTACGTGTTCTATATCAAACTATGACCAAACCATGATTCTTCTTATTTGTAAGTACTGTGTTTATAAAAGCGAACTGATTTTTCCATTTTTCGTAACGATTTTGAATAAGTATTATTAGTGTGATTTTCAACAAATATTGAAATACAATTGGCATTAATTTATCCTCCCTTTATTTCATAATATGTTCCGTTTTGAATTTTGTAAATATCATTCTTACATTTCTTTTATAATCTTTTTTTCAAAATTTGCCAATTTACATTGAAGGTAAAGTACAGTTATGTTATATATTATGATATATATTGTACAGGGTGGTTGGTAACTGGTGGTACAAGCGGGAAGGGGTTGATTCTGCGCGAAAAAAGAAGTCGAAAATATAGAATAACAATTCTTTTTTTAATTTTTACATCGAGACAACGATCTACAGTGAGATCCGTTATAACGAGACGCGATAAAGTGCGCGCGTACCGAGCGAAAATTCAAAGTCGATTTTCTCGAAAACAAAGCCTCGAACGAAAAATTTGTATTCTATATTTTCGACTTATTTTTTCGCGTAGAATCACCCCCTTTCCGCTTGTACCACCAGTTACCAACCACCCTGTATAAATGAAGAAGAACTATGCCAAGTATGCGACAGGAACAAGTCAGGATCGATCGAACACATCCCGAAAGGCTGTGCAACGTATAGTGAACCGACACTAAAAATACGCCGACATAAAGACAGCAGGCAAAGTATGACAGCGAATACTGAAGGCCATGTGAAACGATTGCGTTATTTCGTGAAGCCTGCGCTGACAATTAGTGCAATTTGCTTAGAACGCTGAGACTCCGTTCGGGTTCGATGTTGGTATAATAAATTTCAATAATAATTTAACTAACAATCTTACTTTTTGTAGCATCTCGTCTAGCCTTAAATTTCGTCTCTTAATCGGAAATGCTTCAGAATACTCCGAACTAGACCAAAGTTTCTAGACAACTGCACATTGCGATAAGAGTGGTATCAATATATTTTCCTATCGATTCGCCAAAAACCAAAGGTAGCCGCCAGCGTTGCGGGTTAAAAGTACGGAAGGAAGGTTCTATTGAAAATCTGCGAATCGTACGGAGCCTAAGGTTCCTGTTTCTCTACGTAAATTGTTCTTGAAATTTACAGCATTTGAACAGAAATAAGAAACAATTGGAATAATTTTTTAATGATAAATCTATCACTTGGTAGCGGATGGCTCGTCGACTGTCAGGCAGATTACATTGTGGAAATTGAAGAAATAAATTCTCCTCATCGTCGTTAAAATAATACAAAATATTACAATTTCCAGTAGCTAGCTACAAGTTTCAGAAGCTATCGTTTGATTTAAAAATGTTGTCATTCTGAAGCTCTTCTTCATCTCTCTCTTCTCCTCCTCTTCTTCTTCTCTATCGTATCTTTGCAAATTGTCGAAGATACGATAAATGTATCGACGTTTTGATTGAATCGCACCAAGTGTCTCTCATTCTTCGTTTATGACCACAGACGATTTATATTTAACACGACGTACGTGGCAATAATTTGTTTTTGTTGCGAGGATCCATTAAATGTTAAATTTTGATTTTAAAAGTATTAATAATATAAAATAAATTTTATGATGATTTATTAATTAGTAAAATTTATATATCTATATAAAATGATTTAACATTAAATATTAATAATAATTTAATAATTAGATTTAGTAAATTAATGAAAGTTAAATTTAGGAAACAATTTTAATAAAGATAAATTTAGTGCCAGCAATAGCGGTTAAACTTCATTTGTAAATTAATTTTCTTAATTAATATTTATTTATTCTATATAAATTTAATTAAATTGCAAACGTAAGAGCAGTGCCAAGTTTTGTGTTTCGACGTACGGGCAAAGCTCCATGGCGAATGACACGCACAGATACGCGAAATCTACGACTGACATTTGAAACAGATGGCCCGCGCGAAATTACCGTTTTACCATATAAATACGTGCCATAGTTCCATCGGTTTTTTTATTCGCCTAATATCTTTTGCTAATAATCTATGCACGAATTCCCAACCATTAATATCATTTTGCTTTAGTTATTAGTATCAAGTAGGTCAACGATAAATTGTTTGAGCAAATGCTACTGTGGCGGATGAAAAGAGAGTTGTGCGTTTCGTCCTCTTTTCTTCCAATGTTAAACGGATATTTAAGGTGTACGAGTGAAGTGGGCCACCCGGTATATGGGAAGTGTGCAATTATTGTAATTTGCTCGCGAATACTCAGAATCGGTAGGATGTGCGAAATAGTTCTTTTCTTCCAATGTTAAACGGATATTTAAGGTGTACGAGTGAAGTGGGCCACCCGGTATATGGGAAGTGTGCAATTATTGTAATTTGCTCGCGAATACTCAGAATCGGTAGGATGTGCGAAATAGTTCTTTTCTTCCAATGTTAAACGGATATTTAAGGTGTACGAGTGAAGTGGGCCACCCGGTATATGGGAAGTGTGCAATTATTGTAATTTGCTCGCGAATACTCAGAATCGGTAGGATGTGCGAAATAGTTCTTTTCTTCCAATGTTAAACGGATATTTAAGGTGTACGAGTGAAGTGGGCCACCCGGTATATGGGAGGCGTGCAATTATATTAACTTGTTCGCGAATACTCGAAATCGGTAGGATGCGCGAAATAGCCCTCTGTTCTTCCAATGTTAAACGTATATTTAATGTGTACGAGTGAAGTGGGCCACCCGGTATATGGGAGGCGTGCAATTATATTAACTTGTTCGCGAATACTCGAAATCGGTAGGATGCGCGAAATAGCCCTCTGTTCTTCCAATGTTAAACGTATATTTAATGTGTACGAGTGAAGTGGGCCACCCGGTATATGGGAGGCGTGCAATTATATTAACTTGTTCGCGAATACTCGAAATCGGTAGGATGCGCGAAATAGCCCTCTGTTCTTCCAATGTTAAACGTATATTTAATGTGTACGAGTGAAGTGGGCCACCCGGTATATGGGAGGCGTGCAATTATATTAACTTGTTCGCGAATACTCGAAATCGGTAGGATGCGCGAAATAGCCCTCTGTTCTTCCAATGTTAAACGTATATTTAATGTGTACGAGTGAAGTGGGCCACCCGGTATATGGGAGGCGTGCAATTATATTAACTTGTTCGCGAATACTCGAAATCGGTAGGATGCGCGAAATAGCCCTCTGTTCTTCCAATGTTAAACGTATATTTAATGTGTACGAGTGAAGTGGGCCACCCGGTATATGGGAGGCGTGCAATTATATTAACTTGTTCGCGAATACTCGAAATCGGTAGGATGCGCGAAATAGCCCTCTGTTCTTCCAATGTTAAACGTATATTTAATGTGTACGAGTGAAGTGGGCCACCCGGTATATGGGAGGCGTGCAATTTTAATCAATGCACTCAAATATCCCCGAAACTAAGCGAAATCCGCTTCGTTTTTCTTCTCGCCGTGTTTTACTGTTTCAAGCGAAATCGATACCAATGTCATGTGCATTTAGTCGATGAAAGGATACCACAGACATCTCAATTTAGAAAAACATGCGAACAAAATTTTGAATATGGAACAGCTCCATAGTGTATATAGATCTTTTAATTAGAAGAATTAGTTAGTTGCATATAGAAAGACCGATGTCGGTGCGTTCTTTGACTGCCGATGAAGCTAACTGTCGGCGAAACGTGAGAAATCTCTTTCTATTGGATGCGGTCTGGTAGCCTGAAAAGCCTGGTATTAGACGCAGCGTGCAGCGTCCTGAGTTGCGAAAGTTCGCTAATAATGTTAGTGGAATTACAGCGAAACAGGAGGACCGAGATCGCGACTTGGCTCGAGAACTTGATTAATTCTTCATTTTTGCTCGGTGAATCGTCGTCGTCGTCGTGAACGTTAACCCCACAGCCTACAGTCTAATAATAAGACGTTCCAGATGCCTGTTCCGCTGAAAAATATCTCTCGTGCGCTGGTATTCTACGTGCCGTTAATTTTTCACGTCGACCGAGCCAAGACGAATATTTCGAGCCGCGAGCCCCCATTCTAATTCACTTGGTGCCGTTTCCACCTCTTTCGGGACAATCAGAGACCCGAGCAAAAAGTGTGATCCCCTCGTGTCAGCGGCGGAAGTAACGCCGCTGGCATGTGGAACCGAGCGCGATAGATCAAGTCGATCGGTCCGATAGCTTCCGCTTGGCCTTCCTCAAAATCCACGTACAGAAATTCTCCCATCCAACTGAATTATACAACGCACATGCAAATTTTCTCTGATAATTGCTCCAACACTTGCACATGTATTACCTGCAACTTTGTCTGCTCTACGCATCGGAAATTTACTCGACGCCTAAAGAAGCTACAAATCGACGTACAGAAATGTACTTACCACATCAAACAATGTCTGTGTGTGAAGCGTTTCTGTAGAAAATTGTAGAACGTCTTATATAACGCGCGTACTACGTACGTACATAGAAAGTTTCTCTGCTAACTGTTCAAATATTTCCACGAGCCACTGCAAACCAAGTCGACGAGCAACGGCGAAAGCACGCAGCCCGAAAATCGCTCTCGTCGCTCACCTTCACCCTCGTACGTATTCACGCCGTGGTATTCTTAACAAAAGCGGATCGGCTATAACCGAAGGCGTCAGAATTTCTGGCGCAGGACGACGTCGGGTTCGAGGCCCCGAGTACCACTCGACGAACCATCGGTATCTCTCTGCCAACCCCACTTTCCCACCCCTAAAACGCGCTCGCGAAACAACACCGAGAACACGCTCGAAATACGCGCGCGCGTCGATTCCACCGAGCGGACGCTTCCGTCGTCCCAACATCCCTCTCTCTCTCTGTCTCTCTCTCTCTCTCTCGGCCTGTGCACCCTCAGTATCAGGGGCTCCATCCACTCGGAACTCAGTGCTCTCTCGCACCCCGAGCCGAGAGTACCGCAGGAGGCCAGAATCGCGATCTCTCGCTCTCTCTGTATCCTCGTTCGTGTCTATTTTCTTTCTCCTTACCCTCTTACACAGCCTCGCATTTACAACATACTCAGCTTCCCACACGTTCGTATCTCTCGCGTTATCGTATAATCAATTATACATGTAAATATATATATATATATATATATATACATATATGAGCCGTTTAGCTACGAAATCGGTTAACTCCGCGAGGAAACAAATGGAATTATATGAGATAAGCATCGTTCGCGCACCAGTGATTTGCCATTGAAATGTAAAAAGTTTGAGAAAGAGGAGTTAACCACTTTGACCTGCGGACGGCTCGTACAAATATATATATATATATACACACACATATGTACATGTTGTACAGATGACACACGGAGACAAAAGTTTCATTGACCAGTGAGAAACGTGGTGGCGGTGGTGAAGACCGGTAGTGGTGGCAAGAAAAGTGGTAGTGGTTGTGAAAGTGGTGGTGGTTGGTAGGGGGTGGTGATACTTGTCGTAGTAAATATGGTGAATTTTCACGGAGACACACCCCCGGAGAAGACGTGACACTAGGGGGATGAGAGGACCGGTGATCAGGCTCGCGGTTGGATTTAAGTCCCGCAGCAAGCGACTGGTTCTTAGACTGGACCGGGTGAGGATCCCTAAGAGAACGAGTTTCGCCGCTTCTTCTCTTTCCAGCAAGACGCCAGATTGCGTGGTTATCTGGGTTAATGCTTTATTAGCGTTTTTTTTCTTTTTCGTTCAGGTTGCGTAGCGCCTTGTTAATTGGGACGATCAAACGCCCATCCACCCATTTTGCAGCTGGTGCTCGCTTTTAGGCGCCGCGTGTTTCTATGGGATTCTCGCGTTTTCCTGCCTTTTTACCGTGATTCATAGAATATACTTGTTCAACAGCGCGGATGACTTCAGGTAGAATCGCCCTGAGACGATACATTTGACAAAAACTGAACCTTCTATGGCGAAATAGAACTCGACCTATCGCGGTTCCCAGTATTTTCGCCGAAAATCCGTACAATGTTCAAGATGGTCAACGTTATCAGTCGTTTTGGGCTGATTCGACATTCATCGCCAGTTTCTTTTGTTTACCCTTTGATTTGGGTGGCGTTTTACGCGACTCCACGCACGCGCCAACATCTAAGGGAGTTGTTGACGGCTAATTTCATTTATTCTTAATTTTGCGTATTTTGTTTGACGCTCAATTTGGATAGCTCTCGGTATTTCTGATCGTATTTCGATGATCATTCCAGGAGGACCGTTTACCATATTTTGAGAAACATAGAGTGACGGGATGATAGATGTTGGGCTATTTAAATGTACAGTATGGAATATTGAAATACGAGGATGTGGAAATTTAACACATGTCTGTGATTTATCGTGGCTTATATCGTACATCTGCTAGAGCCACGCCACTTTCAAGGATAGTCGGTTTTATACGACTTTTACGAACAATGGTCATAAATGGTACAATTGAATTATTTTAGAAAAATGTTTCATACGCAAATTCTTTCAATTTTACTTATATCTCTCGACAGTACGTATTTCAGTGTTTTTTCTTTTTGTTTGATTCAGAGACTGTGTACATGCCTAAGGCCACAAATTACTGTTGTTTGTAAAGCTGTTCGTAATACGAGATTTTGTTTGGTCGAGAGAACGTTGAAGAATGTCGGTTCGTTAGGTGTTTCGTATTAATCGTAAATCCTTTTCTCTTCGGCTGTGAGAATTAAATTCTCGGTTGATTACAGCCTCTTAGAAACTGTAACCGGATTTTGGAAAATCAAGCTTCGCTGCTGTTTCGAACGCCGACTGCAGCAACCAACGGCGTTTCTACTTTAATAGAATTTTCTATGAAAGAATTTCCACTGAAAAGAAGGATGACAGACGATCAGCGTTTTTCACTCTGCCACGAGAAACGTAATCGAATTTTTCCCTTTTCCGTGAATATAAATCATGGTTGATTGGTGTTCCATGTTGTAAGAGATTTCTCTTTTTTAAGTTAATTCTTTGCAATAACGTTGATCGTCATGATTTATAGAATTAGCGACTTAGTCAAAGTCATTGGTCGAGTTTTATAATTTAAAAAAAATATATTTGTTTGCAAGAACGTAAACCTTAGAAGAAAAATTTGAAAGCAATCTTCGACAATTTCACCATATGAAATATCCAAGAATTTTATAATATTAAGAAATATTAAGAATTTTAATATCCAACGTTATTACAATTGGAATTTTGTAATTTTTATAAGTAGAAAACATTGCAACGAATGTAATTACTCGTTGTTATATAATGTAATTATTAATTTCTAATTTGTCTACTTTTCCTTTTCACAGTAAAAATGATAGCTTTAGTCAGCTTTCTTGCTACCTAGCTTTCTGTATGTAAAAGTAAATTTCTCTTCTCATTCTGGTTATCCGGCTGTGATACTGTTCCTCATTTAGATAGCAGAGAAGGAAAGTCCAACGGTATATATATTTCTACGTAAAATGAAACGCTGCCTCTTTCATCTTGATCACGATTTTCTTTCTTCGACTGTCGAATGCTTGACACGGTTTTCGATATTAAACCTACTGAATATTGGAACATTCTCTCGTATCGACCATACAAAATTTCCTTAAACGATCGATCAAACATTGTTCTAACTAAAACGTGTTACGCTTCCTTCGCAAGATTAAAAGAATTTCATTTTTTCGCCTGCGAAGAACGAAGAAAAGGGAACGAGATTGAATTGCCTTTGGTAAAAACTGAAAGCTCCTATTTAAGGGGCAAATACCAAGGAAAGAGTCTTAGGTTTCATAAATGGAAAAGAAGAATGGAATAAGTCGATTTACCGAGTCCTACGTCTGCAGTAAGAAAAAAGAATTTATGTATTTAGAATGAAGATAGAGTATACGCCATTGTTTCGAATTCCTGTGGAAGCTTTTGTTACGATAGACCATCATGGGTTGTTGACTTTGCGAAATGAATTCCCACCAAATACATATTAATCCATATTAATTAGAGATTGGAATATATCGTTATGTACATTGCAGGCAGTGGCAAACTGCGGCTCTTCTTCTTGTTAAATTAAATTTACGATCAGCCAAATATAATTAATAAAATTCTTAAAAAGGAAAACTTGATATTTCGTTTGAGGATTATTTTACATTCGTTGAAACGAACATAAATACGAACATTATCGAGGTTACTAATAGTTCGAAACGAAAGTAGAGGTTAGGGCTGACAAAGAACATAACCTATTTATTTATATTTATTTACCTATTTACCTATTTATTTATACATAACCTATCATCACTAATTCATTTATACTGTTCGTTGTATTAATTTGTAATCGACGTTGAAACAACTGTCTGCTTTATTTGATACTATGGAGCAAAAAAAAAAAAGAAAAAGTGTAAATCCGATTACGAGCCATGGAAATGGAAATGGAAGATTTGAGAAACGCCTGGATTCGCAAATGGGCCTCGTTATCCTTTTTCTTATTTCCCTTTCAAAGTATTCAACGCCATACAGAGTCGGGCCAACGTTCGATTGGTTTTTGACTTGGGAAAGTGTGTCATCGCGGGTTGAAACGCAGCTTCAGACCTTTGAAACAATTTTCCAGGCCCGCCACAAATTCGATTGCAAGAGCACTCTGCGCTAATTAGGCTTCAAATCGAACTTAAGAGAGCGAGCACGCGTTTGTCATAATTAACCCTTAACTAATAATCGTGGCGGCATTAAGCCATTAGGTCGTTGCCACTCGATATCTCCGAGCTTCAGCCATTGTGTGTTGTTTCAAGGAAGCCGATGGAATTTGATGGGCCGAGCCCCATTCTTTCTAATCTATCTTCTTCTGAAACTGTTCTACGTATATCGAATAATTGAAGAATTTATTTTCAGAAATTTCGTAGAATTATAGAATTACTGTAAAATTGATTCATTTGCATTGGTATACGTAGAAGAATTAATTTCTTGTTTCAAAGAAATCGGTAGTATCTGTTGGACGAGGGAATTTCTTGATCGATGGACGATGATATTTTATTACTTTTTAGTAATTAAAAAGCCAAAATAAGTTTAAAAAGGGCTAATCGAGACGTAATCGAATGTATAAAAATATCGATCGTATTATTCGAAGTGTGTGCAAGAGAATTTGAAATAGGCTGGCGCGTTTGAAATGCACTTTAAAATTGGAATTAAAATAAAACGGTACAACTTCCGCAATTTATTTGAAAGTTTTAAGTGCCCAGCCACCAACCCTGTACCCTTTTACGCAAGTTTTCATTTTAAGTGAATTAATTCAGCAAGCCGAAAGCTTTGCATTATTTCTAGTAAAACAGAGTACGTAAAAGCGCTAACGTTCGAGTACATATCTCGCGAAATACATTTCCATGAAAAGCAAAAGGCTATCGAAACGCGAAATTTTCCAACTTTCCGATAATCAAGCGACTCTTTAGATTTTGCTACTAACCTAACCTATCCTAACCTAACATAACCTCGTCTAATCTAACCTAACCTTATCTAACCTAACCTAACCTAACCTAACCTAACCTAACCTAACCTAATGACAAAATTCGCAATCACTTGGTTGCCAACTCAATACATCATCTTCCATAAGTATTGGGACTAAGTATCAAAAAATTTAAGTCTAATTTAAATCTAAACAATCGTTAAAAAATTATTCTGAGAATCTTAAGAATTATCATTTCGTCCGAGTTATTATAACAATAATCGTCAACTTTTGTTTCGATAGTAAAATTCATTTCTTTTCTATCTAATATTTCGATTAATTTTGGCATTCATTTTGTTGTTCATTTGTTGTTATTCAGTTCCATACACGTTATGAACAATTTTAGAATAACAATTCTTTTTTTTTAATTTTTCTATCGAGACAACGATCTACAGTGAGATCCGTTATAACGTACTGCACGCGCACCGAGCGAAAATTCAAGGTCGATTTTCTCAAAAACAAAGCCTCAAACGAAAAATTTTTATTCTATATTTTCGACTTCTTTTTTCGGGTAGAATCACCCCCTTTCCACTTGTACTACCAGTTACCAACCACCCTCTATAATTACTGTAATTTATTGTGTTATTGAAATTCCTGTAAATGTGTTGCTCTTTTTCTATGTACAGATATGTTGGATTATAACTTTCTATAAACACAAGACTCTAATCGATTGACTATTTACTTTTGATCATTTGGGCTAGTTATTGCATTCTACGTTTCTTACGTCCATGCATATTAAATGTTAAAATTAAATTCTCCAAATCATTCAATTTTTCGAACTGTTTCAAGGACTACTTTGTTTCGTTATTCTAAACCCGCAAGACTGGATTTTAAAATTCGAGAATCTTAAAACGGAGCTATTACGGTCCCTACGTTTATAAATCTCTCGAAGACAATTTACGCGTGAAGAAACTGCTCGAGTGGATTAGGTCTTTAATCTTCCCCAAATGCTAATTTTACGTTTCCAGAAAGCTTCGTCGCGCTTCTTCCAAGTCGAAGTTCGCGTAAGGAGATCGCACGAATATTCCGACTGTACGTGAACGTGGCGGTAACCAAGTTTCACGTTGCTATCAAAAATCTTCTGAACGTCGAATGTACCAACTTCAAAACATGTAACAACTTCAAAAGCAAACTTTAAAAAAAAAGACGATAGTTCACATGTAACAATCTGATGTACCAAACCTGAGAAATGGCCTAATAGCGGCTATAATAAAATAAACTTATGAGACGGAGTGTACATGGAAGATATAAATGGAAAATCATTTCCCATCTGATCCATAGTTTGCCAACCAGACGAGCTGAGTATGACGAGCTGAGTTAAATAAAAACTAGTTAAAAAAGAAAAAGTTTATCTCGCCGGTTGATTAAGTTCTTTCTGCCGAAAAAGTTTCTCACTTAGGTGTGTTCATCACTGGGAAGACGAAAGCGAACTCAGCGAAATTGGAGGAACGAAAGGATTCTTTACACCCTGTGGGTCTAATAAGCGAGGACCGCCATCAGATGGAGCTGGAGGGCGCAGTCGAGTGGCAAGAATGTGAGCTTGTCTCCTATGGCGTAGAATATCGCGCGGAATTGCTCTTTTCCATGCATAATTAAGCCGTCGCTGTTAGCGATTTTCTACAGTTTCCAAGTGTATTTTGATTTTAACATCGGTCGGTAAACAGTGCACGTTCATCTAAAATTTGTATTTTTACAGAGCAGAATAATTAATTTTAATAATTAAATTAAACGAGCAGATGCAACTTGGGCAAAGAATTATTTCACTATGGAAACGTCGTAAGCAGGCTGCGGATAATATTCATGCAAATTCGCGATTGAAAAAATTGAGTCTCCGGGACTTGTTACGACGAGCAATATTTTTTAATTTCAACGTAATTTATTTATGACACATTGAAGTATATTTCAGTAAATATCGCAAGATTTATGTATTGTTCTATTAATAAAAATTCCATTATCTGAACATTTATTGCTTTTCTAAAATTTTAATAATATTCTGTAACACGGAGTTAGACGAACAACCTTCGCGCCTAACATTCTCGAGAACGTCCACGAGGAAAAATAATTCTCCGTTAAAAAGTAATCTGATATTTCACCGACTACTAACAGGTTCGACGACTAACGAAAACAAAAAAAAGGGGGGAACAACAGGAAGGTTTAACGCTTTATAGACGACGTTAGATAACACGGACAGGAACGAAACGCAGTTAGCCATGGAAATAACCGAGCCATTCGAAATTCAGAGCGAAGACGCGGCGAAATTTATGGGACGAGAATTACAACCTTGTTAGATTTAACGTTGCCGCTTTTACTGTCGCTGTTTCGCCAAACATTTCCACTTGCACCAACGTTCCGGCACATTAGAACGCTTTAATCGATTTGCAGTAACGCTGTTTCAATTTTAACGAATCGTACAAATTAGTTTAATGAATTAATGAATAAAGTAGAGGCAGTAATCACTATCTTTGAACCGAATCATTTGCATACATTATATTTCAATTATTTAGTTTTCATAATTATAATATTTTTAATACAGTTTATCTTTCTTTTTAAAGTTTCCTCACACTATCTGCTTGATATTAGAAATATTCTACAAAATTTACATTGTATTTCAATTATTTAGTTTTCATAATTATAATATTTTTAATACAGTTCATCTTTCTTTCTAAAGTTTCTTCACACTATCTGCTTGATATTAGAAATATTCTACAAAATTTACATTGTATTTCAATTATTTAGTTTTCATAATTATAATATTTTTAATACAGTTCATCTTTCTTTCTAAAGTTTCTTCACACTATCTGCTTGATATTAGAAATATTCTACAAAATTTACATTGTATTTCAATTATTTAGTTTTCATAATTATAATATTTTTAATACAGTTCATCTTTCTTTCTAAAGTTTCTTCACACTATCTGCTTGATATTAGAAATATTCTACAAAATTTACATTGTATTTCAATTATTTAGTTTTCATAATTATAATATTTTTAATACAGTTCATCTTTCTTTCTAAAGTTTCTTCACACTATCTGCTTGATATTAGAAATATTCTACAAAATTTACATTGTATTTCAATTATTTAGTTTTCATAATTATAATATTTTTAATACAGTTCATCTTTCTTTCTAAAGTTTCTTCACACTATCTGCTTGATATTAGAAATATTCTACAAAATTTACATTGTATTTCAATTATTTAGTTTTCATAATTATAATATTTTTAATACAGTCCATCTTTCTTTCTAAAGTTTCCTCACATTATCTGCTTGATATTATTCTACAAAATTTCTTCAAATTTCCTCAAATCTTCTGCAAATTTTCTTCATTCGCAAATTCTTCAAATTTTGTCAAACGCGTCTCTTTTCATACAGAAAAGATGTTCCCGTCGGTGTAGTACGTTGCGTATTCCATTGTATCATATTACAATCTAAATTGATCGACTGAATAGAACTTTCGTACGAGACGAATATTATCAAAGATAACATTTCAACTAAAACTTAATCTAACAATGTCGTTGACACTGCTGATCCTCATCGACCAAGCAAATAACGATTCCACCAATCTGTCTGTCTCTTTATTCACCGCGTTCCTGTTCATCGTGGTTGCGATGATTTTTCCGGTTTTCGTTTCAAGCCGGATCATGACGCCGGGGGAAAAAAAAGACCGAGAGAAAAATTCGTGAAAAGGGAAAAACGAAGCACACGAAAAACGAGATCGCGGTTTATTGCGACAGCCTTCGCATTGCGGCGCGTTAATACGTCGTGGAAATAACAACTTGGCAAGGTGAACGACAGAAGCAAACTAACGTTCCTCTCGTTAATACGACACGCAGCCATTAAATTCGTGGAAAAGCGTTTCGCGTAATTTATGCCAGGCCCGTTTGTTTATTTTCCGATGATTTGATGGGAAACCGCCGTGTGCGGTGAAATTTAGTTCGCAGTTTCACGTAGTTTGTCATTATTATACTTCCACCGCTGTCTCTCTTTTTTTTTCTTTTTTTCGAATTATTCATTGGGAAGTATTGTGTATCTGTTCTGTGATTTTTCAATTGATCTTCTCTTTACGGTTTTTGTGACAATTGAAAAATTTAATTCGCGACATTAATTGAGTGGACGACACTCGTGACAATGTTGTATTGTTACAACTGCTGTACTTTTGCTTCTAACGTGCTTTATTTTTTCAGAGCCATGTAAATTCACCTTCTGATCTTTTAATTTATATTTGTGAAGGAAAATTTTGCGGTCATTTCTCTCCGTTTTACCGTTTTCATTGATCTATCGCGTTCATAAATTTCCTCGCATTTTTTAACAATGTTGGTCCACTGAAACGTCTGGACAAGCATTTCATTTCGCTGAATATATGTTTTACTTGTACTTTCTTACAACTTCTCGAATATTCATCTTGAAATTCCCGCCATTCGTTCTGTCTAACGCCATTCAAATTACCACATGTTACATCTTTCTCCAGGTATCTTTAATGTTACTATTGTGCAATTGTTCTCACAGGTATGGAATAAAGTAGAATTAAGCAGTTGTATCTCTATAAAGAGATATTATATATAAAGTTCTTCTATTGTATATAATATACTATACAATAGGTATTATATTGTATAGTATATATACTACACTGTGCAGTATACATTACATTGTATAGTATATATACTATACTTTGCAGTATATATTATTTTGTATGGTATATATACTATATATACTACTATATATACCATGTATACTATACGATATAATATATATTGTATATTATATTATATTGTATGTTATTAAATTATATGTATATAGTACATACTATATTGTATAATATATTATATAGTAATACCTTTAACGTTGACGATAGCTGACAGATGATTAAATGATGAATAAATATTATGTTGTATAGTATACATACTATACATACTACTATATGTAGTATGTGTACTATACGATATAATATGTATTGTATATTACATATATTATACTATGCAATATAATATAAAATATATTATATTGTATTATGTAATACATTATAAAATAATATCTCTAACGTTGACGACAGTTGATAAATAACATTGCAATAAATATTATATTGTATATTACATACACTCTACTATACAATATAATATATATTGTATATTATATCGTATTCTGTAATATATTATAAAATAATATCTCTAACATTGACGACAGTTGATAGATGACATTGCAATAAATATCATATCGTATAGTATATATACTATACGTACTACTATATATATTATGCATATTATGCGATACAGTATATGTTGTATTATATCGTATATTGTTATATTATATGTATATAATATACATTATATTGTACAGTATATTATATAGTAATGTCTCCAACGTTGACGATAGCTAATAGATGACATTGCAATAAATATTATATTATATGGTATACATACTATACATACTATTATGCATACTATGTATACTATACGGTATTGTATACTGCATATATTATACTATACAATATAATATATATTATATTCTATATTATATTATATTGTGTATTGTAATATATTATATAGTAATATCTACCGTTGGTGATTGATTGAATGATTGAAGAGTAACGGTATGTGAGATAACGACGTGTCGGCCACGTGATGAAAAAATAAAAATATGAAATGAATAATTAAAAAAAAAAACATAAGATATATGACGTTAAGCACAAGTAAGCGGTAATTAATTTATTATCTTCCATCACAGTATCAGCCATGTACGTTTCCTCTAGCTCGAATATTTTTGACGGGAAGCAGTCATAAACGGAGGATTTAATTTGCGGTTTGGATTGATGGCGACGGAATTATTAAAACTACGGCGTTTTTTTCTCTCATTTCGTTTTTTCCCTTTTGTTTTTTTTTTTTTTTAGATCCAATACCAGCCCATTAGCCTGTCGTTTTAATTGGTTTTTCGTTTACCCGTTTAATTGGTTTTTCGTTTATCCATTTAATTTGTTCATAATGTCCAGTAATAAAATTTTTGGACGAAGTAACTACTGTACACGATAAATTTAATTTGCGGCTTAGTAGCTAATAACGGCGTTATTCGAACTGTTGCTTCTTCTCTCCCTTTATAAATTTACTCTGTTCATTTCCGTGTTCCTTTGACGTCATCTAAAATTGTATTAATCCACTTGCGCCGCGTTTCGTACAATTTGTCGAATTTCGTACGTATTCGCATGCTCTGCAATTCCTCGAATTATACCGTCGGCGTTAGAAAGTTTTCAAGCCACGTTCGAAATATTCGCCGGAAATTGTAGCAACTTCGTCACAAAAAACAGCATCCAAGCAACTTCGATTGGCAATCGTGGCTCTCTGGAAATTCGGTGTGCGGTTGAAATTGTTTGCAGACTCGGTAACGAAATTACAGAGGACTCGAAAGACGCGCATGCTCGCGTGCAGAACAACGGAACCGGAAATACAGCGAAGAGAAAGCGCGTCCGATCCGTCGGGGAATTGTCGGTGATTCGATCGCGTGGGAGCTGGTAAAAGTCGTTGGTGAAACGTTTATCGCGTCGTGTAGCATCGTTACTCGCGACAAAGAGGTCTCTTTCGTAGTTGAAAATATCCTAAGCCATGGGATTCCACGGAAGGGAATAAATGGAAATACTTTTCAACGTTCCCCTTTCAGCCAGCTTTATTCTGCTCTCTTACCGAGCGCAAAACACGAAGAAACGTATTTTCAAATGTATTTTAGATTTTAAATTTCGGAGTATGGCGTTTCAAAGGAATCTCGCTTTAAATTCTGAAGAATTTTAACGTTTTATCGGTAGGCTATTATTAAAATATTATTAAATATTATAATTATAAAATATTATTACAATAGGATATTAAAATTAACGATAGAAGAAAATATAAATTCCACGATATTGGCATGACAAATTCAAACTCGAAAGAAACTACGTTTCGTGTACTCCGATCTAGTGACCAAACGTTTATTATTGTTTATTTATTATTATTATTATTTATTATTATTTATTATCGTTCATAAAAGAAATCACACGCAGGCTTACGAATTATTATCCATGAAACAGGTTTGCGTTTATGACACTTGTATTTTCCACTACCACCGCACAATTTCTTCGATTGTCGCGCCATCCATCCTTCTCCATTAACACAAATAAGCCAACCACTCGACCACAACCCCTAGCCAATTTCAATTTATCACAATAACAACAGGTGTGATAATCGTGATTCAGCCTATTATAGGAAATTTGGCCGAGTAATATACATGGAATTGCTGGCAATTATTATTTATAGCTGTTACAGACAACGTTATCGAAACTCGTTAACACTTTGACTGCCACGTTGATCATTGGTGACCGGAGCGCTTCAACTTGCAATTGTAAAAATTGTATGAAAATTGACAGTTAGGGCATTTTGAATATAACCGATAAATAGAAAACTCTTTGAAATGTAAAGAGCCTCATTGAACAATTAAACATTTTTATTAGAACATTAATAAAAAAAAATGAGAACAAATCTTGTATCTAACGGTGCACTGTGTTTGCATCCATATCTTTGAGGGGTAATTTACGAATATTATTATAAACACACTGTTACGCCCCGAGCCTCACTATAGTCCGTGTTCCTAACCGTCTCCCTTGGTACTACAGCGTCGCAGACAGATCGTCTTACATAACCGTCGAGATATACACAAAGTAGGGATAAACGCATAGTTGTCGTCAAGCAGCGAGTTCTAGAAACATGGATTCGCCTTCGGTCCGTTATTTTATTTACACAAAAAAGGTGGCATACGTGACCATAGGCGCGAACAGTTGCGAGACCCGAGCGTGGTAGGGGTCGTCTCCTAGAGAAGACAAAGGACAAAATCGAAGAGCAGTCAGTAGCAAATGAGGATTCAAACCGAATACATCGAGAGGTTCAGAGAAATAAAATCAAAATCGCTTAGTCAAACGAATACGTCGAGAAATATCATAAAGTCGAGTGGAATTATAATAATAAATTAGTTGTATCATCGTTAAATCGTTTGTAACGTGTTAATTATAACTTTAAATATTGTTAAATATACAAGTTTATATTAACCCTGTTAATTCAGTGTTACAATCATTTGAACTACCTCTGTTATCCTAATCGAAACAGGGGAACGACTGATTCGGGGCTTCGATTATCAGAATCGTAGCGAGAATTTACGCCTTTCGCTGACGCGTTTTCGCTCGCTCGCTGACGGTTGTAACACACACCTTGAATGCTCTGTGTTTGCATCCATATCTTTGAGGGGATATCTACGAATATTATTATAAACACACTTTAGAAAATAATTGTAAATGCTGCTTTATAATCATATAATTGAAGTTAGAAGTGTGAACATACCTTACTATTATATGTAGAATGAGCAAATACTGTTTACTAATATCTTCTACAATATATTCAACAATATATTCTGCACGTTTTGTTTACGGCGAAATAACGAAAGCGAATGGCTTGTTGAAATAAACGAAGCCTTGTTACAATATGTCGCTATCAACTGTTACCACGTGACCACCACGTGACCACGACGTTACACAGGCGTCACGTGACCACCAATAAGATAAACAGTCCATTGGGAAAGAATGTTGTCTTACATCATCAATTTATTATTATTTTACCATTATATACTTCGAATAATAAAAATACTCCCGTGGCGTCCCGAGCGAAACATGTGATTTCCGCGTGGCATTCAAAGTGTTAAACTATTTGCTTAATTACATCGTAATAATTACATCTTGCTGATTATATCTTCAAAACTCTAAAATATCTTTAAAATTTGAACACCTAACGTAATAACATTTTAACCACGAAACTTAACGGTTGACCTGTTTGAGACGTAAAATTTCTACGAGAGGACAAGCTTTGTTCCGTTTCTGAGAGAATGAAGGAAGCGCAGGGTAAAAAGTCTGCGTGAGATAGTTGTATTAAATTAAGTGCCGGTAGAGTGCTGGGCGAAATTAAGCCAGGGAAAATTAAAATGAGTAAGCAGCCGGCAAGACGAGGCGAGCGAAAAATTCCATTCGCCATTTTATTGCCGCTGTGCTTTGTTCAACAAACCGGCTCTGTTATTACGCTATAACGCCGCTTCAAACGGCAATCCGGATGACAAATAGCAAATACACGCGGAAATTAAAAATAGCACGCGAAGCCTACGAAAGTCGATTGACTTTGTAAATTAGTGTTTTGTATCGTAAAACGTAGCGAATCTGCTTCGAAACGGACGAAACTGCGTTTCTTTGAAATTCGACTCTGCCGCGCCATTCTATTTTGCCCTAAAAAGAGGAGGAAGAAGAACATCGCTGTAAATCGGCGTTACATGTCAAGAAGATTCGTGTTAAAAGTGAAGAAGAAACGCCACGAAGCTTTCTGCAAACATCAAATTAGCATTTAGAGGATGTTAAAGACATCCAGCTTGTTCAGCGAATTGTTTCAAAGAGTTTTATAAACTAAGATTCTATTAATTAATTAATTTGTACGATGATAATGCACGGTGCAACATTTGATATATCGATAGATTTATTGGAAATTATTTCACGCCAGTATTGCTGGATACTGTCGCAGTGCAACCCATATAAAACTCGCTTATTTGCCTTTTCTATTTACGCAAAATTAAAAATGGTTTAGGATGCGCTGTATAAGAATGCAGCCACCTACCATAGAACAAACAAAAAGCAGCATTACACTGGCTACACCGCTGAATTTTTATTTCGTCGCTATTTCAACTATGATAGCCGCATAACTACGTCTCTCTGTATTATGGTCGAGATGTCCTCAATAAACGAATAAAAATACACCATAAAATTTCGTACGAGTGTCGTATTTTAACGTATCGTTTAATCCGAGACTAGCCGAAATTCAGAAGCGAATTTCAGGATATGAAAACTATTTTTATATGATATTGGATCGTCCCGGCAAGTTAGTTCCGATTTTTCAGCAATTTGATCGACACGAAAGATGATACGGAGAAGCTTCTCGCGAAAAAGCCTGAGAGGTTCTGCAACGATGGAGCATTCGAGTTGCGTGAAAGATGGAGAAAATTGTGCAAGAAAATGCCACCTATGTAATTCGATAAATGTACATGGAATGGAAATGTAAATCGGAAGGAACTTTGCCCTCCATTGTGACATATTTGAAGCTCATTGAAATCTACTAAAAAATATAGATTTTTCTAAAAATCTACTAAAAAATATAGATTTTCCTAAAAATCTCCTAAAAAATTTCCTAAAAATTTCTGTATAGTTAGCAAAAGTAACATTTGTAGCGCAGTAAAGGCAGCAAGCAGACGCAAGTGAGCGCAAACATGCACAAACGAAGACAAACAAACGAAGCAACACAGGGAATATCCGAACAGCATCGTTAACTCGAAGAACCGGGCGATTTCGTTTATTAGTTAACAGCAATTTCGATTCGAACGCACCGCTAAACCACAGTAACGCGTGCTAGCCGGTTCTATCGTCACTCTATCGTCTCTCCCTCCCTCTCTCCCTCTCTCTCTCTGTCATCGTTTATTTCACCCAAGGGAGAGCCGATGCAATCATCCCTCCAAACAAGCCGCCACTTTTCTCGTGCGTTCCTCCGGATTGCCTAATGAATTATCGAGCCACGAGCTTTCAGCCTCCATTGTTTCGATGTCCTGGTTTCACAGAGGTTATTCTCGGCTGTTCCTCTAAAACCGCGATGATTTAAGGGATTTGCTTTGTCCATGATTTCTCCACAATGCCGACACAGTTTATGGAGTAACGGTTTTGCAACGGATAAAAAGCAAGTCGTTTGCCAGCAGGAATATCCGCAGTTTGTCGCAACTAACGCAAGCTTTTCCAATTTTAATACATATAAATTGTCGATTCTTTCGATTTGCGTTCACAACGTCTCGGTGTTTTCAATTTCATTTGAACAGTATATTACTGGCTTATCACATCTAATATACAGCGAGCTTTCTCATTGTTGATCATTCTATGTTGCTACATTTCCAACTGTTTCCATGTTTCCTTTCTCAAATCTACTACGTATACACATAAATACATATTGAAAATGAAGTATTTGTTATAACGCGTCATAAGAAAATTTAGAAAAATTTACCAAATGTCCAGCTGGACAAATTGTAAAGCACAAATTAAATAATAAAAAGTGTTTGTTGTAACACGTCATAGGTAAAATTTAGAAAAATTCACCAAATGTCCAGCTGGACAAATTGTAAAGTACGAATTAAATAATAAAAAAATAGGTAAAATAAGTGTTCGCGTTCATCATCCCATTTCGTTAGCTGCACATAATGAAAATATAAAATTGCGCGAGAATTCAATCTAGTTATGACGTTCCATCGAAATTGGGAATCCGCCTGAAGGATAAGCCGCCTATTCAAGTTAAATCAAAGACTAAGCAACGAGTTTGAAATTTCCATTTCTTCAGAGCAAGTTCCTGGTGGACACGATCGGTGGATTCTTATCTTATGGCCCTTGACCGACCATCGATCGCGCAGCCAATCGCCACCATCCTCTCTCTCTCTCTCGCTGTCTTAGCACGTTATCTCATTGCAAGGGATGCAGAGGGAGAGCTACCCTCGTAATTGGCCAGGGGAATATCCGTAAAGGTGTGCATCTTCGTCAAGAGATGCTTTGACCTTGTTACCCTGTGCCCTGTGTTTGCAGCTTCCCTTGCGAATTGCCTTTCTCTTCGTGGCATAAATTGTCGCTCGTAAATATTAGCTTGTCCAAACAGTTTCTTTTCTTTTACAAGGAAATAACAGATACACCACATTTTTCGTTTGATATTACCTTTCTGAATTATGTGTGATGCATTTTATAGCGATAGAAGAAAATAATGTAAAACGAGAAATGTCATGCATCTGTCATTTTCTTGTAGAACGAAGGAAGAAACTTTTTGGACAACTTAACACTTTACCGACCGCTAGCGGTTCAACAGCATACGCACGTCCGACCGGCAGCTCAAGCGCAGATTCTCCCTGGCGCTGGCTCTGTTTCGGTTTAGACTCTCCGATACCATTCTTTTCGTTCTACACGAACAATAAGTTTTTCAAATTGGTATAAAACTGTGGGAGTTTACAAAGCAACGCAACGGACGCAACTGAGCAAGGTACCTTAATACTAAATAACAAATTACGGTTCAAATAACGAGAAAGATTGTCGGCGACAAAAAGCCGGTTAATTAGCTATCGGTCGGTAAGCGACGGCGACAAAAAACCGACTAATCGACTATCGGTCGGTAAAGTGTTAATACACGCGTAGATAGCTGCACTTACCTATGACATCACTTAGACACACAACTTACGTGGAAGCAACATAGTAGATTAATTGTAGAGAAAATACGGATAGGAAGAAAACAAATGTACTGGTTGACTAGTAGAAATTCTAAACTCAGCATAGAAAATGGATGAAAAATATACAAGACGATAAAAAAAGCAATTTGGACGCACAGAATGTCATCATATGGGGGGCAGCAGCAATGAATCACATAAACTACAATTGAAAATACTCAGAACCATAGTCAACGCGCCATGGTATGTCAGAAACACGCAACATAGGACATACGCAAGACCTAAAAATATGTCAAAGAAGAAATCGGCAGATAAGCAACAAAATACAAGGAAATGAAATAAAAAGAAGACTAAAAAAAAAACACTCCATGGACCTCACTAAAGAAATAAAACATACAAACTCGAAGATGGTATCCACACGTTATTTAGCAATAAAGTTAGAAAAATTTAGCAAATGTCCAGCTGGACAAATTGTAAAGTACAAATCAGATAAATAAAGAAAAATTGTAGTTCGTAAGAAAAAAAAAAAAAAGAAAAATAGTTGGACCGGCGTGAACTCGTAGAACTAACAAAAGCAATCAATACTTGATGGTATATCGTCTTAGGAATTAATGAATACAGCTGTTCACGAAGGTATTTGAATATTTATAGACAGTTTCTTCGCGGATATATAACGCGTGTTATATGAAACATTAAAAAATTTCATTGCCACTAGAACGAGGCTTAATTGTTATGATCGAGATGTTGAAATTCCAGACGAACGAACCTGAAAATGCACGCAGAAACTACAAAACATTCGATGTTACTATGGAGATTATACGTAGATTTTACAAAGATCATAAACGTATTTAAACTGCCAATTGTTCATTGCATCAACGAGCCTTCGTATCTTCAGTGAGACGATCTTTCAAGGTCTCGTGCCCAAATACTCTCATGATCCAGTGTAAGTAGTATAAAGGAGCGTATGAGGGAACAAGTAGTATAGATAGACGTAGTACGGGCAAAGTAGTATAAATGGATGTAGAAAGAAACCGGTAGCGTTTATCAGGATTTATAGCTAAATATAGCGACAAACAATATATACGAACATCACGCGTGCCAAATTCCCGCGATCCAATTGTATCTTTTCCACGTTAAAAAATAATTAGTGAACCATGAAAGTCTGTTACAAACAATGAAGAAACACTTTCCGGAACAAATCCACCAGTTACTCAAATCATACCTAAGCAACAGAACCTTTGTAGTAAAGATAAAGGATGAATATTCTGAGGTAAAAGACATCAAGGTAGGGCTACCGCAAGGAAGCGTCTTAACCCATTTGCGTTCAAGCGCGGATTAATCCGCGCGCTGCGACTGCCTTTTATCGCTAAGCGCGGATTATTACGCGATTATTACTTACGACCGACCGCGCGTGGTGATAGGGACCATTCAGTTAAACGCCGCTAATGCCTTCAAATGTCTCCTTAAGTAGGGCCATAATGCAAATGGTTGACCAATATTATACACACTATACACGGTCGACACACCAACGACTACTAACAGCGAAATACTGACATTCGCGGACGACACGGCTGTACTAGTCACCCATACTAATCCAGAAACAGCAGTCACATTACTACAAGAGCGCATCAGAAAAAGTAGAAAAATGTCTGCAAGGTAAAGAAATAAAAGCAAAGCCCGGTAAATGCAACCGTATTATATTTACACTAAGAAAACGAAAACCACCAAATCCAATTGTATGGCGCGCACATAACACAAACAAGGCAAATTAAATACCTAGGACTCCACTAAGACACACAACTTACATGGAAACAACATATTAAATCAATTATAGATAAAATACGAGTAAAAAGAAGACAAATGTACTGGCTAACTAGTCGAAATTCTAAACTCAGCATAGAAAATAAACTAAAAATCTACGAAACGGTAATAAAACCAATTTGGACGTACGGAATACCGTTATGGGGGACAGCAGCAACGAGCCACATAAATAAACTAGAGTCGCTACAATCGAAGATACTGAGAACAATAGTGAACGCCCCCTGGTATGTGAGAAACGAGGATATACGCAAAAGACTTAAAAATACCAACGGTCAAAAAAGAAATCGGCAGGTACGCAGAAAAATACAAGGAAAGAACTGCAACACATGCAAATCAGTTAGCTGCTGAAGCGAGCAAAACTCTTATAGAAAGAAGACTAAAAAGAGAACACCCCCACTGACCTCACTAAAGAAATAAAATAGTCAAACTCGAAGATGACATCCCGCTGGGCGTAGCCATCCACATGTTTTTTTTTATTTGGAATTAGTTTACAATCAATTCTCATTGAGAATTATAAATCAATTATTCTGGCGTGGTACTATAACGTGAATAATAAATGATTATCGTATGTTTGGTTCTAGCTGAATCTAATATTTAAATCTAGAGGGCAATGTCTTTTTAGCCTGCGGATCTGATCCGTCGTGTCAAGTAACTGAATAACTAGTGGGTTTTGGTGATTGTTAATTCTTATGTTATATATATTACTGAATTTGAATATTTCTTCTTTAACTGTAGGTATCTTAAGATCGCGATGTACCGTTTCGTTGGTAACATACCAAGGTGCGTCTATTAAGGATCTTAGAATTTTTTATTGGAATCGTCGAAAAATTTCTATGTTGGAATTACTCGCTGTTCCCCATAGTTGGATCCCATAGGTTCAAACAGGTTTTAATATGGCTTTATATAGCATTATTGTAGGATCTTATACTACAATTAGTCTATTAATAATAATGGATTGTGCAGATGCTGATTAAACAGGAAAAGATGGTTGTTTAACGTGAACTAAATACAACAACGTACCACGAATCAAACGCTCTCTCTCACGCGGACCACATTCTCTCGACAACGCTAGCAACACTCTCGACAACGCAATTCGCACTCTCTGACTGCTCAACTAATACTGACTGTTAATTCGTCTTTCTCCCTTAGCGTCCCTTTGTCCTTTGTCTTAGCCCCACCACGCACGTGTTCCGCAACCGCTCGTGGCCAGAGTCACGTAGGCCTTTTCGACGAAACTATTCGATTGAAGGACCGATATACGATATACTTCGGCTTTCTCGCGACATTGTTTATAGTTTAATTTACTTATAATTCTCAATGAAAATTGATTGTAAAAATTCTACCAAATAAAAAAGAAATCGTTTATGGTTCATCCGATATCTCTTAGGCCTTTTGTATACGATACTACATTATTTTACTCTGCACGCTTAAGTTGCAACGTCTGCCAATGAGCCAGTAGAATTTTTTTAAATTTTAATTTAATCCACATGTTATTTAGCAACTAAGTTAGATAAATTTACCAAATGTCCAGCTGGATAAATTGCAAAGTACGAATTAAATAATAATAACAAAAAAAAAGTATCCCCCGTGTTTAAAGAAAACGAGAAGAATTTGTTGTCGGTTTTCTTCGAACCGATACGATGACAGTCGTGTCTCGCTAAAATTCCTCTTATTTGTCAAGATGAAAAGAAGTATTGGAATATAAAAATTCGAAACTCTTGGCAAGTATACGTTATACCACAATTCAAATATTCAAATCAAGATCATTCTATTAAAACAAAAAGACAGAAGGAAAAAAGGAGGATATTTCGTACTCTGTCTCCTCTCTAATCAGTCTTGGAACTTCATCCTTTAACTCGTCCTTTTGACGAGCAAATTGACGAAGGATTAACTCGACGCTCCTTTCGTGTGTTGATCCCGAGGGATCGGTCGTTTGCGAGATTCGCTTTAATTATTTTTCGCGCGTCCCGTTGCGCTCACTTTAAATTAGCAGCGCGGCAACCACTTTTGCCATCACACAGTTTTTACTTGCCCCTCTCTGTCTGTCTCTCTCGCTCTTCTGCTTCTGTTTTCCACATCGTCAACATTTTCCCTCGTGAGTGTACACATTTTTAAAGTGAAAAGCCTGTTTGCAGAATTCCAACATTTCCTCGTCGCCTCGGCTTCTCTCTATCAGCTTTCAGCCTCGTGTTTTCGGCGCACCGTTAATTAATTAAAATTGAGCCGGAATCAGTGGCAGAATTAGTCGTTGATGACAGTGAAAGCTATGCATTTTATTTTTCCTCTTTCACCGCACAGTTACACGTGGAATTTCCTTTTTTCATCAATATTTAGTTTTACGATCTTTACGATGTTTCCCGTTTTCTTCTTTCTCTTCTTCTTCGTTTCAGTAAAGAGAAAGTAGACATGAATTTGGGAGAAGTGGCGCGAAGGCTTGCGGAAACGTGAATCGAACATTAAATCTAACATTGCATTTCATAAACATGTTATTTTTATGATTTATTGTTTATTCGTTCAATTATTTTGAGAAGAATTTTTATTCGCGAAAGAAATTATGAAGAAGATATAAAATATAGAAATAGAATAATTCTAATAGAGAAAAATAAAGGAAGAAATAAATAGACGTAGAATAATAAAAATTATGGAAGAAGAAATATATCAAACAAATAAATATATGAAGAAATTCAGGGGCGAACGAAAAGTGGGAAAGAGAATAGTTTTCGTCCATCTTCTTTTCGTTATTTCCGCCGATCCAATTTAAAAACTGACTGGTTTTTTTATGTGACTCCGCGCCGCAAAATGATCGATGCCACGCGAGCTGCGGATGCGAGCAATTGATACGCAAACAGGTGTTGAAATTGTCAGCTGCTCGTCCCTGTACAAATTTCATCGAAATGATAGCGAAAGAGCGTTAAAAACAATTGCTCCGTGATTTTTATTCTCCTCTTCGAGAGCTATCGCGAAAATGAACATACACTTTCGTCGATTAGCACCAACAGCGGCGGATTTCGTCGTTATAATTCAATTCGGGAGTCCGTATCAAGCCAGCGACAAGGCAAAACTATACAGTGGACTACTCTTTACGAGAACTATTGGGTTGGCAACTAAGTGATTGCGGATGTTGTCATTAGGTGGTACTGACAAAATCCGTAATCACTTAGTTGCCAACCCAATAATACCATGTTAAACTGCTTTGTGTAACTGTCGTTTGAAACTACGCTTCGTGTTACTTAGCTGTGGTCGAATCAGCTAGGCACTGAAAACAAATACGATGACATGGACTGCGATTTTTGAAACAGTTATCAAGCACCATTATCCTAAATAACTGTTACCATAAACCCAAACTTCCTGTCGATATCGTTTTCGCAACTGTACCTAACGACGATATGTCGTTTGTATTTTTGATGTTTTATTTAGCCGAAACTTAGAAGCGAATATGTCGTTGCTAGCGACACTAAAATAACACTTTACCGACCGCTACCGGTTCAACAGCATACGCACGTTTGACCGGCAGCTCAAGCGCAGATTTTCCCTGGCGCCAGCTCTGTTTCGGTTTAGACTCTCCAAATTTCTTTCTGATGCAACTGAGCAAGGTACCATAGTACTAAATAACAAATTACTGCTCAAATAATGAGAAAGATTGTCGGTGATAAAAAGCCTATTAATCGGCTATCGGGTCGGTAAGTGTCGGCGACAAAACCGATTAATCGGCTATTGGTCGGTAAAATGTTAAGTGTTACATTCGGCACCGTTTCGAGCTCCGTGGCAGCAGAATCAGCCAACGGCCGTCTGTCGACTGACTCGAAGTTCTTAGGACCACCAGTAACCAAACAGAGCCGCGGAAACAAAGACTTTGGAGCGAGCCGAAGTATCGTGCAGATTTTATCGCTGGAAAATTCCAACACACAGGAACAATTTACGTATTTTCGAGCTACGGAGGAGAAGAAGCAACGCGATATGTAAATAAGCAAGAAACTGGTAGAAAGTGGTGTTACTGTGCGGAATATGAACGGAATTGTATTTAGGTGATGCCATTTGGTTGGGATATCTGTACCACCCTGTATATCGGTAGCACGGAAGAAGCGCTGAGAATTCAGCAGGAAGAAAGCTACTTTCAAGTAGAAAGTTTAAACGGCGAGTAGCGGCCGAAGACGTCGTCGATAAGACAGGTTGCTATCTGCAACTGTCCAGTCCTCGTGAAAGTTCGCGACTATGCATAGAAGAAGACTTTTCCACGGAAACTCCGCTATTTTTCATCCTCCCAATTCAGGAATAATTCGACGAAAGTTCAGCTATTCGCAAGCACTCGCTACACTTCCGTTGAACCTTCTTCATGGTTCTTCATGGTTCATGAAAACCGTGCGCCGTCATAGAAAGAAAGTTGAAGAAATCCTTATTATCGTTTATCTTCGAGTTATTGAGTTCGATCGTACGAAAGCAAGAACCTTATAATCCCGTGATGTCGAGAATCCAGATGCTGGCAAAGCAACGATTCGTCACGCTCAGTAATTTTGATGGAGAATTAAATAAATTAAAATATTCTTCCCTTATTAGACGTTAAAATTCTTTCTCGCCTTCGGTCAGTTCGCGACGGACAGACGTTTGACATTCTGAAGCTGTTCTCACGCTTTTTTGCCAACGTTTAAACGATGCTGTTGTTGGGTAGATGATTCATTTACACTGTACATGTGAATGTGTGTGTAAGCGTTAGAGGGCGTGCAGGCTTAGTGGAGACAAAAGACTGTTGCCAGATGTTAGAAGAATCTGGAAGAGTCGGTTGAGAACAAGCGTGCGTGCAAGAAGGTTATCGAGGAGTGTACACTTCAGAGTGTAATATATATGTATAGCTGTTGCGTGTGAAATAAAGTAAACTATTTGTATTGCCGAATTCTTTCTTTACCTTAACAGCTGTACCAAAGCACCGATGAAAATGGTTACACAGCAGGCTGATAAAAAGGAAAGGAGATACGTAAGAGACTGGAAAATACTAGAACACCGGCTTAATTACTTCACCGTAAAGGAATAGACTGCTTTTTATTTCATTTCAACGCTTGAATCAACGTTTCACTCAGTAAGTTTTTCCTCGAAAAGGGAAGATTATTTTTCTTGCAGAACGTGGCCAAGACTCGGGTGATTAGGGTGAATTCAGCAGGAATTCGAAACTGCCCGCTTCCACTGAAGATAAACGAGAGCCAACTCCGTTCCCATTATTATCCAACTTGGCCTGAAAGTGTCGGTTTCCTTCTGCTTCCTTCGTTTGCCCTCTAGGGGTTACGAAAATAGCCACTGTCGGCCGATGAGTCTTGGGCAAACGGGCCAACTGTAGCCCGATGACCTCTACAAGTCAAACACCACGAGTTCAGCTTCCAAACGAACGATCGGTAGGATTTTGGCTAATGACGGCATCGGGTTTGACACATTTTTGGCCAGCGACGCGCGATCGTTAACGAGAATATTCCAACACTGATTATTACAGAATCTCCTTTTACGAATATGTATCAGTTGATATGGAAAAAAATACAAGGAAATGATGCAAACCAGCTGGCTACTGGAACGAGCAAAACGCATATAAAAAGAAGACTAAAAAGAAAACATCTCACTGAAGAGATAAAATAGACAAACTCAAAGATGGTATTCACATGTTATTTAGCAATAAAGTTAGACAAATTTATCAGATGTTCAAGTGGACAAATTGTAAAGTACAAATTATACGAATAAAAAAGAAAAGGAATATGTTAGGAGTAATTCAAATTTGAGAAAAAAGCTCAAAGATGATTTATAAAAAAGAAGAAGAAGAAGGTACCACAAGACGTTCGATCAAAGTATTCCTCGTTGCTTCCTACAACTTGAAGACAAAATGTTGTAGATAAAATTCAATCGTCTGGACACTGACAAAGGAGAACGTCGCTAAAACACACATTGTTCCTGTTGAGGTTGACTGATTGAAGAACGAATGGGTGAATTTGTAATAGAATAATAGAAAATTTGTAATAGTTACGTACTCTCTTAGTGTTACTAGACAATGCAATGATAGGGAGCAGGTTCATATATTTACAGCAAAAGGACATTACCAAAAAAGTTAAGCTTATAGCTTTGGTTAGGCTACAGGGAACATAAATAGAAATCTGTTTATTATTTTCTTTGTTCCTAGACCTTGCCTAGGAACCTAAAACATAATGTATACTCAAGGCCACAATAACATGTACCGCTCCATATTTAGAATATTTCGCGTAAGAGTTTTTCTTCAAGTAGTTACTTCAACAGTTTTACCTTACTCGCCTTATCCGATACCAATGAGATACTAAAGTAATTCGACGATCTTGTCTAAAGACGCAGCATTTTCCTAATATGAAATCGATCAGTTAGCTGATAGATAGCTTAAGGTTAGTTAAAAACCAGCAGCGCGTACTTTGATCGCTGTATCTCCTTTAAAAATAAGGTTTCGGTTTCGCTGAGAAACCGAAGCTCGGCAGACACGCTCCTGCGTATAATTTCGAAAATATCAAACTGACAAAAAACGAATGAAATCTACAGATTCACAATTCGGACAGATCACATAGTTTTCGAATATCTTTGAACATTTCTTCCTTTTTACGTGGTGCCATCTGTTCCGGAATAAAAGTAACATTACACGCGTTAAGCGAAACTTTTTGAAATCTCGTCGGTATCGATACGACTATCGTGATTAGGATTTTCGTGGGCCACAGTACACTTTTTGCGTCTCATGATCCCATTCTGCCGTTTCGATAAACTCGTCATTATCAGCATGGTTAATCGATTAACGCTCGATTCACCTCACTTCAATCGGAAAGCGTGGCGCCCTTTGTTTGAACACGTGTACTCCTCTGTTCGACGTGCACACTTGTGCACACCGGCCACAGTCGCTGCGCATAATGTTGTTTTTACTTGACCTGAATCCCCTAACGAGTGAACGTTTTGAGCAGAGACCGAGCGTGAAAATTGAATTGATCCTGGAACGGGACGGTTCCGTATTACTCCTGTTGAGGATCGTGGATCTTAATCGCCGAAATAAAAGTAAAGGAACACTAAGATTAGACTTGGAATTTATATTGAAATAGTTTTAGATTTATTTAATAAATGATTCACAGAATCTTCGTTGATATACATTTGCACGCGTCTCAGCACTTTCTTTGTCTCACCATCTTCTATACCACACTGCTAACGGAACAGTTGCATTGATCTGTTTTTCGAGACGCTGTGCACGCATAACTTCCATACACTTATACTCACATACGTGTGTCACTACTACGCGGCTAATGTAGTCTAACACACGAAATTATACATATGTAGCGGCACTCGGCAACAATGCATATCGCCGAAATGAAGTGCCTAATGAGTCATCGATATCCTAACGGTTCTTCCGTCGAATGTTCGAGAAGAAGGCGTGCGTGGCAACGATGGCGGACGCCTAACAAACGCGTGGATAGTGGGGATATTGAGGGGCGACAAAAAGAAAAGAATCGAATCCGATCGACAGTTAGGTTCGAACTAGAAAGCGACAAAGTCGAGTTGTAACTGGGTAGCGAGATTGACTAGCGAAACCGAGAGCGATACGCGACGCGATCAAAAGGAGATTCTTGTTAATAAATGTTGACCTAATAAATTGCTGACCTAAACACCGAGTGATTATTTAACGCACTATATTCAATAACAGCTCACATATCTCAATAGCTCCATAAGATTGTTGATTTTCTATGACTTCGGAGAGCGTTTCCTGGTTGCACGACTATTTTCATAACGACATTTTTCTACGATTTCTATCATTCACCGTGAACGTTCGTGATTGACTGGAATAAAATTTGTTCGACAGCGAGTTGTCGAACACGAAAAATGAAAACCTTCGATAGCTGTTTATTCTTGCGACACGCTTGGCTCGTTAGCGCGAGAAAAAGTGCAGAGTTTTCTTTTTCCTACTATACTATACTAGTGATTTCATGAATAACGATCGAATAACAACAAAATGTGAAGTGTCATCGAAAAGCCAAAAACGTTTAAAGATCAAAATGAAAAAAAAGAATCTTAAACTGGAGGAACAGTAAAAAGAAGGAGCGGTGAAGGTGAAATTCAACCTGGCGCGTTTCAGCGGTTTTAAAATAAATATACAGAGGAAAGCTTTGTAAAAAAGGGAACTTGCGTCATAAGGTTCCTTTTTCATGAACAATTTCACTCGATACGGGCAAGCGTAGAGACAAGGACAATTTTTGTCTGACGATTTTTTTCACAAAGCACCGAGGAAATTGAACTGCGAGAGGCCGTCTTGAATTTCTGTGTACCGGCTTCAAAAAGGATCCGATATCTTCCTGCTCTTAAGGTCTTCTCGGAGTCCTTCAAAAGGACCATAATCGATTCCAGCTCGTTCTTTTTCCCCTCGTTGCATACGACCGGTACTTCCCGCGATCTTCGATCGTTCATGTTTAAGCCGATTTTCAATTTACCAGTGCAATTATTATTTACACACTCGTACATAATAACAATTCTTTATAATAATTATGTATAGGTCCTATTCATATTACCCAAGCTGAGTCTGGTTTCGCAAGGAAAATTAAGTATTTCCGGAATTCTTTCATCATCGGTTGTAGTACAGTTCGAAACATTTTCTCTTGTATGGCCGCAAATAACAGAAAAACAGTGGGTTGCGTTACGCAGGACACCCTGTATATGGATAGTGTAGTGTCTAGAAGGTGGTTCCTTACGCACGATAATGTCGAGATTATATCGATAAATGCATATTTAACGTTGTTGAGGCAAGTTAGGGATCTGTAAATTTTCCATTGCGAACACTACGGAAAGCAAATAAATGGCAAACACTGAAAATGTTAAATTAGACGACAGGTAAATAAAAAGATGTTATTGGCTCGGCAAATGGCGAATGACAAAAGGTAACCATTTCTGAATGTTGTCTTAAACAATATAAGGTAACGAAGAAAAGATCGTATGAAGGCGTAAAAGTTTCAGAGTATCGAAACTGCGGCTCAATTTCTCCAAGCCATGGAGACTCGGGGTTGCAGCAAGTTCGCAAGATTGGAAAATTCTGTCAGTCGCGAAATTGCATACTTCGACGAAAGTACAGCGCAACTTTCTGTTCCAATGCATTTTCTTCGCTCGCTTCGTTCTGAAAAGAGTTTATTACGATATTTATTTTGCGCCAACTGTACTTTCCAGCGTTGGCGAATTTTACGAGATGAAGAGGGATCATCGGCACCGACACTCGACTCTAAACAAACGTCGCGATTTCTGGCTATTACCGGTTTATTTATCTCTTTGTTTACTATGTAAGATCCTACTGTATTTCTATTCTCTTAACACTTTGACTGCCACGCCGAAATCACATGTTTCGCTGAGGGCGCCACGGGAGTATTTTTATTATTCAAAGCATATAATGGCAAAATAATAATAAATTCGTGATGTAAGACAACATTCTTCCCCAGTGGACCGTTTATCTTCTTAATGGTCACGGGTGACCATCGTTTGCGAAAGTCACTGCATCATGGCGGAAAAAAGATATAACATGAAGTAGGAATTTGAAGATAAAAATTGTAAAACCAGTCAATTTGACTGGTGTGGTAGTTCTAATGTTAACAAATTTATATTTATATTCGACGTAAAAGCCCGGTTCTGAAGGGACGAAGCGCTCAATTTCAAGGAAAGTTTGTTCAAGTTTACACAGAGAAATAAATCCGCAGAGCGGTCGACGACCGTCACGAGTAGACGTGTGGCCTTTTCCCATCGTCGTGAGAGCTGTCTCAGTCGCCCTGGGCGTAAACTCTCGCGCCGCCCTAGCTGTTTTGCTTCCGATTTAGATGTTTCTGCCTGTGAATACGGAAACTAGAGAGAAAGCCCCGTAAACATTACCCATTACTCGTGAAACGATGGCAGCTAATGGGAAGCCTTGTACAAAAAAAAAAAAAAAAAAAAGAAAGAAAAGAGACACTCTTGTGCCAAAGTAAACAGACGATGGAATAGATTACTATAGCGATAACTAGGCTATTTTTTTTTATTTATTTATGCATCTATGGGAAATTTGATAATATATGTATCAGGTTGTCCCAAAAGCTTCTTTCATTTCGTAAGGGAATGATAGATGCGCAATATTTCTTGTTTTATATTATTTTATTGAATTGTATACCATCCATTTCGTTCTATTAAGACGTAGACCACAACAACATTTGATACATTAGGTTCCGCGTTTGCGTAAAGACGCATTGTTGCAAAAGACACGAAGTAAAATGTAAAAGAAGATTTATAGTAAAAACGTCCAATATTATCGCCTACTATATTTCATTTAATTTAACAATGCCTTAGTTACTTTCAATATTTCTTTACACTTCCATTTGCCATAAGTGTATTTGCCTCGTACAAGTTTTGAATTTGTGAAAAGGTTATGGGAGCCGGTGGAAGCATTTGTGTAAAGATACATTGTTGCAAAAGACACGTTTGTAAAGAAGAAAAGACGCTTTTGAAACAACCTAATACAAGACACGTACATAAGATATTCGTTAAAAACTGTTCACAAGCGTTTGGATACTTTCGCGAGTAACTGTATATTTAATGTAAAAGAAGATTCATAGTTAAAATTCCCAAAATGACCAATATTATCGCCTACTGTATTTAATTTAATTTAACAATGCCTTGACTAGCTTGAATAATTTCTTACATTTCCATTTGCCATAAGTGACTCCGCGTACGAGTTTGAATTTGGAAAAAGGTTATGGGAGCTGGTGGAAGCGTAAGTTTGACACTTGGGGAAGGTTAAAGACTTTCGTTTCGCCTGGACAATTTTTTAGTGCGTAAATTATTCAAAAAATTCCAGACAAATAGATCAAGAACAAGGCGAATGGAAGAAAAAATACTCAGAAAAAGTAGATCGAAGCAGAAAGAAAACTTTGTCCACGTTGACTTACCATTTTATTAATTCATCTGTTCACAGTTCACGCACGACGATTTATCAGGCTACGATCCTGTTTAGTTTATCTTCGACAGACGTTGGTGGGTAAGCTAGCCGTGACGTCTCCTCTAATTTACATTTCATTTATTCCACGAACGTGGACAATTAACCGTCTGCCGCATGATTTACTCGAAGCAAGCCCACATTCGCGTTATCCAAGTTTGTTATACCTTGTTCTAATGAATTATCCTGAACGAAACAATTTCAAAAAATACTATCGCCCTTGTCACACCACGTATTCTTATGCACTTTGCGTCATTATACAGGGTGGTTGGTCACTGGTGGTACAGGCGGAAAGGGGGTGATTCTACGCGAAAAAAGAAGTCGAAAATGTAGAATAAAAATTTTTCGTTTGAGGCTTTGTTTTCGAGAAAATCGACTTTGAATTTTCGCTCGGTACGCGTGCACTTTATCGCGTCTCGTTGTAACGGATCTCACTGTAGATCGTTGTCTCCATGGAAAAATTAAAAAAAAAAATTTTTTTTAAAATGTTTATTGTATATTTTCGATTTCTTTTTTCGCGTAGAATCACCCCCTTTCCGCTTGTACCACCAGTTATCAACCACCCTGTATATTACACAATGCATATAAGACATAATTAGCGCCATTTTATAGATTTCTCGTTACGTACTACAGCAATGAAAAAGAAGGGGAAAGAACAAAGAAGACGAAGAATGGTATTTTATCCTAAAATATCTTCACAGAAAAAGTTACTACTTTGCAAAAGTTAGATTCATAGAAATACACGCGACAATAAAAGTAGCGAATAAGCAAATGGAAGTTCGATGACAAACCTCGGCATTTGCCAATGATCTGGCGAGTGTCACACCATCTATAACCGCAATTGGAGCGCGCAATGTCACCGCGTATCCGGTAATTTGCTCTGGGACATGGCGTAACGTAAATTTTTTAGCATCTCGGCGCATAAAGCGGGTCGTTCCACGTCCTTCGTCACACACTGACCGCGATTACGGCTCTTACATCAAAGATCACGGATCAATCATCGTCATGGAAACACACAGTAGCAAGTAACATCATATTTTTCTTTTAGAATAATAACAAATCTCATCGAATTGAAATCGATATTGAAATTCTATAAAATCCATTTGACTTTTCCATTTAGATTCCGTTTCGTTAGATAAAAATCTAAAAATGCATAGAAATCGCCAGTCCATTAACGAAAGTGTTACAATTTCCATGCATTCGACAATGCAAACAATCGCTTTGCGAACACTATACCTGCGCGATAAAACACACCGTTTTCGTTCCCATACGTCTCATTGGAATGTGTAAATATTTAAATTCCGTTTGTTGCATACTTCTCCTGCATTTTATCGATTCTTGTCCGACAATCCACTTTGCAAAAATTTTCTACGGCTGACTCTAAGCTTGTTTTTCACTCTGTCGTTAGATGAGCTGGCAGAATGGATTTGCTGAATAGTCATCAAGGATAATTCGCAGAGCACTTTAAAGTAGAATTCGTTTAATTCATTGTCTCATATTGCTAATTAAAATTGATGGAATATTCAAATCATGCGACCAAGTCTCCTACGAAATTCCTTTTGCATTAGGATCTTGATTAAGCGAGCTAATTATGACACGCTGTTTGAATACTAATCGGATAACCTTGTTTCGCGTTAATTAAAATCGTAGTATAGTCTTCAAAGTGTCGAAAGTTCACTGGTGCAAAAATTCCACTGCAACTTTCCAAAGAAACTGCGAATAAAATATTGCGTTAATGCAACGCTGCTCCTCCACGGGT
>NT_176836.1:64996-76313 GCF_000188095.3 Bombus impatiens | reverse complement strand
GTGAGATCGACCAAATTTTGAAGACCTACGTTCAGGATAATAAAGTCTCGCGTTGAAGGACGCTGTTAGTACTTTGCTGCTTGTAGTATTTTTGGATTTCCTATAGAAGGAAAAAACGGGAAATGTAAAAGATACGGAGAATTTGAATGGCCGAAATAATGTACATTGAAGTAATTTGCTTAGACAAGCAGATGTGAATAGAAAGATGGAAGTCTTAAGATTATGTCAGTAAAATTTGAAAAGGATTCAACAACGTAGATAGGGGTTATGATACATTTGTTAGAAACACGCATTGGAAGTGACTGACAAAAGTATTTGAAGGCAACGTATTATTAAATTATTTAATATTAATATTTTGTTAGACCACTTTTAGCAACAGTATATAGTGCGTCTCAATCGACGTTCTGTACTGTAAACCAATGATTTTGTAAAACTACACTCAACGGAGTTCCATATTTCTATAATTTTATCTTTCAATACTTGCTTCCAAATTATCTGAAATTTATTTTATCTTTTTCCTATTTCAGCTCATACTTTGTCAATCGGATTTATATCTGGACTTTGCTGTGGAGTAATTAACATGTATGGTGTGTTATACACGATCCATTCTTTCACAATTCTAGCAGTATGCTTAGGATCATTATCTTGTTGGAAGTGGAAATCTTCCAATAATTCTAATTTACGGCCATTTTCTTTAAGCTTATTTTTGTAAATATTTAAATACTTATATTTATCAAGTATTCCATTAATAAACATCAAATTTCTGGTGCCACTGGCAGCCATGCACCCACACACCATGACCAATCCACCTCCATGTTTCACTGTTTGATGTAAATGTCAAATTTCCAATTTCGCAATCGATTTTCTTCACACATAATGTAGGAACTTATACTACAATTAGTTCATTTACAATAAATGGATTGTATAGATGTTTTTTAAAGAGGGAACGATGCTTGTTTAACGTAAACTAAATACAACAACGTGCTACAATTAAGACAACTAGATAGTTATTTTGCAACTCTCGTCACCACGGATCAAACGCTCTCACGCACACCACACTCTCACGCAGACCACACTCTCTCGACAACGCAGTTCGCACTCCCTGACTTCTCAACTAATACTGACTGTTAATTCGTCTTTCTCCCTTAGCGTCCCTTTGTCCTTTGTCTTAGCCCCACCACGCAAGTGTTCCGCAACCGCTCGTGGCCAGAGTCACGTAGGCCTTTTCTACGAAACTATTCGATTGAAGGACGCATTGATGGACCTGTCGGCACCTCGGCTTTCTCGCGACATTGTTTATGGTTTACCTAATATCTACAATACTACGATAATCTTGACCATCCGAGCCAAAAATGTTAAACTTTGATTCGTTCAAAAGGATGACTTTATCCCAAAAAGAATTATCTTTGTTAATATAGGTTTTTGCAAAAGTCAATATGTTTTTATGATTTACCACATTAATATATCGCTTGTTTCGCGATACTGTGCCATGAGAATTGTTTCATAAGATTCGTCGACACAATTCCAGGTGAACTTCTTTATGAAACATATCAGCTACCATACTTGCCAGTTGAGTGGCGGATGTAGTAGGTTTTTTTTTAATTCGCCAATGATAACTTTTTCCTCTCTTCCAGTCAATTTCTTTGGTCGACCTGATCGAGCTTTGTTTCCAAGTGTTCCCTCATTCTTTCACTTTTTTATCGTATAACGTATCGTGCACTTACTTCTGTTCACAATTCCGGCAATCTCGTTATATGATTTGCCATCCTCGTGTAATCGGAATATTATTTTTCTTTCACACTTTTTGGTATTCGTTTTAAATACTATTGTGAACACTTTTACGTTACTGTTACTGAAACGATACCCTAACATCAAGCGTACCAATATTTTTATTTAGCAACGATGTTTACATTCGGTGCAAAAGAATATGGAAAACTATCAACAGTGTTATATACTTTTGTGAGACACTTAACATGAATGTTTCTATAATAGTAAATGTATCATAACTCCTGTCTATATTATTGAATCGTTTGCAAATTTTACTCATGTAATCTTGAGACGTTTCAGTCACTATAGATACCAAATTGTTTTAACAAATTAGTTTAGTATACCTCATTTTATTAATTGAAATTTGTAAATATAAGCGTTCGAATACTTTCGTGAGCCACTGTATGTATAGCGCAGATCGCAAGACAATTTCTCAAATCTGTTTTCGGAATTCTCTCGCGTTACTCGTTCCAAGATGCGAGCTTCGCACCTAAAAAAGCCTGTTATTTGTCGTTTCGACGAATTTAGTGACGCGATGCTTGTTGGCTCGCGCGCTCCATTTCTATTCAGCCAAATTATCGATTTCATACTTTTCTCCTTTTCTATCGTCGTTCGTCTTGATATTTTTATCCTTTGCTTACTTTTTATCACTAAAGAGTCACGTCATATTTTACTTCGTACGAGAAATACAGTTTAGGAAGAATCTTACTTTCTGCAGGTTCCTCCAAGCTTTCTAGTTTCCTATTGCACTCTGCTGTTTCATTTTTCTATACTTTTCCCCTTTCTTTCTTTATTTCTTTGTAGTTCACTCTTTCATCCAATGGATTAATCTTTATAGTCTTTCATGCAGATATCCTGCTTCATCTCTTGTATCTATCTCCTCGCCGCTCTGTTTCCTCTTATTAGTTTCTTCGCTGCTTTAATTAAATTTTATATCCTGCTTCCGCTTGTCTCGTTCCTATCTACCGCTCTATATTATTCGCGTTTCCTTCTCTACTCTTCTCTTCGACTTCTCAATCCAAACTGTTACTTTCCTTCCTTATTGTACAGAACATAGCGGTATTGTCAGAAATATCGTCTTTTCTTTGTTAGTTGGCAGATTCCCTACGATATAACCACCTACCACTGAAACTATTATTCTCTTTCAGTAAAAATTCACTCACCTAGCAGATCTAACCTCAATTTAACTTTGTAATTATTATCGAAAATATTGGACGTTTAATACTGGGTTGCTAACTAAGTGATTGCGGATTTTGTCAATACCACTCAATGACAAAACACCCAATGACGAAACATTAAAAATGACAAAACACCCAATGACAAAATATTAAATTCCTATATTCACGTAATTATATAATGATACAAAATATAAAATGAAAGTTATATAACTTAAAAAGATATATATATTAATTAAGATATGTAAGATATGATTATATTAAAATATTGGGCTGGAAACTAAGTGATTGCGGATTTTGTCAATACCACCCAAAGACAAAACATTAAAAATGACAAAACACCCAATGACAAAATATTAAATTCCTATATTCACGTAATTATATAATGATACAAAATATAAAATGAAAGTTATATAACTTAAAAAGATATATATATTAATTAAGATATGTAAGATATGATTATATTAAAATATTGGAAACTAAGTGATTGCGGATTTTGTCAATACCACCCAAAGACAAAACATTAAAAATGACAAAACACCCAATGACAAAATATTAAATTCCTATATTCACGTAATTATATAATGATACAAAATATGAAATGAAAATTATATAACTTAAAAAGATATATATATCAATTAAGATATGTAAGATATGATTATATTAAAATATTGGGCTGTAAACTAAGTGATTGCGGATTTTGTCAATACCACCCAAAGACAAAACATTAAAAATGACAAAACACCCAATGACAAAATATTAAATTCCTATATTCACGTAATTATATAATGATACAAAATATAAAATGAAAATTATATAACTTAAAAAGACATATATATTAATTAAGATATATAAGATGTAATTATGTTAAAATATTGGGCTGGAAACTAAGTGATTGCGGATTTTGTCATTGGGTGATATTGACAAATTCCGCAATCATTTAGTTTCCAATATTCTAATATAATTATATCTTATATATCTTAATTAATATATAGGGTGGTTGGTAACTGGTGATACAAGCGGAAAGGGGTTGATTCTACGCGAAAAAAGAAGTCCATCGAGACAGCGATCTACAGTGAGACCCGTTATAACGAGACGCGATAAAGTGCACGCGTACCGAGCGACAATTCAAAGTCGATTTTCTCGAAAACAAAGCCTCAAACGAAAAATTTTTATTCTATATTTTCGACTTCTTTTTTCGCATAGAATCACCCCTTTTCCGCTTGTACCACCAGTTACCAACCACCCTGTATATATATATCTTTGTAAGTTATATAATTTCCATTTTATATTTTGTATGATTATATAATTAATTGAATATAGAAATTTAATATTTTTAACCGCATTTTTAACAATAAATTACAAATATAGAAATTTATCGTGGCCACATATTTCACAAAAATATGGCGCACAGTTATCATACGAAGAAACCGAAATTTGTTGGACAAAGTTTGGAATTTTCACTTTGTAATTATTATCCAAAATATTCGACATTTAATATTGGCTTGGCAATTAAGTGATTGCGGATTTTGTCATTGGGTGTTATTGACAAATTCCGCAATTATTTAGTTTCCAATACTTTAATATAATTATATCTTACATATCTTAATTAATATATATATATCTTTTTAAGTTATATAATTTCCATTTTATATTTTGTATGATTATATAATTAATTGAATATAGAAATTTAATATTTTTAACCGCACATACATGGCGTTAATATTAACAATAAATTACAAATATAGAAATTTATCGTGGCCATATAATTCACAAAATTATGGCGCACAGTTATCAAACGAAGAAACCGAAGTTTGTTGGACAAAGTTCAGAATTTTCACATCGTCTGACCTGAATAGTCAGCAAACATAAATCTAACTGTTTTTGGGCAACACAGAAATTAGTTTCTAACTACTGTGGCAGCAACGATGGTTCTTCCTCGACGATCTTCAATGACGCAATACAAAAAGCAGTATCGTATTACTGTCTATCGAGAAAATCTCGCGACTTACAACAGTTTGCATAGAAAAACAGCATACGGTGTTTTGGTCATTCAAATTCGGTCGAATCGCGGCGCAGAGTAAACACGACCGTTAAAAGTATCATTTTCCAACCTTCGATATTTCAGCTCTCCACACGGTTATGGATGACTATTTTTACAAGAAATTTCCTGTTCTTTATAGAATATAACACTTTAGAATAATCCTTGCCACTCTTATCGTTCTAATCTTTATCCTTTTTTTTATTAGAGCAGCTGGACTTCTATTCTATATATGTCGCAAAGATCATCAAAATGTAAATAAATATTGTTATTAGCTTGTTTACATCTAATATTGTTATCCAATACTTATATATTAAAATTTCCACTATGCAGAATGTATTTGAAATAGATTTAAAAAACGTAGAGTTAGTTAGATAATTATTTGGAATAGAAATTTCGTAGGAAGATATGTCTGAAAACATTATCGGTACTTGGATAGTTGTAACTAAATTTAAATACCGAAAAGTCATCAACTAAATTTAAATACTAAAAAGTCATGTTTTTTTATTTGGAACGACTTCGAAGAATTTTGCCAAATTTTGTTACACTAGTTCTGAGACACCCTATATAAGGTTACGAGCTGTATTAGACCTGGCATTGGCACGGGATAGAGCAAAGGAATTTGGAAGAACGATCGAACCGTGCAGTGATGAAGTTCGCGATAGCCTTGATCATCCAGAACACGTGCTATCTACTTTAGTTAATCAAAAAGTTTCGCAGCGATCGGTAAACGAAGACTCATCAGCGTTACCGAGTGTACTCATTTTTTAGTTACAAATACTCTAAACCATAACTAGACGTTCGCGTATCTTTCTCATTAGCACAGTCATATTATCTCTGGGATTATCCAATCATTTTGTTTATTAAATCACTGTACACAGCAAGAAATAAAAATTATTAGATCGGTGCGTATGAAAGTTTCTTTAAAGTTTGAATTTGCCGCACCAATTATCAACTGTATTAAAGAGGAAGAAATTTACCATAAATCGGTAAAAACACGAACCTTCATTATCGCGACATCAACGTATAACCGGAATATCCGTGTAATTTTCGTACGAACCGTTTCACATAGTTTCTTTCTTAATATCGTTAGAAGGCAACATAAACTTCCAATCAAGCTGATGGAAACTAAGTATAGCCGGTAATAATAATCACGTGGTTGGAACCTGTTAACAGGAATCCAACCTTCCAGTTAATAGTAAATCAGTCTTAGAACCAGTCAAGCCTTTAACAGTCGCTTAACTGGCAAGCACCTGGGCTTCAGTTGGATTAGAAGCTGATCAGGTTAGCGATATACACACAGCCAGATAATTATTAATTTCCCGTTGCCACCTGTGTTCTCTGTTTATTCCCTCTATTCCTAAGATATTAGAATAAACTAAAGAATATACGTATCAGGAGAGAATCGAAAACATTTAAACCATTCTAAATTCTGCAAACTTCAAGAAATAATTTTATAATTTTTGTCACACTCGATAAGAGTTTCTCTTTTATTCTATCCTATTTCTCTTAGGAAACTTTCTTTTTCTTTTTTTCCGAGTTTTTTACGGCGTGTTCTACTAATTAGCAATTTTTTTTATTATTTAATTTGTACTTTACAATTTGTCCAGCTGGATATTTGGCAATAACATATTGATGGCAACCCCCAGCGGCATACCATTTTCAAGTTTGACTATTTTGTTAATTAGAGATGATTGTACATTGTTAGTTATTTCTAAGACACGTCTTGTATCTTGTAATTTGACGCAGTAGCAAAAGTAGACGTTCCATGGTGTTGCAATATTCACAGGCTTCAGGACTCTTCTAATATTAGTTACCATCAGTGTAGTGCTAACGAAGATGATTTCTTATTATTAAATTATTATTATTATTAACAAAATACCCCGATACTCCAGTGTGGTATATTAAAGTAGAAACTTACGGGACATCCTATATATATTGCAAACAAACTTTGGGTAAACAGAACGGATAGAATCACAGAAGCATAAAGTTCGCGGAGAGTACGACGAAGTTGTAGCTAAGTCGTCACACCTCGGTTTCGAGAAACTACCTTTAGCGAACGCTACGAATATCGCCATTGCTGTCCCTGGTTATTGCATCTTCTACGGAGACGTGATAATTAAATAATAAATTGTTTTATCGTTTAACCAACGAGTCTGATACGCAATGAGTCAGAAAACTTCTCGAGGATATGTCACAGTGGAATATAGAAAGCGTGTCGTATAAAACTTTCTGATATTTCATTAATTGATATCGTAATAAGATATCACGAATTTCTGTCTAAATCGCACTTATATGAATTCGCATAAATATCCGCTACTTGTAATATTTTTCTACAAATTTCCCATTTATACCTGTAAAAAGAAAAAAAAATCGTACACAAAAAGCAAACACGTCCTTCGCACATTGTTATATCTCCCGCGTTTTAACGCAGTTCATCGCAATACGTAAACGTTTTTAAAAGCTTTCGTACAGAAAAATATTACACTCTCTGCTGTTAGCTCTCATAGAAAGAAGACTGAAAAGAAAACACCCCACTGACCTCTCTAAAGAAATAAAATAGTCAAACTCGAAGATGGTACCCTCTGGGGGTAGCCATTCGCGTTATTTAGCAATTAATACTTTACCGACCGATAGCCGATTAATTGTTTTTTTTGTCGTCGACGCTTACCGACTGATAGCCTATTAATCGGCTTTTTGTCGCCAACAATCTTTCTCATTATTTGAGCAGTAATTTGTTATTTAGTACTAAGGTAGCTTGCTCGGTTGCGTCAGTTGCATTGCTTTGTAAGCTCCCACAGTTTTATACTAATTTTGAAAAACGTACCGTTCGTGTTGAACGAAAAGAATGGTGTTGGAGAGTCTAAACCGAAACAGAGCCAGCGCCAGGGAGAATCTGCGCTTGAGCTGCCGGTCGGACGTGCGTATGCTGTTGAACCGCTAGCGGTCGGTAAAGTGTCAAATTGTTTAAAGACTATCGATGAAGAGATCAAAGGTGTAGTTACGAGCGCTAGAACGATTTCGATAGAAAATCGTTGGATATGTCGCGGAACAGAGATGCGACGAATGATCGAGAAAGACGCCACTAACTCGAAACAAGCCGCAACAATTAGATGCTAAAGAATAACTGACATGGATAACTATAGTGGACAGGATAGAAACCGCCTTTTGAATAGCTGAACAATGAGACGTGGCGCGTGCAATAGGGACAAGCCAGTGGACGACAATCCGTGCGGCTTTTGTACAAATAAATGAAATATTCATGGTGAGATGCACGTGAAAGCCAACGTGTCGTACAGCGTGGCGCAAAAGAGAATTTATGATATGTTTTCTTAAAGCGAGCGAAACGTTTAATTCCGACAATGGTACAGCGGATTTGTTGTATAAATCGATTCTGGATTAACCAACGCTTCGTTAATAACTTGAAACCGTTTACATACATTGAAATTCCGATAATCGAAACTGATTATTAAAATAAGCTTACGCGCAAGAGTCGTCGATAATAACGCTAATTTCATTGTAAACTGGCAAACTTTATTTAATAAAAACGCTAAAATATTTCATGATAACGAAAGATACCAAGTAATATAGATAAATGGATGAATAAATAAAACAATAGAACATATGCTAGAATACCTACAAAAAAAAAAAAAAAAATAAAAGAGAAAGAGGTCAAAAGTTAACAGCACAGGCAAGACATGGAAATTGGAAAATTAGGGACAGACACTAGGAAATATAATATCACGGAACAGATCCAGCAATCGAAAGCTCTTAACAAGGGGCTGCAGGGAAACCGAAAGAAGTGTCAGGTTGGCGGTGAGTGAAAGCTAGAGAATAGGAGGATCGTGGAGTGGCTGGAGGAGCTGGAAGAGAAAAGAAAAGCCAGGCTATAAGCAGACCAAAGACAGCTTTAAAGGAAACGAAAGGGTGCGATAAGTAGGGTAATTAGTCAGCAGAGTAAGACAGAATGTGAATGAGGAGCAGTAGCTTTGGAACTATAGGTTTTTGCAAACCATGTGCAATTCTTGGCTGTCAGGATAAATAAGCATATTCTATACAACTAGATATCCCATTTTTCTTCTTCACCAATTTATCTTCCCTTTTTACCTTTTTACAATCTGCCTTATAACTAACAGCCCCTTCTGCTTCCCACGTACTCGGAATTTCCTTATTTGTCCTCTATCGATTCGCACCTCACTTGTGCCAATAAAGACACACATCTAGCAACGTAACTAAATTAGTTAATAATAACAAAGTCGTTTGGCTTATTTAGAACGACGAACAGCTAGATTGGCAAATGTTTAGTAACCGCTTTAAGGGATATACCAGACGTTAATAAATACAGAAATATATTTATTTCGAGGATGAAAAAGAAGAAGAGAGAAAGAGAGCAGAGGACAGAAACAAAGTAAAGCAGAAAAATAGGTGCAGGCTGATAGTAAATATGAACGTCCGATATCATTGGCGGAGGAACTAAATTTAGAGAAGCTGAAGCATCTGTTTGGATCTTTTTGGGCAAAAAGTACTGGCTGGAAGCTGGAACATGGCCAGAGATCGCGATCGTACAGAGGTACCGGTTTAAACCGATTTCTTGTCGCAGCCAATCCAATTTTCATTCGTCCGCCAGAAGTTAAACGTATGTACGCGTGTATTTTTAAGATCCGCTCTAAATGGATGAGAATCCAGTTTACTCTTTAATTAACAGGGTATCTTTGGGTTGTTGCCCCAATTACAAAGCGTTTCAAGTTTTAATTATTCTCATCGATCCTCTCTCCGAGGTTATTCCACTTTACGTAAAGGAATACAGCGAATTTAAACCATTGACCGTTTGCTTTTCGCATGTTACATTTTAATGTGAAAATTATTCACATTTTAATATGAAGATTATTCGTTATTTAGATTTATGAGATATTAATATTTTAATATGAAATTAATATCTCATTGATACATTCGAAAAAGGATGGAGGAACGAGGAAAATTTTGAGAAACAAAATTTCACTACCGCAAAGTATTATTTCTTTTCACGATAGCATCACAAATCTTGCAGATTACGTTCGCTATTTTCTCCACGAACGTGACTTCCTATCTGGCAAAACGGTTCTATCGAATCTAAATCGAAATCTGATGCACGCCCATGTAAGCTACAAGAAAACAAGTGCGCGTATAAAAAATTCAGCAAGTATATTTCGCGTTTTAAGTAAACCGACGCTTAACTCGTGCAATTTTACCAGCTATCGTTCGAAACGTTTTCCACATACGAATATCAGCGACACATTCGGTAATAACACACGAAGATCATAAAATCAGTCAGATGCAACGAAGCATTTGCAACTACGCGTTCCCACGTTCCAAATGCAGAAACTTTTGCTCGTCGTTTATTTTACGAGCCCCCTATATCATTACCATCCAGTAAACTTTTCCACGTATCTGTCTATTCTATGCATTTGCTCCTGTCACTTGGCCACATCTGCATCGTCGCATCCTATTAATATTGATAAGACAGATCTACATTTTATCCATCTATGTGTATCCGATGTGTAGTTTCGAATTACCAGCCTCTGATAACAACGCATACATTTGCATGACATAAACTATACTAATAGCTGTCACATACCGATTAGTCCTTCATTATAGCTGGCGTTCGTAATTTGCTTATGATCCAGGTGTTCCACCAACTATTCAAGTAATAGGAAACATACGAAATTATAGAAAGGACATCCAACGATAAAGGATACGTAATCGAGAGATATCGTTCGGTTAACACAAGGTTTATGTAGCGAAACGTTCGGTTAACACAAGGTTTATGTAGCGAAACGTTCGGACGATAGAACATCCGGATAAGTCTTCGAATATTTCACTTCACTTCCAAATGAAACTTATTTAACACGTTGAATGCCACGGGGGTCATCGGTGACCGGCACTCAACTTGGCCGCGGCGCCGTGGGGGTCACCGGTGACCGGCACTCGCCTTGACCGCGACACCATGGGGGTCACCGGTGACCGGCACTCACCTTGACCGCGACACCATGGGGGTCACCGGTGACCGGCACTCACCTTGACCGCGACACCATGGGGGTCACCGGTGACCGGCACTCACCTTGACCGCGACACCATGGGGGTCACCGGTGACCGGCACTCACCTTGACCGCGACACCATGGGGGTCACCGGTGACCGGCACTCATTATGACCGTGATGTCATGGGGGTCACCGGTGACCGGCACTCAATCTGACCGTGATGCCGCGAGGGTCACCGGTGACCGGCACTCAATCTGGCCGTGATGCCGTGGGGGTCACCGGTGACCGGCACCCGACTTGGTTATGGCTCCGTGAGGG
>NT_176836.1:55759-64929 GCF_000188095.3 Bombus impatiens | reverse complement strand
CGTGGTGCCGTGGGGGTCACCGGTGACCGGCACACCAAGACTAGTAAAAATACATAATTTGAACAAATGTCAATAGTTATAAATTTTGTATTATTACTATTGTTACCACAATGGTGCGACGCAGTATAAAACATTAACAAACATTAACAAAAATTAACGCAGTATAAAACATAGAAAAATAGTTTTATTTATACATGAAATATAAATCTATTATGTGCGCCCCCCATCAGTGGCTGTCGAACATGGGAAAATCCCGCTTTTCCCGCGTTTTACATTAACAAAGAATAACCATAAGAAACGTTTCGACTTAGCAGTAAAGTATAGTAAAATAAAGTAAAAAATGCTAAATCTTGTGACGGTTCTTTAGGATTATTGCGGGTTCTAATAAGTATGACCGAGGGAACAGATTATGGTTTATAATAGGTGCCGGGACGTTACAACATAGAACAATTATTTAGCAACGCGAAGAAACAATATGAGATAATTGATCATGGCAAAAAATAAGCGAAATTGCAGTACAGCGCCATGGGGGTCACCAGTGACCTCAGTCAGATAAATTCATTAATGATGATTATACACCGTAGTATATCTCATGTAGCTAATATTTCAACATTATATGTATCGCATAATAAAAAATTCATCGTGGCGCAAACCTCGTAAAACTGACGTGGCATTGAACGTGTTAAAAATTAAAAAATCATACGAATTTTAATTTGACCTAATTAATCCTCGTAAGAATACTGTGATATATAGAATAACGTAGGAATGCTTTTCGCAGCCACTATATATCGGTAGGAAAGTAAAATTCTTCACGAGGTTGCAATTTGATTCACTCGGAGATTGCGTGCTTGCGAATATTAATACGAGCAAGCTGTATAAATTTTGGACACGGCGGTGATTCAAAATTAGACGGTGACATTCGATGAATCGAAAAGAGGGCGTGGCGAAGCCGAGGGAAAGGTTCATTGTCTATTTCGGCAAAGGAACTGACGGAACTGGAGCTATTTAAAATTTTAAAGAGAGCAGCCCACTTTCGCCGGCCAAGTGCCATTTTAAACTTCCCACTTTACTTTCCACGGAATTCCTCTTCCTGGCCCGCCGCTTTCTTGCCCTTTTCCACGGCGAAAAAAACGCCCTATATAAACGAGGAATTTTCTTCCCCTCGCCAAGCGGAAATTTCTTCCTTTCTCGCGGTTACAACCAGCTCTCAAATAAGCTAAGTTCGTCAATGTTTTTCAAAGCGTTCAAAGAACCAGGAATTCTTTTGTTAAACGAGATATGCCATATATACAGTGGCTGCGCAAGCTATTGACACACCACTGCGTTTAATACGACATTTGCATACTAATTAATTACGGTATATGCATCTAATTACAGTAAAACTTCTCATTAGGGGAATATTTCAAGATTCGAAGTTTCAAAAATCGCAAGATTCGAGAATTCTATTGCCAACCTAATAATAATTCTAAAATTCTCAGATCGCAAAATTCTGCAAACGCATTAGTATGAAATGAAAGAGCGTAATTATTGTTAGCTGATAGACAAGTAAACAATAAATCCACGATAGATAGTATTAAATATACAGTGTATTATGATGTACACGATGTTTAAAAACACGAGTATAACGTAGCATTATATACACAGTGAACATTGACATGTAAATTCCAGTGAAATTCAATTTCAACTGCGAAACCGTGAATCGCGCATCAGAAATAAATTTTCAAAAATTAACACGCCCCACCTCCATTCGCATGATTTATCGTCATCCGTAATTTATTTCCCTTTCCCCTTCCCTGTTCATTGTTTATCATTCCCTGTTCCCGCTGTCATATCGTCTTTTATTATTTATAACATTTGATTAATTACAAGATTGAAACTTCTCTGTTTTAACAGCGTGATAATTTTGTTCACCAAAACTAATAATCTTCGTTAACGTAACAGAGGAATAGAAACGCAGGAATCATCGTGTAAAAATAGAAATCGAATTTCCCGTGAATAGAAATTATTAGATCCCACTTTTATCCTCTTCTTTTATTCATTTCTACGACAAGGTGGCTTTATAAAACGAGCGAAGGGCACTAGAAGGGCTTAAATTCATTCAGCATCGTTCTAAAATTATGGAAGTCATACGACAGTATCCATTCAATTACGCAGTTATCGAATAAAGCAGTCGATCTACGAGATTCACTCATCTCATCTGAAACGTACAAGGTGTCCGAAAATGAATGTAAAAATCTATTGAAACAAGATAACCTTGGAAAATCTAGTTTATCGAAAATTTTATACACGATGGTGTATAAAATTATGAGACTTATGGTCAGTTTACTGACGAGGAATTCTCCTGATTATTTAAATACCATATACGTGTTTTTTTACACAATTAAAAAAATGTATTCTGTAAATTTAGACAGTTTGAGGACGACAAAATATGCCGTTGGAAAATACATTGACCAGCTCCTTATTCATACCGCAACAAACATCATAGACTTATGCTGCAACAAACAGCCTAATCTCTGTTTCTCCTTCCTCGATCATCGCGAGCTCTGACCCTGTTTTCTCGTCATTCCTTCTTCGCCGTGTCCTCATCCTCGTCACCAAGCTACAAGAACCACTTGTGCATGGAGCATTGTCCAAGGAGAATTTCGGTATCTCTGAATAAAACCTCTAATTTTGTTGTCAAATTCTCATTATCCGTAATGCAACAATAGGCTGCTTAGATGTCAAAACAAACGAACGGAGGACGATGAGAAGGTGGCTCTTCAGACACCTAAGATTCTAATAAGACGTCATTCCATAAGTTTGCCATCAAATGTGCCACGAACAATTGTACTTCAACGCCTTAGGACTCATAGAACGATGGTGAGAATTTTAAGAATATAATACAGAATATGATAAAGCAGAAGTAACATGATACAAATGGGCCACTTGATGATTCATAGTCATTTGAACATGCTCCTTAGATGTCAAAACAAACGAACGGAGGACGATGAGAAGGTGGCTCTTCAGACACCTAAGATTCTAATAAGACATCATTCCATAAGTTTGCCATCAAATGTGCCACGAACAATTGTACTTTAACACCTTAGGACTTAGAGAACGATGGTGAGAATTTTTAGAATATACTACAGAATATGATAAAACCGAAGGATACTGAAGAGTCCATACTAGCAGATCTTGGACGAAACACTCACTTTTTTTCTTCTCTAATTGTGTCTAAGGTATAGGTCTGTTAGGTGAGCCTTACAGAATATGATACAAATGTGGCACCTCTAATTTCGTTGTCAAATTCCCATCATCCGGAATGCAACAATAGGCTGCTTAGATGTCAAAACAAACGAACGGAGGATGATGAGAAAGTAGCTCTTCAGACACCTAAGATTCTAATAAGACGTCATTCCATAAGTTTCCCATCAAATGTGCCACCTTAGGACTGAGCTGGATAAGTCGTGATAGGTACTGCTGGTGTATCAGATTTTTGTCTTTATCCGGGTTGTCTTCCTCTCAGTTAGGAATTGTATATAGGAACCGGACTGTGAGTGCCGGGATTCGAAACTGGTCTCGTTGGAAACGTTCGTAACCAACTGCGCTAACCACAGTTCTACCTTTGTCCGGTCGAGGATAGAGTCTTTGTGCAGCAAGCCATGTGACAGAACCCGTTGGAAAGTTTTGCTGTTGAGTGCCGCTACAGGACTTATAGAACAATCGTGAGAATTTTATTTTTTTTTTTTTAATTTAATATTTCACGTTCACAATTTGTCCAATTTGGACATTTGGTAGCTGTTTGATTATCATGTGGGTGGCTACCCCCAATGGGGTACCATCTTCGTGTTTGTTAGGTTGTATCCTTTATGATTTTTAACAATATAATACAAAATATGATACAATCGAAGGAACATGATACAAATGTGACACTTGACGAGTTCATGGTCATTTGAACAGGCTGCTTCAATACGAGGAAAATGATCTAATGTTCGAAAACGATCTATAATTCTATTATTATGCGAAAAGTTAATGATATGGAAATTTAATCCCGTGAAAATTGAATATTGCGAAAATGAAAGGTGGAAGAGGCTGGTGAAGAGGCGCTTCATTGCACGCCGCAGCGCGTGTACGGATACTTTTCCTATGTAGCTGGTGTAAGGATTTGTTTGTCGTAGAATCGATGGAAGGCAGGCAATGTAAGAGCTCTAGAGACAAGAGGAGAAAAATCCCGGTATACGGGAATTTTCATGGCTAGCTGTAAAAAGCTAGTTGAGACTGTGCATTGGAAAATAGACTCGTAAAAGAGATATCGAAGGTGGAAGACCCGTGTGTGCTGCTGCGTTGCATTTTTCTTTTATGCATGAAAGACGAAAACTCGCAGATGGCACAAGTTTCGAGAAATTCGCGATGAAAGCTGCAAGCTGCGACTCGAGATGATCGGCAACGGTACAACTACGAATTTCTATTTCTGTTTCGACTATTTGCCATGGTAGTTACGCTCCATGTTTTATCCTAACAATTCATTGATTCCTAGAAATTATTAAATAAAATAATTTTCATTGACAAAGTAGTTTGCAAATCCATAAACGTAATACAAATAATGTAATATATGAAATAAAGAGGAAATTTTTAATAAATAACATGATTCGTCCTCACTCATAAATAATGTAAAATACCAAATAAAAGAAGACAAAACCTTTTCATAATAAATATTTATTATTTATAATTTGTAATAAATAACTAATTCATCCTCACCCATAAATAATGTAAAATACCAAATAAAAGAAGAGAAAACCTTTTTGTAATAAATATTTATTATTTGTAATTCGTAATAAACAATATACTTCACCCTCACCCATAAATAATGTAAAATACCAAATAAAAGAAGAGAAAACCTTTTTGTAATAAATATTTATTATTTGTAATTCGTAATAAACAATATACTTCACCCTCACCCATAAATAATGTAAAATACCAAATAAAAGAAGAGAAAACCTTTTCGTAATAAATATTTATTATTTATAATTTGCAATAAATAACTAATTCATCCTCGCCCATAAATAATGTAAAATATCAAATAAAAGAAGACAAAACCTTTTTTGTAATAAATATTTATTATTTATAATTTGTAATAAATAACTAATTCATCCTCACCCATAAATAATGTAAAATACCAAATAAAAGAAGAGAAAACCTTTTTGTAATAAATATTTATTATTTCTAATTCGTAATAAACAATATAATTCACCCTCACCCATAAATAATGTAAAATACCAAATAAAAGAAGACAAAACCTTTTCATAATAAATATTTATTATTTGTAATTCTTAATAAACAATATAATTCACCTTCACCCATAAATAATGTAAAATACCAAATAAAAGAAGAGAAAACCTTTTTGTAATAAATATTTATTATTTCTAATTCGTAATAAACAATATAATTCACCCTCACCCATAAATAATGTAAAATACCAAATAAAAGAAGAGAAAACCTTTTTGTAATAAATACTTATTATTTGTAATTCGTAATAAACAATATACTTCACCCTCACCCATAAATAATGTAAAATACCAAATAAAAGAAGAGAAAACCTTTTTGTAATAAATACTTATTATTTGTAATTCGTAATAAACAATATACTTCACCCTCACCCATAAATAATGTAAAATACCAAATAAAAGAAGAGAAAACCTTTTTGTAATAAATACTTATTATTTGTAATTCGTAATAAACAATATACTTCACCCTCACCCATAAATAATGTAAAATACCAAATAAAAGAAGAGAAAACCTTTTTGTAATAAATACTTATTATTTGTAATTCGTAATAAACAATATACTTCACCCTCACCCATAAATAATGTAAAATACCAAATAAAAGAAGAGAAAACCTTTTTGTAATAAATACTTATTATTTGTAATTCGTAATAAACAATATACTTCACCCTCACCCATAAATAATGTAAAATACCAAATAAAAGAAGACAAAACCTTCCGATAAATGTATAACGTTTTATTCAATTCGTTAAACTATTTGGCACCATCTAGACGTTTTAGTACTTTCAATCGAAACATGGAACACGTACAATATACACGTACGATATAGAAAAAGAGAACGAGCGAATAAACGAATGAAAGAAATAAATCAAAGGAAGGCGCGAACGAACAGGCGAATAAATAAAAATTGCTATCTGGCAGCGAACATCGATCGCAGTTACACGCGAATATATTCGCGTTAATCGAAGCATTCCGGCTACCTATCGGAGAAGTAATAATCTCACGAATATTCGTCGAACATCACACAGACATTTTATCTCCGCCTTATCACTGAACCGCGTTCGGTAGCTAAATGTTGAGGTCGACTGATAGACGAACGAAGTGGACCAATTTGTAATAGAAAAATGTACTGAAATAAGTATAGGTATAGCGTATGCTGATCCAAATTCTCACTCTTACAGTGTTATACAGTACGATAAGAAGAAGAAGATATGATAGGAAACGCGTTCATATATTTATAACAAAGGACATTATCAAAAAGTTAACCTTGGCGTGTGGCTCTATCTGAAGGCTACAAGAAACAGCAATAGAAATCTATTATACTTACAGCTCTTTTGTTTCTAAACCTTGTAATCGAAAAGAAAATTGATACTCAAGGTCACGATAATATGTCTACGATCTTTTCACTAAATTCTATTCTCTTCGTAACAGCTGTCTCCAGGTCAATTACAAAAGAAAAGTTGCACAGTTTTTCCTCGAGTAATCACTTCAACGTTAAATATCGTTTGAGAACGAGAAGGTGAATCGTCGATTTATTGAAACTACCATCGATAATAGCCTACCATGCCAGTAGTCATAGTAGTAGCATGGTGGTTTATTTTCAGCCATAAAAGCAACTCGATTCGCAATTATTTCCCTTCGCTGCCTAATGTCTGTCCATTAATTAGCAAAGAAGGGATGAAAAATAATTGCAAATTTGTTCTCCACTACAGAGCTCATAGAGATGAATCACTCGAAAGATGAACGAGATACAAATAAGAAGCTCTTTGTACTGGGAAAATTCTTTCGGTTGAAACGAGAAGCCGCGAGGATGGAAGCACGAGCAGCATCGATGTAACGATCAGAAGGGCGCAAGAAATTTAATCAAAGTAACCGAGACACGCCTCGGCGAGAAATAGAAACCTTAAGAAAGTTTCGTTCGCGGGCAAACTTCTTTTCCAAGTCGTTAACGTAGCCGCTGATTTCCATTGAGAAGGTGCACACCTCGTTGCAAGCTTAAACACCTTTGCATACATTGAGCAGTAATTTATGGCGCGGCACAGAAAGCACGCAGCAGTTGGAAATAAACGATATTCTTTCTTATTTCGTCTTATTTCATCAAAGTAAGCTTTTTCACTGGAAATATTTTTTTGCATAATAAATACGGTTTACGGGATGACTGCGTGTACCACGTGGAATGGGTCCGCTGCGAGGGAAAATTATAGGAAGAATCTTGCTCGTAGAAATACTTCCTCAGGTTGAACACTCATTCGGCGACGTGAAAAGCCGAATCTCGAGCAATTTGCCGGATTTTGCGCATGACACGGAAATTCTGCAGGTGCCCGGGCCAAGGACGATGCACGTGTCCTTAATTTGCTAGAACCGCAATCCTAAATTATGGTTGGACAGGCTCCCTTGGGTTTATGCCTTTGCTACGGCCATTTATGTCATTGCCATGGTCGCGTTACAACGAAAGTGATCTCCGGATCTCTCAACTTGCTAATTAGGCTTTCGGCTTTTCGTCGACTTTAGGACGAGAAAATTGCAAGATGGAACGCGTACACCGGCGTTTATCCGATCTACAGGAATTCTCTCTACAGAATTTTTGAAATCACGAAACCGTGAAATTTCGAAAATTCAGAAACTTGAGAGAACAGAGATTTGAATATTTGAGATTTTCGAGATCGTGGAATTTCTGAGATTTCAGAGTTTTACGATCGCAGATCCTGAGAAACCGAGAATCTTTCGACTTTTTGGAACAAGGGAATTCTACAATCTTGGAATCTTTTCCAAACCTATTATTATTTTATTATATTTCATTCGTTCTACTTCCAAACGTTTGTCTTATTTTTCAGAAAGTATTGACTTTCCTAGGAAAGTTAGTCTTCGAACGAAACATGCGGTACTATCGTAACAGCGAACCACGTTTCAGCAAGAATTTCCTGCTACAGAGCACGGTACAACGAAGTTTAAAGCCTGAACCGTTGAATATGTAACACTAAGCGCGACTGCCGTGCAACTTGACGTGTTCCCGTCTTCGAATAGACCGGATGTCGACTACAGCTTCCGTCAGGAATTTCTGAAAAAGCGATTGCTACGTGAAGAGAAGATGAATAATTGACTTAATCCTTCGATGATATCGCTGACCGAATAGAGCAACGACGCGACTGCAAATTTGAGAATATCACAAAATCTTCCACTGTAAAAGATTTAACACGTTGGTCGCCCAGCGTAATTCGGCTAAGTCTCCCGCGGGACCCAAATCTGACCGTTGGTACGCTTTTCGGCTAAAGTATTCCGAGGGATCTCATGACAGATATCCCAGATCTTTCATTTAGTCGAGAAGCATATTTCTTGTGAGACGCACATCAGTGATTTTTTCATCCTCAAAATGTTCAGTAGACAGCGTGAAAATAAATAAAAAAAATAGAATAATGGAAAAACTGGTATCGACAGAAGTGACCAGATGGTCTCATATGCCATTAACGATACGGAAAAGTATCAAGTGGTATCCGAAATTAGCACTACATTTACTCTTAGGAACAAGTATAATAAATGCTCATATTGTGTACCAAACAGCCACAAACAAAAAAAATACAGACAAGAAAATTTCGGGAAATTCTCGTTTCCGAATGGTGCGATGTGTCCTCAGAAAATACTGTGCCTGACAACCATCGGAAGAAAATCGGAAGAAATGGTGTCCCACCATTTGGAGTGAGGTGTAAGTGTTGTCTCTGATGATTGTAGCTGTTGGCTGAAGATGTCGCTGCTGGGGTACTGCTATTTTTCTTCTAATTTAGATGCGTGGAAGAAAAATAAGACTACGGGGTGCCGGGATTCGAACCCGGGTCCCGTACGTTCGTAAACTAAGGCGCTAACCACTGCGTTACCGTCGTCCGGTAAAATTTAGTGTCGAGTGGCGGTATTTG